>NC_134951.1:44576745-45176745 GCF_965638725.1 Aptenodytes patagonicus | reverse complement strand
GAAAACACCCCTATAGTTAAATTAACTGGCTGACATAACTTTGAGAAAAGAAAAACAAAACAAGACAAAACAAGAATCCCACCCTACAAAAAACAATTTTAGAGTGCCTTATTATGAATTCCTTACCCTTCCAGAACATTTTAAAGTATTTTCAATTTACAGGTTCATTGATGGCAGATTACTTCATTAATTATATTTTTTCCACTCCTTTATATTTTTTTAAAAATGACCCTGCTGTGAATGGCATTGGGAAACAAAGTGATATATCATCATCCTTGGAATTTTGGAAGATTAGCACTGTTTACAGAAGATAAAATCAATATTCTTTTTAATCATCCTGTGCTTGAACTGGCATTTTATACATCTTTTCAGTTGCTGAATAACAAAGTCTTAAGCTGTGAGAACACACTCATTCTAACAGTGAGTGTATCTGTACAGTGTATAATGCCTCTGAGAAATAGCTAAGGTAGTGTTATGACATGTTTCTGAATACAGTATAATTTCCTCACATTACAAAAATATTGAGACACATGCTTTCATTGTGTGGAAAGTACAGATTAGGTATGTAAGAAGAGATAAGATGAACTTTGGGGTCACCTTTTGAAAAGAAACTTTATGTGATTGAATATCTGCCACAGAGTCAGAGTTACAGTATTTGGCATCCTACATGGAAGGGACAGCCAACATTCTCCTTAGTGCTGCTGCTGCCAAAAGATGCTTCCATTAAATTACAATAGTGAGGATAAAAACTGAAGTCAGGATATTTTCAGAACTGGTCATTAACTGCTGTTGCTTGAATGTTGGATGCTCTTCCTTAGACAGCAATGAGAGTATTCGGAAACAGAGACACACAAAGCTGAGAACAGACTTTTCTAAATACAAGCTGAAACAAAGATCAAGTCATGTAAGCCAAAATCAGCACGGAAAGTATAAGGTTGAAAAGTTCTATCTCAGATAATTTCATTAAAGCAAAGGACTAAAAGACTAGTAAAGTCAGTGTGAGCGTTATTATTTACTTTAGAGATGGCTAGATCAAGTCCTAATGCCTTTGTTCTGGGAAGGGAAAGAGAAGGAGAGAGCAATGAGGGAGAAGTGAATTAAAGACTGAAATATGAGATAAAAGAGTTTTGCTGCAAGAAATGCCTATAGATTTAGAACTTTAACCTAAGATCATTTATTTTCCAATATACGCTGCAGGACCTAACACATGAAGTGGTGTAGAAAAGCTTTTTACTACCTTCTGGGTAATTTGTTTCTCAATTGCAGGATATTTTAGCATCATGAAGCATTAAAATATACATATATAAGTTCTTCAACCTTTTAAAGTTCTCCTATCCCCTGTGGAGAAATACTGTAAATATCCTTGACAACTGTAGTAACTGGACATTGTTAGAGCGATGCTAACAGAGGGGGTTAACAGCTTGTGCGTGTACAAAATACTTGAAGTCAGACAGAAAGCCATTATTATGACCTTGTGCTGACCACATTCTATGAAGTGTTACATGATCAGGGACAGGGAAGTTGCTTAATGGAAGTTATATAGTAGCTAGATGTATCCTTGTCACACTTCATCTAAACTGATACATTGCAATGGTCCGCACTGCTCAGACCTGGCAATTACTGTCCAATTCCAATCTATTCCACACTGCCACTATAATGAAAAATAATTAGGAGCCTGAAAATGAGTTTTCACATGAAATGGTTTCAGTGCTTGGACACAATCGCCTTTGGCAGATGGCTTTGGGTTTGCTTTAATATAATAAAGACAGTTAATCATCTCTAAAGAGTGCACAGAATGAATAAACTTTTAACACTACTTTCTCCTCTGAAACTCTCATATTGATCAAATGTTTAATACTGAAGAGTTCATGTTTCTATGGGTGCTTAAATAGCTGATACCCAGGAATCTGTGCATGTTCTGATACACCCTGGAGAAGAACCAGATTAACCCGGGGCCAATTTCTTGATACTGGAATTTAGAAACTAAAATCAAAGACAAAAAAAAAAAAAAAGTACAGTTCTTTGGAATGTTTTCATTAACTCTGACTAAGAAATTATAGCTTACTTAAATTGCAGGAAATAATGTAACATAATGGTAGTAAGATTATTGATAACTTTCAGAAAACATGTGTGCCTATTGTAGTCAGCATGGAAATTAGTAAGAGTGGGAAGCATTTCATCTGGCTTCAATTATCTACAGTACAGTTGTTAGTCGTGTTAGGCTCACTTTGTAGCCAAGGTGGAGTTGGCTACATAAACCTACCTTAAAATAGGTACATTTAAGGTGCAATTGGTATGACCTGTATGAGATGCCTCCTTTTGGTTGAGATGAATTACACCCCAGAAAGCATATCAATTTCTCTTCCCTGACTACAGTCCAGAGCGATTAGCTCAGATGTAGCTGACAATAGTGTTTAAAGTTAGATTCAATAAATCTGCCTTGAATAACCATTTGATTTTCATTAAACTATTTGCTAGGTTTTGTAACAGTTTTGTATATTTGTATTTAGTATACAAGTTAAGAAACACTGAATGATGTCTCATATATATGTTATAAATCATACCACATAACAATCTGAATACAGAACGATGGCTAAAAGTCTTTCCATTGCTTTATTATACACCTAAGCAGTAGTACTAGAAAATAGAGATCTTGTTCTCCTGACAAGCAAAAAAATGGGTAGACCATTCTTTTCCTGAAGAACTTAAATAAACAAGACAAAAACATGGTGAAAGTTATATGACATGTTAGCAGATGAAGATAACAAAGACTATGTAGTTGTGTAGTTTTTGATTATTTTTTTGTGAAGGATGGATTAGCTAAATGGAAAGAGATGTGGAAAGAGATGTAGGCAGGACCACTACGGGGAAAAGAATATAAAATGGGCCAGTGTTACTGTTAGTGAATAATGGGGCAGAGAACAGATCAAGCAGCAAGAAAACTGAAGGTAGGAAAACCCACTAAAACTATGGAAAGTATTTCAAATGTCCCAGAGTCCTTATTTTGTCTGCTTCTACTCAACACCTGTATGGTTTCTTTCTGCAGTTTTTCTCCCAGGCCACAGGGCAGCGGGAATAAGGAGCATGTCATCTTAGTCATAATCTCTGTCAGAGAGAATTGTTTTCCCTTGGAAACATCTGGTTACAATGTCCCCAGTGAGGCCCCTCTTCTTTTTTGCTTCTCTGCAGAAGTCTTTGTCTTTGATTGCTTCTGTAGCAGCTCAGTTATAAAAAGAAGAAAAAAAAAGGGGGGGGGGGGGAGGGAAGAGAGAGAGACTAATGAACAAATCTCTTAACAAAAATCTAGACAGGAGTCTGGACTATATTTCATACTTTTCAGTTCACTATTGATTAGCAGTACAGGAATAAAAATAAATGAATCACATTTTTTTCCACTGGCAAATGTTTGCAATAGGTATCTTGATTTTTCTCCCTCTATATGTTTATAATTTGTTATTATATTCATTAACAATATAATTCATTTTTAAAATACAATTTATTGAGTACATTTAGCAAATTATTCAACCAGTGTTTGAAAGCAATATTTATCTGGCTTTTTTTTTTTTTTTCATTTTCAGTGAGGTAAGAATTCAGTATTTTATAACCATGTATGTCACTAGGAAAATAATGTTGTATTCCAGTAGGCTAATTAATACAGAAACCTAGAAAAAATTAATATATGGCTTTAGATGGAAAAGTTTTACAATGAAGAATAATGGGAAACAAAAATACATCTTTTCAGCTGAATTATTAAGTGAAGCTCTAAATTGTTTCTTACAGAATTAGCAGTCATCAGTGCTCTAGGTTTTTCTTTTGCTTTTACATTATTGCTTTGTTCAGTCAGTCTTGACAGCTTTTAACCTTTTTTTAGCTACTTCACCTTCACCTTTTGACATCTTTTTACCTCCTCACTAGTTCTGTGGGTATCATTCTTCTCTGATACAAAGTTAGAGTTTTGAGGTTGTCTCCTTCAAACAGATTTTTTTTGTAATTCCAGTTTAAAATTGACAAGTGAGATGGGGATTATAAGTAGAAATAATGAATAAATCAAATACCTTGATTACATATTTCTGTTTAATTCTAACCCCCATAATTACTTATCAAGCAAGCAGATTTATTGGAATACTTATTTTGGAGGAATGTTGAATGCAAGTTATAAGCGGCTTGAAGACTGATGAGTGTAGTTCACATAACAGTTCAGTTTTGATTTATTTCTAGTACATACAACTATATTGATTATCAACCCAATTTCATGTCATAGAAATTTTTTGCATACCTTTTTTCTATGCAATCTGAAGGTATTCATATGTCTGACACACTGATTCTTTCACTTTGATGTTTTTTTTCTAATTGTGGAGCTCGCTGCTCTCTACAAGATTCTATGGACGTTACTGTCTAACAACATATAGGACAAAAGTTATGATGAAAACTCTGCCTTTTCACACTTTTAAATTCCTTGCAGTGTTTAAAACTCATGCAAAATATCCATTTAATTTCATTGTCTAAAGAAATTTCTGAAGAAATTTCATTTTCTACCTTCATATTCCATGACCTACTTTTACAAAAAAAGAACTCTGAAACCAACTCCGAAACCCTTGAAAAGGAATCTTATCAATGTATATAAATATCTCTGTATACAGAGGCTACTGCAAATTATCCTGATAGCTGCTATATTTCCACAAAGATTATAGTTAAATTTTAGCTTCTGCAATTAGATGAAAAATAGTCTAGAGAACCTGTGGGTATAGCCATTGAAAATTTTACATGTTTCACAATAAACATCCTTGTGTAATCAATTCACTGATACTGTTGATACTGTTGATTTTCCCTACCTTTGCTCCAAGAAATAAATGAATAAAGAAATTAGATACATAGATAGGTACGTTTGGAGAAAGGGTGGGGAAAATGAATTACAATTATTTTTTAAAGGACATGCGTTTGTAAGGTGGTAACAGAATTTAAAATGTGGTTAATTTTTTTCTCTTTTTTCCATCTTTTTGGACTCATCTCCAGAGCACATTGTCTCACCATGAATCTGAACCACTGCATACAAAATAATACAACAATTGTGGGTTTGGGTTCTTTTTTTTCCCAACAGATTTTCATCTATATTATTTGTATTGAGGTATTTGGTTGAGAAAATGGAAAAGGGAATGGATAAAAGGGACTGCCTGAGTTGTGGAGAAAAATCCTTCCAGTCTGCAAAAAAGAACTCTAGAAATTGGACCAATTAGTAAGTCAGTGGTATACAAGTGTGTGTGTGGGGGGGAAGCGGAGGTGGAAGGAAAACAAGACTGTCAGATTGAAACATGTTTTCTTGGTGGTGTTCAACTGAATGATGTAGAAACTGGAGAACAGCAAATTTAAGAGAGAGAAACTTCAGAGGGCTACTGTTAAGATGGTTCAAATAATTTTGTATAGTATGTTGAGTGATAACCTGTCTGAAGGTATACTATAATACAGTTGGAAGACTGTATTATAGTATTATGGGTGGAAGACTTAAGCCAGAAACATCTGAAACTACTCTGTTGCTACGTGCATGAGTTCCTTAGATACAAAAGAAATTGGCCCTATATTTAGAAAACAGAAACAGAGATACAGTCAGGCAGTCACACTAATGTCATCAGTACAAAGGCACTTGTGAAAAGTAAACATGATAGTGCTGTATGAATCCTATGGAAGACAGCACTAGTGTACGTCCCTATAGTCAATGTCATAATCAAGACCAATGGACCTCATAGAACGCTCTGACATCAATGACAATTTTTTCACTACAGGATGCATCTAGTGCTTAAACATCACCTTCTCTATGACCAATTTCCCTGTGAAGCTGTGTCATTTCAGTTTGGACACAAGTCCTGCATGTTATAACTATAGTATATTAAGTATATATTTGTTCACCAAGTATGTAGGATGGCAATTTTATATTGACTGCCACATAAAATGGCATGCAAATAACTAGCTAAGAGACACTAGCAGCTTTAAAAGAAAATGTGTGAAACTTTAAGATATGCCAAATATATATATAGGAACTAAAAAAGTTCACTTTCTTTCACCATATGTATAAATCTCTCTAAATCTTATCAGGTTGCATGCATAGCCACTGAGAGAATAATATATACCTCTATGTTTCAGAGGACATCACTTGACTGATTTTATTCTGAAACATCCACGTCAGCTTTAAACATTTTATAATCAATGTATATATGCCTACTTAAGTCTAAATATGGCATGATGCATTTAGTGTTAGAAAGAGAAGTTTATTTGTCTGTCATAATACTTCAGCTACTCTGCTACATAGTTAAGATGAACATAGCAAAGTACTAAAAGCATTGTTTTCCATGTCAAACTTTAAAGTGTTTACACCGAGCACATGATGGTGGTTAATTTTCTAGTAGACCTGCACTCCTCTTCAACCACTATTGTCACTGCCCAATGCTATACATGCTTCTTTATTTTATTAATAAATTTCCTCTTTAAACTAAATCAGAGAAAAGAGAAGGTAAAACATTTTATATTGAATTGGGCCAGAACGTCCATCACCTTCCCAAAACCTTGCCCTATTATTTATGAATTCAATAATATGCAGAGTAAAGCCTATTATGCATCTTTATGCATGCTACATACATTTCTGAATAATGGCAAGGATATTAAAAGTAGCCAAGCTATGCATTATGTCTTCATCAACAATTTAAATTAAAATGGAAAATCCTTGGATTTTTCCCTCCGTCATCATGTCTGGAATTGAAAATTATAGTTACGTCTGAAGAAGTCAGATATAACTTGCTCGTGTTGTGACTTCACATACAGTTTGCCTATCTAACACCACGTGCCAGGAACCCTTACTGGCACGTGCAGTAATGTGATATAATTGCTAAAATGTCAAATTCCATGCTTAGAATCAATTTTACAATCAGATTTTGAGCAGGCATAATTTTTAGAGCTACAAATAATTTCTGCTTGGTATTTCTATCTGACTGATGTCTAATTTTGATTACAGAAGAAAGTATTGAGCATTTGTAACATTGATTTTGGGGAAAAATACTGGATTGTTCTGACTAACTAGAAAATTACATGTTGGAAATGTACTTTTTCTCTGTGTGTTGTTTCTCAACATTGTACTAACCAATGAAAAATTATTTCAATTGTTACTTTCACTTTACTATAGCTTTTTAAATTATTATTATTATTATTATTGTTTATGAAAGTATAGTATACATTTCAAGATGTATTTCACATTTTCATTTTATTTCTTTAAGTATTTTTCAGTGGAGTAGGTAAATGTTTTAGATACTTAACCTAGACAGAATTGTTATAGTGTATATTTCTTTCTTGCTATAATATTACCTGCAATCTATTTTACAATGCAGGTTTTTATTGGTAAGAATTTGTAGCATGAAATAAACACTTAGCATGGGATTCATGTTATCTAATCTTAGAAGTCTACATTGCTTACTTTTGAAGACATCGTTCAGACTGTTTTATAGTCAAAGCTATAGAATTAAGTAGTTTTAGGGTGCTTTCCCTAAAATCCGTATCTAAATCAGATTGTGGATAGCATCAAATGTCTCTTTCTCTCTCCACTAATTATGAAGTGTCTAAGCAGCTAGTTTACATTTAGATTTCTATGTGACAGATTCAGATAAATCTATCCGGTCAGATAAATCTCACCGAGAGTCTTAAATCCTGGATTAAATTTATGAACAGGAGAAAGATCATAACAGATAAATGTACAATCTTATATATGTGCATGTGTGTGAGAGTGAGTGTTTGTCGTGTGTACAAATCTTAGCTTCTTGTCTATTATTATGCACTCAGCACAGTTTTTAATTACATGATCATACACTATTTTTGCATAGGAACCTTCTTCATTCAAGGCACAGATGGATATGTGGATATTGCTCATTTAATGAAAAGTGTTCATTATTTTGTTTTGTTTTCTTGATGTTGAATATGCAGGCCCAAACTTGATTCACTGCATATTTACTGCAAAACCTGTTCCGAAGGCAGAATTGCTCATTTCTTCTCCTGTGGCAGTCCTCACTGCAATATCTATATTATCACAGACATGAAGGAATGCAGACCCACCCGGTCCCACACACCAGTTGTCAGACCCACCCGGTTGGTTCCTGTCTTTCAGCCCCTGTGGTAGCACTAACGTCCCTACGACATGTGCAAGATGATGTTATGGCTTTTCTCCCACTTCCTCCCCTGCTCTGTGTTTTGCCAGACAGCTCTGCGAGGTCACACAGTAAGAGTAGCCATAGCACCTTCACGTGGGTGGGGCAGGCCCTGCTGGAGCCGCTCTGTGCTTAGTTCAGAGAAGCCTTGTAGATGATACACTCACCGGACGTCACTGCTGATGATGTGACATGAACAGTCCCCATCTCATGCTCCTGGGTACCAGAAGCATCTCCTGAGCTATGACAAACCATGAAACTGCCTCACGCATCAGAGGCAAAGGTCTGTAACGCATGGATGCATTTTCACAATACTCTTTAGTGGGGAGGACATTTTTATGCTTCATGAATTGAGGCAAAGAGAGGAAGGAGAGGAATAGTGTATCCAGTAATGTAGTAATTTAGATGAGGTGTTTAGGATTTCTTTTTCAGAATATGTGGAGTATTTCAAAAGATCATACAGCTTCCAGGTGCTTATAAATTCATCCACATGATGAGATGAGGATTAGGTAACCAGTAACAACCTGTGAGAAGTTCAGCTTAAATAAATTGCTTATGATTATGCAAAGACAATGTAAAGTCAGGGTGCAGAAATTCTGACTTGGTTTTGGAGCTTCATAGTGTTCTGAGGGAATGGGAGAGGAAGATGGGTTTTGTGTACAATTTCCATTTAGAAAAAAAGGCAAACTGGAAAAGCAGAAAGCTCATCATGCAATATTATCTGACAGCTTGGATGGAAGCTTTGGATGGACGTCGCAGACCTCTGACACTCCATGTAATGGAGTAAATGAGAGCAGCAGGTGGGAATAGTTCCCTACGTCGATGCCAGCACTGCAGGAGTCTGTGACACTTTGCCAAACATATTTCATAGATGTTTGCTGAAAATAGAGCAATGCTAAGATTTTCAACGTAGAGCTCTATTCCAGACTGTTCCTGAGCATTTACTTCTGCAAAAATATATTATCTTGCCATGTCTCTGGAAGATTTAACACTTTCTTCTCCCTCTCTACCAGCCTGTCAGGGTCCCAGTGCCATTTCTTCTCCACAGCACCTCCTGATTTAGTTACAGTCTTCTCTTTATGTAGTTCCAAATGCCACCTTTTTGGGTTTATTGATGTACGTGCTATACTTTCAACCTCCTTGCTACAACTTTAATTTCCTCCCCATACTATGAGCCTCAGCTGTCTTATTCAGCCATTATCATTTTCACTTTGAAAATTAAGACCTATCCTAACCTTTTCCCTCTGCCAGCTACAGTTCTTTACTCACAAACTCTTAATCCCTTTGGTCTCTCCATCTTTCACCCATTTCATCTGTTTTGCTCACTCTCAGTCTACCTGCTCAGTTCCAGCCTTCCTGCTGGTATCCCTGTTTCCTCACATTACCTGATGGTTCAGCCCTGATTTCCTTCCATTGCTTTCCATGTCAGGCTTTTTGCCTAGTAAGCCAGGCTGGAATTCAGCCGATGCCAAGAGGGATTCATTTTAGGATTAACTTCTTCAGGGACTAGCAAAATATTTTAGGGACGTTCAGGCACACCTAAATATCTATTTGCAGGTAATTGAACTGAGCCCCATGATGAACCTTAGGATGAACTGCATTACTCTCTCTTCTGCACTGACTTTATCGACTACCATTGCTTATGGTAGTCATAAATAGATGACCATCCTTGGATGTCCTGGGGGTGTCAGGGTATCAAGCCCTAGGGATTTTGCCAATCCAGAAAGCCACTGCTCTACCGTACATCTTATGGCATGTCTGGTAACTTTTAGTGGTTACTTAAAGGTATTTGACATAGTTCTGGATGCCATTTAGATTGCTGAATACTACTGCTGAACTAGGGAGTTGATTTCTACCCTCCCTGCCTCTCCTGGCCATGGTCTCAGTCCTTGTTCAGTGTAACCAACTAAACTTTTAACAACGTTCCAAGTTACTGACAACAGGATATTACATGTATTATACTATGGCCTGCTAGGTAATTAATAAAATTAATTAAATTAGTTAATAAAATAAATTAAAAAGTTCCAAGCTACTGACAACAGGATATTACATGTATTATACTATGGCCTGCTAGGTAATTAATAAAATTTGGTGTACTGGGTCTAGTTGAGATGGAGTGTGTGAGCTCTAAGTCTGTTAGGACTCAATCTCATTGATTTTATGAGATAGGTATCTCTTTGCTACAGGAAGTTTATTCACCTCAACACATTATGAAGAAACAAAACCAGGCATTTTCCTCACTTGCAGTTGTCAAGCCTGATATTCCCACGGTTCTGTTCTGAACTAAGCCCTGTCTTTCAGCTCCTGACTAGGTCAAAACAGCTTCTTTAGCTGTCTGCTGGCTTTATCAACTGAAGTTTTTCCTTTCAAGCATGCATAGCTTGATGAAGAATACCCTGCATTTACCACCAGTCCTATGGAAACCTCACAAAGCACCTTGCTTACACCTGCAATGTATTTCTTCAGTTATCTCATTTCTTAAAGAGGTGGGGATTTGGATTTTGTTTTTGTTTTCCCCATTTAACAGAAAGATGACTCAAAAACCCGTTGGTCTTACCAGCACTGTGATTGCCTATCAAAGAAGCCTTCTGATGGCCATCAGTGATACCTCTCTGAAGGTGAAAAGTGGCATACAACTCCAAGAAAAAAATCTACATTCAGATACCAAATTATACAGTGTCTTTATTCAGCATAGTATTTAAGCAAATATACTGAAGTGTTCAAAGTTTTATCTTTTGCTTAATTGCTTTCCTAAATTTTAGTCGAAACTGGGTAATATGTCTTATGGATTATATGGTTAATGGATTAGATCTCTTATGATTATAGTAGGGTTTGTGGGTTCCATCCTACAAAGAGGTGAGTTATTTGGTCCAAACCAATGAAATGGAAAATGCCGGAACTGTCACATTAAAATCATAAGAATAGTCACATATTCAGAGTGCAATTGTCTAGCAGAATTGGATTTATCATACATGGAAGACTTCCATAAAAAAAGTCATCCCAAACTTTGCCAAAAATATGAAAAAGAAAAAAAAGAATTAAGTTGAAAATTTTAGCTTTTTCTCAAAAGTTTGCCATCTAAGGCTGAGATGGAAGTAATTTGACTTTCAAGGAACCACATAGGTAGTTATATTAACTAAAAGAAATCTTTTTCTTGCAAAGACTTCAAGACCAATGGCATATTCCTTCCAATGTGTCAATAAGTGAAAGTCAGAAAAGTCAGTATTTTTTTTCCTGGAAATATAGGGGAGATCTATTTTAAAATTGTACATCTATTAAGGGGTTTGTTGAACTGACTCAGAATGTTCAGCACCTTTTAAGATCAAGCTATGAATTATGCCGATGTCGACCTTAAAAATACATTTAGGTTATGAACATAAAATGGGTTTGGTTTTTTTTTTAATACATCTCAGACAGGACTTGGTTCCAGCTGAATGATATCAAGATCTCTTTTAGACTGTGTGTTTTAGTCTCAGTGGATGTCCATCAAATGGACATGTTGGTCTATGTATCAAAGCTATTTGCTTGGACGATCAGACTATTGGGTATTTTGTCATTGTAATAGCTTATTCTGCTGGAATTGCTCAACATGGTGTAATAACATACTAAATGCTCATTGGAACAGCACATTGAGCCTGGATCATTTGAATCATAGCTGAGAGCCTTAGTTACTAGGTTGTTGTCAATCTCACTCATTTGTATTTAATGAATACCTAACTATGTATTTGCAGAGCAACAGCATAGCCTAGTGGTTAGGTTTCTGGAGAAGACAAGGACCCATGTTCAACTGTATGACCTAAATCAGACAGAGGAGGGAAAACAGATTGTGTCACATAAGTTGGAGCTGAAAAACTCTTGTCAAGAAAAGCTTTATCATCACTGAAAAGGGTTGGGTTTGGGGTTTTTTTCAGGTTTCTTTTTTTCCCTGTTGTTTTTGTTCCATCAGTGTTTCTGACCAAATAAATAAATGAATTTCTGACCAGATTTCTAGTTGAAATAATGTAACATATGCTGTCTATTGGGGTTTTTTTGGTTTTTTTAAGCCTTTTCCTTTCATACAGGCCCTTTAAGGCCTTATTCTAAAAGAACACATTAAGAACAGAGATTTCATCCAAAAAGTAAAACAAATGGAGGATGACAGGGCTGATGTGTGGAATGTTTCTCCATGTCAAAAAGAAACCGGCCCATTTCTTTTTCTGAGTTCGCCTTTCTGTCTTCATAGAACATAAACTTTTTCTTAGCTTTTGAGCAAAGCGTTCAGTCAAGCTTTAGAATGATAGATATATGGGTCTTGTGGTTAGGTCTGTGGTTCCATTCCACATCACAAATTCCTGGAATTCCTTAAAAATAAATTATAAGTTGCTATTGCTGGCAGTGTGTTCTAGGATAATAGTTATTGATAACAGTATATCAGTGGTATGAGAAGATATCATAGATTTACAAAATATTTCTGGCTATTCAAATAAAGCATTAGTCATAACAAGATATATTTGGCCCTGGGAAGTCCTGGGAAATCCAAATGCATGCCTTGCCAGGAGTTGTCTCTTGCCTTATGTTGTATATACCTATAACTACACTGCTCACCCTTTAGCACATCCAGTGAAATTTACTGCATCAAATGACAAACGTGACAGATTAGTAAGTATATTTATATGACAGCATGTACAATTAGGTTCCTTAGTTCAACACATGGCAGTTTTAAAATAATTTAGTGCACAGCACTTTTGACCGTGGTCAATATATTTCAGTCTTTTGATGCAATTGCAGCTGCTAACAAAAATACAAAATCTCTTTCTGTTCTCCTCTAAAAATTCCTTTTTTTGTGAAACCGGAGTGGTTTCTGGAAATATTTCAATTTTGATAGAAAATATCCAACATACTACCTGTAAAAGTTCAGATAAAGTGATGGATCACTTCCATTACTTGTAAATGCTCTAGCCACTAAGTTGCTCAATATCCTGAGACATCTTAACGCCTGCTTTTATTTCTATTAATTTTTAATTCAAAATCTTTACATAGCATATTGAAAGAAAATATTAAAATGCACAAGGTTTTTTTTTAATTTTTAGATCATTTAAATGTTGTTTTCTGATCAGCCTATCAGCAGCTTTCACTGACACAGTTAAATCTAAGACTAAGGCCATAAGTACAAAAAATTCTTGCTGGCAAATAGCCTTGTATAGCTTTAGATTTTTAAGTCACATGCCAAATGAACCCTCTGGATATCACCCACATTCCTGAAGTTACAGAGTTATTTTTATTTCTTCAGTTCTGTTGCATATTCAAATATGTACCCTACAACTGTAAAATCTACAGCACCATTTGTCATGGCAAATGTCTCAGTAATGAGGTCTAATATCCATATTATCCTAGTATCTCTGCTTCTAGCTGTTGTAGTATAAGCAACAGATCATATATTTATTTCCTATAGGTCTCAAGAATAAGATTTTTGGGTTTTGTTTGTTTGTTTGTTTGTTTGTTTGTTTTTTGCTTGTTTTAACAGACTGCTCTATTACCATAAAAATATGCTGATGCAAGCTTATGGTAAGTGACTCACTGAGGACTTACTGCATGGAGCCATGTATCACATAAACACAACTGTTCTGTGTCACTCCAGAATAACTTCTAGTGCTGGATAAAATACACTTTCAATATCATTGCCAAGCTGAAGAATCTTTACACTTTTTTGGGCATAAATTGCAGTTGTAGGTATATGCACATAGAACCATACTTGAAATAGCTTTATTACTAGAAAAAAGAAGGAAAAAAAAAAAAGCAGCGAGGGTGCTTGATAATTTTCTAGAAATAGATGAAAAAAGATATTAAAGGGAGTCTTATTTCTTATTCATTCTTCTGAGCTTACAAAACTAATTTACTCCAAAAAGCATTAGCTCATTGGGGTGTGAATGCTTTCCTATTTTTTCGTGTCAATGTTATGTTTGTGTTATAGAGAATATGCAAACACATTTGTACAGGATCTTACAGGCTCATTGTGAAATTAACCGGCAGTCTACCTGAAGTTTCATTCCATCTCTGGAACAATTTTATATAAGGCATCAAGGAATGTGAGATCATCTATAATTAAGTTTATCAATAAATTAATAGCTTTCTTTTTATGACTGTTTATATGTCTTCATTGGAAATCAAGGAATTGATTCCAACATGTCAAAAATTCCTGAATTTCCTATTAGTTTCAGGGATTTGTGAGGGGTAGAATACAGAAAACAAAAATGCAACAACAGAAACAGTTGTTTCAAAGCTAAACTGGAGGAAAGCTCTGCATCTTTAAATTCAGTTTGTAGTAACACAGATTCTGCATTTCTGCTATAATGTTGAACAACTTTATATATAATATAGTGGTGTGAGATGTTAAAACTTCTCATGTGCTATGAGAAGCAATATACTGCTGATTATTTCTTTTCTTCTCTTATTAACAGAAATATTGTGCTTCATAGCTACTTTTGAATTAATTATACTGGCATACAAGAAAGTCTATTAATTTTAGTATCACTTCACGGATTATAAACCCCCCAGATTTTGTGAAATTTCAGAAGACAGTCTTTTCTCTTTCTAATCATAATTTCTGTGAGGTTTCATCTTCCCAGCTTGCTGAAAAAGGAAATTGGCATACAAAAAAAGCTCATTCAGGAGGGCTGAAACATAATAAAGAATGGAAAGTGACAAAAGAGACATACCTGTTTCTGCTAATGCTATATGTCTTGCTTTAACAAGCTCTTCATGTTCTTCAACTTCAGACAAACCTCCCAGACAGGTATATTATTGCTGTTTTTTCTTATTACTACTTGGTCTTGCAGGACAACCCCCTGAAGTCTCCAGGGCATCACTTCTGAGTATAAAAGTTCTTGCTGCCATTTATTGTCACTGTGAATTTAGTGAGAATTTTTTTTCCCCTTTCCTTGATGTTGAATTATATGTTAAAATGTTAAACACTATTACTGAGATAATGTGAAACAAGAAAGACATTTTGGGTGTAAATTTGCAGTGTTTGATCCCAAACCAAGAGAGAAGTCAACTTCAACCCCTTAAAAAGCTTGTATTTATAATCAGACAGCACAAATTTTATCTCTCTGGACATAGTGTAACATCGCTGAACTACTGGCAATACACACTTAGGCTTGGACACTCAGTAGGAATTAGATATCCAAATGCTTTTGAATATTTGACCCACAGTTATTTGTGTATTGTTTAGAAAACTGAAGCATAACTAAAGATAACGCAAGGGTCTATTGACATGCATTCTGGAAAAGAATGCTTATTTAGAAAGGTGAGAATAATGTATGCCCTTGAAAATGTCTGGACATCCTTAAATTAGAAATACTGAACTAAAGAATTTCTTATTTGAAACTAAGTAAAATCTCACTCTGAAAACTTCAGTCAACCTGCCCAGAAAATGGCTGTGGGCCCTCAGGATCTGAAATTTAACTTGAGCTGTAAAATGAAAAGTCTGAATTTAAAAAATCCTCTATATTCTCAAAAACTGTAAGTCTCTGCATCTTTACTTTTGTGGTTTTGCTTATTCTTTTTTAGAAGAAAATGATATATACTGCAACTATCAGTTAACTGATCTGCTACAAATTTATCAATAGGGTGATGTAGGAACTGTTTGATAAAACCAGAAAGAATAAAGTCCACTGTGGGTATTTGCACTGAACCTCAGAATACACAGAACCAAGCAGTAAGGTAGTGAGAGGAGGTATTTCAGTGTTGGCGATGAGGTAAAGCTGTTGGATGTCTTTCAAATTATTATGCCAGTCCAGACATTTTTTGCATAATGAGAACATCTTTCATGTGTCAGAACAGGTTTTGATTATAACTAAATAAGTGAAAGCAGGGATATGTTGATAAGGTCACCTTTAATGTAAAGTTTGGTCTGAGTTGTCTAAAGTATTTAATGGAACGGGGAAACCTGCTGATGAAGTGAGGTATTCGGAGAAGGAAATATTGTAGAAGAGCATATTTTGGAGGAAAAAATAAACATCCTTTTCCTTAAAAAATAAAAAAAAAATCCCACTTGTATTGAGAAAAGAGGAGATCAGTTACAGTAAACAAACAAAATGTTAATAATGAAACAGAAATTTTGTTACCATTATAAATTATTTCTTCAAGCTCATGATATTAAATTAATTGGGGGGGTTTTATTATGTTTATGACAGTAACCATGAAAACTTTGCTCTAAATATGTTTGAATAACCTCTGTCTGGTTGTAGCTGGGTCTTCATGAAAGCTATCATTTCATGTGTCCAGAACAAAGAAAAAAAAGCATTGATTTGAATAGCACATTATTATCCACAGAACTCACTCTCAAAGGATGCTGGGGGGGTATAAACTTAATTTATGTATTTTTATATATTATAAGTATATTATTTCTATGTAGTCTTACCCAGTAAGACTAGCAAGTTCCTTTTAAATATTTCAGAGTCAGTCAATAGCCAAAATATTTTGATAACTATCCCCTAAGATAAACTTAGGGAAAATGAACTATTTTAGTGAGGGCTAATTGAAAGACCAAGAGGGTTTAACACACCACTGCAGTAATATCAATATCTATTCCAAATCTTCATGGACTAATTTTCTAGATTTTGCAAGAGATTCTGGAGTTGGCCTTTGGATGAGGACTTGGATCCCACCTGTATTGGACATGTTTTTCAGTCTCTGCCTCTTACCACAAGGTGAAAATATGTTTTCTGAAGAATAGTGTGAATGTATCTAAACACATCTTCTCTTTTTCTTGATTATGTCATTTGCTCTACAAAAAAATATTGCTTTTACTTATAGGCAATATTTCGTTGTAGACTGTCTTGGGTATAATAACACTACACCAGGTGAACTCCTGGAAGTTTTGTTGTAACTGCAGAAATGTGAAGGGTGCTGATGTTATATGCATTATCACACATATATATAATAAGCTCTCACAAAGCAGGGGCTGTCATTTTCCTCTGTATTTGTACACTTCCTGAACGCTGGGTTTCTCAGTGGTATTACAATGTACTTTTTTATAAATAACAGCAACAACCATGAAGACATGCTGCTAGGACCTATTGATAAACTTTGAACAAGTGCTATAAATTTGTCTTTTTATGATTATGAGAAACTTTGAAAATAAACCAGTGAAAGTATTGAAGGTCAAAACTGAGTTGTAATAGCAGTGCTGTGTAGGAAAGGCTGTTTCAGAAAATATATATTAAGCTTACAGTGCTGACAATAATAGCTGAACCTTTAATAGTGCAGTACAAATGTTTTAGAATCGTAAAATCATAGGATCATAGAAGTTTGGGTTGGAAGGGACCTCTAAAAGTCATCTTGTCCAAACCCCCTGCAATGAGCTGGGACATTACTAGATCAGGTTGCTCAGAGCCCCGTCCAACCTGAACTTGAATGTTTCCAGGGATGGGGCATCCACCACCTCTCTGGGCAACCTGTGCCAGTGTTTCACCACCTTCAGCATAAAAAAGTTCTTCCTTAGATCTAGTCTGTATCTACCCCCCTTTAGTTTAAAGCCATTCCCCCTTGTCCTGTCGCAACAGGCCCTGCTAAAAAGTTTGCCCCCATCTTCTTTATAAGCCCCCTTTAAGTACTGATAGGATGCAAGAAGGTCTCCCCGAAGCCTTCTCTTCTCCAGGCTGAACAACCCCAACTCTCTCAGCCTTTCCTCATAGGAGAGGTGTTCCATTTCCCTGACCATTTTCATGGCCCTCTTCTGGACCCGCTCCAACAGGTCCGTGTCTTTCTTCTGCTGAGGGCTCCAGAGCTGGACGCAGTACTCCAGGTGGGGTCTCACCAGAGCAGAGTAGAGGGGCAGAATCACCTCCCTCGACCTGCTGGCCACGCTTCTTTTGATGCAGCCCAGGATACGATTGGCCTTCTGGGCTGTGAGCGCACATTGCTGGCTCATGTCCAGCTTTTCATCCACCAGGACCCCCAAGTCCTTCTCGGCAGGGCTGCTCTCAACCCCTTCATCCCCCAGCCTGGATTGATCCCGGGGGTTGCCCTGACCCGGGTGCAGGACCTTGCACTTGGCCTTGTTGAACCTCATGAGGTTCACACAGGCCCACTTCTTGAGCTTGTTCAGGTCCCTCTGGATGGCATCCCATCCCTCAGGCACGTCAACTGCACCACTCAGCTTGGTGTCATCTGCAAATTTGCTGAGTGCACTCAATCCCACTGTCCCAACTAGAAAGTCTATTTCTATATGCTCTCTTAGTGATAGAGAAGTTGTCTTAGAAAGTCAGATTGTTGTTCTGTATGATGGTCAACATATTAGGTCCCGGAAGAAGTCCTAAGTTTGGTAGGTATGGCATAACATGTTAGATTAGTTTATAGATTAGTAACCCTTTCCCCATCAAGAGGTTGTGATTTATACCCAGTTGCATGAGGGCATGTATGCAAATGCTCTATACAGATATATAAACATACACACACATGACCTGTCACATATATGTGACATATTCGTCATCTACTCTATGTGTTCCATATAGATGCACCAACAAGCTTATTTTATATGTATCAAATATCATTATAAAGATCATTGAGTTCATGTTGATCAAAAATTGAGTGGCCTCATTAACATGGTTTTAAATGAGTAAATCCTGGTGATAGCCTGGTAAGCTATATTATCTCAAGCCTAGGTTCAGGGAAACAATCAAATACTTTTCTTCTTCTGAGGTGTGTTTGTGTGTTTCTGGAACATAAAAAGCATGACTCACATACTTTACCACAAGAATCAGATGTCCTCTTTTAGTCCAGTTCCAAAATTGTTCCAAGAACTTCAGTTTTCATGCTTATTCTATTTTTAAGTTACATTTTGGATGGAAAAGCCTGAAAGAATGTTTCAGCACTGAAGTTTGTAACTTAACATTAAGTAATTAAATGACAATGTTAGGCATATAAATGTTAAGGTTATTTGTTTGGAAGCTAGGAGGCAAATAAAAAACCTCAAGCCTTATTGTGCTATTGAAGCGCATGATCTTTAAGCCACTCTTATAATTCAGAGTCCTGATTCATGAGTGTAGAACAAATGGCACTGGCAATACTGGAGATCCTGCTTAACTAGGCAGGGGTCAGGGAGCTGCTTTGTTTTGTTTCAATCTTTTTTTACCACATTGCTGCATAGCCTAATTATTTAGATACATTATGATGTCTAACTGAACAAATAATGCATCCATGTACAGCAGGTCTCTAGAATATAACTTCATTATGGTTTTCCTAAAGGTTCAGTTCACATGATCTACATCACCCCTTAACCAACACCTCCAGCTGGGCTACAAAAAATATGAGGTAAGGGGAGTGTTGCACATACAGCAAATTTCCATTTTTGGTTCCACAAATATTGAGGATTATTTATTTATTAAACATGCTTCCTCTGAAATTAGCAGTCTTTCTCCCCTGCTGTCATTTCCAGGGTGCCTGTGCGTATATACCTATGGGTGTGTATATATATGTATTTATGTACATATACTTGCACATTATGCATGTATAAATAAACTATACATAGATGGCTGATATTATCACAGCTAGAAATTGGAACATCTAAGGGATTTAATTCTGCCTTTAATCATTTACTTACAGTTCTGTGGAAGACAGAGTTTGGCAAAGCATCAGTTGTTCTGCTTGTTTTCTTTTTTTTTTTTGTTTGAATGAAATTAATTATAATTATAACAAATTAAGCATTGTGTTTTTTCCTTTTGGAGTGTGGTAAAGTGTGTTTCTTCTTCAACTACCGGTCAAATCTTTGAACAGGTCTGGTTTTCATTCTAGAAATCAAAAAAATGTTGTGTGGGGTTTTTTTGTTTGTTCCCTCCCCCCCCCCCCCCCGATTCCTAAGTCTGAATGAGTAATATGAATAACAGGACCAAATAAAAGTCATCTGTTGAGAGAAATTATCTTAAAAACTGGAAATGAAAAAATTCCAGAAATACAACAGAAAATTCATCGGTGTACAGTGGATAAGACAGAAGTACAGTTTTATTCCTATTAATACTGTGTCTTGATATCAATGTGGGGATTAATGATATATATTAATTAAAAATTATTAAGTCTAATAGTCTTGTGAATACAGATGAGAGAAACATGGAAGTAAAATCCTTCAGTAATCCCAAGTCTTTCAGGCTACTTTGTGAGGCTTCTAGTTACTCCAATATAAAATTTGAAACATTTCAAAGTTCTCACTACTCGTGCTAAGTATCAACAGTGTTTGCCTTTATTCTTTGAGCTGTGTACAAGTAATCCACTGCTAATTGTAACTGGTTGCTAAGCATGCTTCCCCAGGAAAGGCAGTCACCAGGAAAAAGCTAATCCGTTCACATAGTTCAGGACAGAATCAGAACCGAAGCACTTTATTAATTTATTAATGACATGCAATCAACCCACAGTGAACCATACATTCAGGATCAATATTGGTAATACGACGGATAAATGATGATACCCGACACTTACAGAGCATTAACAAACAGCTACGCGTTTCCCAGCCCCCGTAACTAATCCCCAGGAGCAGGCACCCCCCGCAGCCCCCAGCTCTCAGGTAGCCCCCCTCTGCCCCCGGCCCGTGGGTCACAAGCACACCCCTCCCTGCGGGGGCTGCTGCCGCCGCCCGCGGGGCTGCGCTGCCCGGCCCGGGGCGGGGGTGGCGGCCGCCGCCGGGACGCTGCCGGCTGGGGCCGGCCGGGTGGCGCTGCTGCCGGTCCCCCTCCAGGGTGTCCCCCACCCGACAAATCTTCACGCTGCCTTTATGCCTCTCTTCAGGCCGGCTCCCTCTGTATTTCTATTTCTTTTATTCTATTCAACAGAATTTCTCTTCTCCTGGTTAACTCCCTGGTTACTGTTTAATCTGGCTGGTGGTCGTTTTCCTCTTTAACATGCTTGGTTTGGAGTAGATTCTCCCCTGCCGGTCCTGTGCACATGACCCCTCCCCCCCCCACCCCCCACCCCCTACCCCCCCCCCCGCACACTCACGGTCCTGCCTGAACAGGCCTGGTGCTATCCAGGCCACCCCATGTGTGGGTCATGTGAGCACCCCACAAAGACCTTTATGTTACAGCTGTGAATGGTAAAAACATTCCTCTGAGGAAAAAATTAGAACTGATTTCATACAGACCTCGTTTCTTTTTGTTTGACTTGTGTCATTCTGTTCATTTCACCTTGTAAAAAATGTACTTTCAGATTCAAGAAAGTCACCTGGGTGAAGAGTAGCTGGGGAGGTGGTTAAAAGAGACAGAGGATGCAACTTAGTGGGAGGGCAGTCAGCAATTTAGGGCATCTTAAGATTTCATTGCTTAAACACAAGGTAGTTATCCTGGAATTCCCAACAGTCAGAGAGATACGCGGTCACTTCCACAGGCAAACTGACCTAGTCTCTTCTAGATATTTTAGACAGTTTGGTTAGGACAGGATGGATTGTCCTGTGTAAGTGACTATTTCGGTCCAATGGATTTGAAAGGAACTTAAATTGATTATTGTGGGCTTACACAACACAGTTTTAGACCTCATATGACACCTAAAAACTACCCACGCAGTCTTTACTCCCTACGAGTAGACACCAAAGCAGAAGTCAGTTCTGCAGATGTCTGCATCACAGCACAGTTTCCCACTGAATCCTGGAAAATATGTTCAGCAGAATACAGAGTACAATTCTATCTTTATACATATCCTGATCCAATGAAATAGTAATGAAAATGAGCTTCCAACTAACTAGCAAATTCCTCTACACCTCATTCTAGTTGTGGTGGATTTTTAATCCTTATCAAAACAATTCAGTGAATCAGGTTGAAAAGAAGAAAAAAGTGATTGTGATTATGAACAATTTCTGTACTGCAGTTTGTACAGTGTCTGGCATACTAGGATCCTGGTCCATGAGTGAGTATCCTGCTAACACAGCACAAACTAAAAGATCATTATTATTCTGGCCTGTCAGTATAACACATTGGCATCCTTTATCAAGAAACCCACCTTGAAAGTGGCATGGAAGGGTTGGTGATGGGAAAGTGACCATCACTGTATTTTAGTTCTCATCCCCACAGGGTAACTGTGAGGCAGACCACAGCACCTTAGCAGCACAAAACTGAAGGAAAAGAGGTCCGTGTAGCACCGGGTCCACTGGGGACAGGAATTACCAGGACAATTATTATAAGGAGATTGATGAAACTGGTGGTTCCACCCTCAATCAGATGCTCTGTTTGGTTCTGTCTTTTCATTCAATATCCATCTTAGTCCTTTACAAAAATGTACTTGTGCAAGTTTTGATAAACACCTCTTGCATTTAAAGGGTAATGAACAGTTGCATCTCATTGGTCTTAATTTGTTCACACAGGCAGAAACTTACATTGTTAAAATCACTGTATACCTAAAGCAAAGTGGGCAACTGATTTTAGAGAGGGAGAGAAAGAGAGAGACTATTTATTTCACAGATGACCCAAAAGACTTCTGCTATAGGGACAGATTACTCTCTGGAGTAAGTTGCCCCCTGGCAGAGTTGGCCTCTGCCTCTACACTTGTTATTCCCTACCGCTGTTTCCCAAACCTGTTCATAAAACCCTCAAATAATGGGGAATCCAGAACCTTCCCAGGCAATCACTTCCAGAGATTACTTTTTTTTTTGGTATATTTCATAATTTTTTGTAATGTCTAAACTAAATTACTTTAGCTGCAATTTAATCCCATTATTTCTAGTCTTATTCCCAACTGAGATGTGGCGAACAGATTTTTCATTCTTTTCTTGTTTGCAGTAATATTTTGCATATTTGAAGACTGTTGTTGCATTCTCCTTCTGTATACTCTTCTTCAGACTAAAGAGTAACAGTTCTTCCTGTCTCTCCTCATAATCATGATTTTTAGATTGTTGATCTTACTTGTTATTCCTCTCTGGATTTACTCCAGCTGGGCCACACTTTTCTTGAAACGTAGTGCCCTAAACAAATGTTGACTTCTCCAGTTGAAGGTGTTGCCTACATACTTTTAGCCAGTCTTTCAACTGCTCTTAATGAAGAACAGTTGAACTGGATTTAGAAGAAAAGAAATGTGACTCGTTTTTTGTTTGGTTTGTTGTTATTATTCTTCTTCTGACAAGGGATCTCGTGATATAATAGCTGCAATGTCAGAAACCATTAAGACTGATGTTACATATCCTGTAAAAAACACATCGGCTGTTCTCATACCCATGTCTGTATGGCTCTGAAAACGATCAGGTCCTCTATATCACAACTTATTTCAAAGCTTTCTGCTCATTGTTGTGACAGCTGATGGCAAAAGAAACTTATTCATTAAGAGTTTATTTAATGAGGAAATGACCACTGCGAGTAATTCTAATTTACCTCAGCGACCTGGCACTGTAGTCACTGGGATCAGGCACTTGGTCAATGCCAGCTGTCTAAGTTAATTTTCTACAGACCATGGTTTCTCACATTTGTGCATCTGTAAACTTTCCAGCAGCTTCTTTGTGCCAATGAAGAGCAGAAGACTTGCTCTGCTTCACTGGTATTTCCAGATTTTCTTAGTGCTGTATGTACGCTCGCTGCACTTCTTTCCTACAACTCAGGTCAGAATTTAATATACCAGGACTTGAAAGCTGACTGGGGATGTGTTAGATTCCAAATATCTGTGATGACTTTTAAACTGAGGATTAATGTTATTTAAATGGCTCTTCTTAATGACCTTGGATTCTTATAACATTTATTATGCTAAATATAGAATTGCCTCAGGATGTGATAGTACATATTTCAGAATCTATTTGCACAGACTGGAACAGAGCTTTGCACTGGTGATTATTGCATATACTATTTGGAAATAATATTTATTATTATGATACTTGAAAGCTGATTCGACAAGTGACAATGGGAAAATTGTTGTATTCCTAACGGACTGCCATACTTGGAGTTCCTACAATTTCAGCAAAAATTCTGAGGCACAGGCTTATCTCTTTCCATTAGCTGAAACTAGAGCAGAGCAAATGATAAAAAAATAACTATGAATGCCTAAAAAAAATTCTCTTCTTCTTCAGTTATAACTTTCAGTATTCCCTTTTCTGAGTAATATCATACAAGGGTTTACTAGCAGATTTTTCACTCAGAGAGTTCATTTAAATTAAGTACATTCACAGACATTTGTAAACACAATTATTTGAACCAAAACAGAAAAGTCACGCTGATTCAGTTCTGGAACAAAATATACTACATGCCTCATGTATTCAATCAAAGATAACCAATGACATTCAAATTTCACATATTGATTATTCTCAATGACTTCTTCCTAAACAATTTAAAAATAAGAGGTCTGTGAGATTATTGTGTGAATAACAATTCAACTAGCAAACAAATACAAGAAAATTATAAAGGGCAAGTAGTATAGAAGATGGACATAGAGACAAGAAATTATGTGGAAAGGTTACGAAATAGGGAATGCAGAAAACACCATTTAAAATTAAGAATAGATTTAGAAGTTTGAAAAAGAATGGATAGAATTGATTTATGAAGCATAGAACTGTATAAATTTGTTTAGAATGTGGAATTGGTTACATTTTTCTGGTCTAGTGTGTTTATTACTTTAACCCATTATGCTCTGCTTCAGTGCTCAGAGTGCCAACATGTTAAATAAATGTTCACATTCTATTGTTTCACTTAGGGAATTCATATACCTCAAATACTTCTGATGCCAGGAGAATAAAATATTTACAGGTAAATATAATGTCACTTTGAAACAAAAAACTGCTTATCAGGTACAGGTGTATTAGTTTTGTCGTCTGCATAACAATTTTCTCTAGGACAACAACTATTTGGAAACAATCAAGGTTTAATTTTGCTGTAATCACTGTTACATGTGATATCTTATTGTAAGATCTCTATAGACTCAGCACATGAAACAGAGCAGCAGATCTCTTTACTCTGCTTAGTAGTATGACTTATTAAAAAAAAAAAAAGTTTAAAGCTCCAGGCATCCTGGGAAGTCACTGTGGCAGGTGTTGTTCATTAATCCCAATAGCAAATTAAAGTTAGTGGATGTAAGTCACTGGTGGAGTGAACTGGAACAGGAACTGGATGTGAAAAGAACAAAATAGACTACAAACAGTAATAAACTGCAGGACTGTCAGTGTAACCTGTAAAAGTAAGTAATGAGCTATGGTTCTCTGCTGTATTGATTGGCTTGAACTCATATTTTAAGATAAATAGAAGTATTTTAGTATTTGGCTTCTGTTTTTTCTTCAAAATGGATATGTGTTATAGTTTTTAACCCTTCTCCATATCCAGGAATGGCAAAGACTAACTTGTGGCCTAAAATAAAAGATGACTTTAATATGTAGCGATATGCCTCTGGCAGCTACAGTGTTATACAAAACAGTGGGTATCTTATGATTTGAGATAAAAGTATGAAAAGTGGTAAGGCCAGAACAGGAAAAGGAACTTAATTTTTAACTTCAGAAAAGGAGTAATGTTTGGCAACTGGCTAACGTCTCTGAAGTCTACCAAGGCCAGGATAGACATTCACATAGCTAAACTGTGAAGCTAGATGTGAACCTCCTTTGCTAAACTTTGATCTTTCAGGCCAGTAGAAAAAAGTGTTGCATAAGTTGTGGTTGATGCAGGCAAACTTGTATGGTTTTGTAAGGGGATTTATTTCATGTTGAAAGAGTAAAAGTATCTGAGATGTTGTCTCTCATTCCCTTGCTTTCAAAGCACTTTCCTCCGAATACTTACAAAATTGTGTGTCTGCTTTCCCAACAGACTTGAAATAGCAACACGTTGTCCAAGCTCTAACCTAATCAATCTGTTTCATCTCCGGTTGTCTAGTCCAAAATGTCTGTTATAATCCACTAACTTAGAAGGAACACAGGGATTTACCTCCTTTTCTCCCCTGTGCTTTTTGAGGTGATGATAACTTTAACTGATGTTACCATTCTCCATCCTAGACATTTTTCTGGGAGGGAATAGGACAAGGAAGAAAGATCAACTAGAAGAAGATCACTGATCCCCTGAACTCAAATTTACAGGGACTTCTGAGGTGCGTTTAAAGTATTTATTAGTTTCTGGTTACAGTTACATGACCTCTCTTAGAGGCACAAATCCCAAGACTGGATAATATCCTACCTTACCCACCGCAGTCACTATGAGCCAACATATATGTAATTGCATTGCTACAGTGAAGGACAACATATTTTTATATAGTTGCTGTGAAGCAAAGACTGCAGGTTGATGCAACAGTGCCAATAGCACTAGCAGACTGTGCCATTATGTTATTTAGGAAGTTAAGGTGGTACTATGCAGCTGCTGTGATTTCAGATCTTAAAACCAATTATTGACTGGTAAAAATATAATCCCAAGCACAACTCTTAATAGCATATGGGTTTTCCACTAAGCTGAAGTGTCCTAATACTGATAAATGATCCCATGGGAAACAGGCTTCATGTTCTTCAAAACATGGCTAACGATAAGTCAGGCTTATTGATCTGCACAATTAGTACCTAAAGTGGTGGAAAAAATCCAGCTTCCCCTGGGCTTAGCATTTGTAGCTCAGAATGTCTCAACTTTTTAAAATTATTATTTGTGAGCCCCTATTATTATTTTTTTAATTAATGTGAGAAACACTAGAATATTACAGGTAGTGAATTCCCTATACTTTCTATACTTTGTAATCATTCACAAATACATATATATAATATAATACAATATAACACTACAGCCTTAAGGGAGCGATGAGACTCCTAGAGAAGAGGGATAGAGAGATATTGAACATACATCCCACAATAAGATACTAAATTTAATCTGAGACTATCTTTTCCCTAACAGCTATTTATATAGACAATCATTTGCAAGATTACCCTTCAACAGCCTTTTTTGTTATTTCAAAACTTCTTCATGAGTTGTGGCAAAATAACTGAAGCTGAAGTAGTTACTGGAGAACTACCATTGCAAGAAAAGGAAGTATGACAAATCAGAGTGACACAGACACAGCTCAAGGCAAGCCACAATTATGACTCTTAAACTGGGATTTTAATAAAAAAATGGCTTAATTTGAGAACTCACAAATAAGCTATTTTCAGGGAGGGAATGTTTAACACTTTCTGAAATTTGACCTCTGATTTTCTGAAATATGGCAACTGACTATTTAAGTCTTGTAAAATGTTGAAATAGGCAAAATTCTTAATTTGTCTTGTGTGATATTACATTGCAATGCCATGCTTTTTGCAAAGAATTTATCTACATTTTATTAAGCTAATTTTACATCTCTATGTTTTTGATGCCTATGATAATCTTGCTAAATTCTAAGGTTGTGTCAATAGACCAGTATATGGTAATCCTTGACCTGAGTGACTGGAAGCTGGGGCAAAAATGTTTGAAATGGAAGAAGAAACATTAAGGAATAATAAGTTCATAAAGCCGCCACACTGTTTAATTTAGAATTAAAATGCAAGTTACCTGAGACTGATATTGGGCCATAATGAATAGGACACTACTCATTGAAGACTATTCACTATTCATTGTTGTAGATACATCATAAAAAACCCAATGTTTGTTCTGAGGAAAGCAATACCTCAGCTGATCAACAAACCTGGAGAACTGTCTCAAAAGCTCCTGTTGCTTAGTGCACCATATTTTATCCTGTGAGGTATATTTTGCTGGTGACCTACTGTGAGCAGAAAATGTGTAAAGCTGTCCTTATCCCCAGAGCTGCCTTTCACAATGTTCAACTTTCAGACTCTCAAAGCAGGAGAAGCCAAGAAAGTAGTTCTGTGAAATAAATACCAAGCTACAATATGAAGCTATCAATTAATAATTGTCTCAAGTGACTTATAAAATAATTTTAAAGAAAAGGCAATTTGAAATAGGTCAATACATGAACTTATTAAGCCTAAAAAATAATAATATTTGAAAAACATGTTACAAATATGGAAAAAAGGAAATTAATTTACATATAAACTTATTGTATTTAAATGTTCACACTGTGAGAAGCAAATTTCCTTATGTTGGTTGTATCCTGTGTTATATTTTTGTATTTGAGCAAGGCTAAGTATTTTTTCTCTTTTCAGTCCTATTTTTTTGCCACTGCACTTTTCTGTTATCATCTGATCTTGCATGACATCACACACACTCAATACTTTCAAAAACCAAAACCATCTTGTTTCTCTGAAGCAGTGTTAGACGTTTACAGGTAATTCTGTTGGGAGTCTGCCACTCTGGGGCTTAAGATATTCTTATAGAGCTTTTTACTTGCACTGGAAGGAGTTACAATTTCATTCTTCAATCAAAACTGAAGGTCTTCAGTATCTGAAACATTGTCAGTCACAGAAGGTGTACTCTTCAATTAAATTGTAACAAATCTTAAGGTACCATGAAATGTCTGAGTACGGTAATAGACTACATAGGATACTGTTAGTCATTTACAAAGCCACGTATTATGTTTTCCTCCAGTAAAGCTTTTTTTACTGTTATTAATGGATGATAATTTATAGTAAAGCATAAGATAAGCGTACTAACACTTGTAATTGCAGATAATGGTTTTATGTACCGTATTTTAAGACTTCTTCCAGTGCATTCTGGACTCTGTCTTATAGATTAAGATCCTTATTTCAGGAGCAGATTAAGTAAGAGAGACATTTAACAATTTTATATAATGATGGCCACTTTAGAGGTGATATTAAGACATTGTAAGACCCCCAAATATTTAAGCTTATAACCTTTAGGCCTAAATTTTGTGTTTGTCTATAATGGAAGAAGTGTAACAGTTTTGTTCATTCTCATCTTTGCATGCAGGTCTTGCTAAACCAAATCTTTTTTTCTCTGTTCCCTGAATGAAGTGACTGTGTTCATCTTTCAAAAAAGGAAAAGAAGTTTTTGTTCTCTGATCACAATGTAAAATTTGACATGTGATATATGCGTCTCCTATAAAGAAATTAGAAGGTGAAAAAAGGTTCAGAATGTGTACAGCTTGATTTTTTTTTTTTTTTATTTTCATGATTTCTAAGTCAACTTCACAACTTCCTGAAACTTGATCTTCTGATAGTTGGGATATAACATTCTTCTTTGATACTTTTACTGACAGTATGAAAAGAATGAATGGAGAACACTAGCAAGGACTTTCCAGACTGCTAAAAGAGTACATCATGCTGAATCACTGTCAGAGCACAATTTGACTGTTTGGTTTTTTTTTTCTTTTTAATCTGACTTTCTGATTATTCATATCAGCCATCCTCTCAGTGTTTTTTTTATCTCACTCTTAGCTGGACATAAACATCACCAGAATACAAACATAACGTTTGAGTACCATAGATAAATCTTATTTGTTCCCTTTGAAAATGCCATTTATTATAACATGTATTTTTTAATCTTTAAACTCTGGACATAGCTATTTTGTTGTGATCTGCTGGGGCAAAATACTGTTTGATTAGCAGCTTGCTTTCTCTGACAGTCACATCAAAACTAACTCACTAATCAGACTACTATTATTGCCTCCTTTTCTCTGTGTTCTCTTTTTCTGCTAGTACTTCTATTAATAAAAATAGCAACAATAATTATAACAACGTGAAATTGAAATGAAAAACCAACCTAGCAGGCATTTATTTGCTGCAGTCACTAATTTGCCAAGGGCATCTAAGCAACCAGAGAGCCTTTCAAGGCAACTTTAGAAAAGATCTGTGTTTTACTAACATTTAGAACTGTTACTCTCCTGATGTAAGATACTGTGGTTTGACTGTGAATTGACTTTACAGCCGACCTTCTGGGATAAATCAGGGAAGTCAAGTAATTGACTGTGGTCAGAAGTAACCCACTGTCTCTAATTTTTCCCTTGCTCACATCAGTTTTATGGGAATATAATTCTGTCTTACTGAAGATTCTCCTCTCTGATATCATTGTTACTGTGGGGAACATCCTACTACCTTTAGCAGAATGAGGTACAGGGTTAAACTCACATGACGTTACTGTCTGTATCACCCAGCTACAAAGTTTTTGCAAGTCTTTTTGGCAAGTTCAACTTGTGTCCTGTATTTTTATTTTAAAGTGAATACTCATATAGACTAAGTGTGTAAGACAGAGAGAGAAAAAAAAAAAAAAAACACTAGAGAAAGATTCATAGATCTTCACAGTCACAAGGGTAAGGCATCATTTGGAATATTACTGAGCATAATTCCAGAAGACTCTCTAATGAAGCTAAGATGTCCTTCCTATTCCTCCCCCCCCAAAAAAAAAAAAAAAACCAACAAAAGGACAACCGACAATTAATCTAGTGTGAAAGTCATGGAAGAGGCAAGAAAACTCTGTTCTCCAGAGGAGAGAGGTTAAGTATGCATTAATGCAGAGGTTTATCTAGGGGACAGTGTCATATTTAAGTGATAAGTTATCATGAGTGGGCACGTGATGCTTCTCCACTAGAGGAGAACAGAAGGATGGATGATGCTACATGCAACTGTAGCAACTCTTCATCATTCCCCTTAACAAGCATGTAAATACACCTTACACACCCCCAAGAAAGAGCAACTGAAGATCACAGAGGAGGAGCTGGGAATTATAAAGCATCAGGCCCAGGATGATATCACAGAAGTACCTCAAATCATAATGAAGGGGTCAAAGTAAAATATTTCACGCCTAAGGAAAAACACTGCTAAACTGACTGACAGAACAGTTCAGGTGAGAGGATACTTCAGAGCTTCTCTCTCCCAGACCTCTTCTTTCACAGCCTATTTCTGCAGCAAAACAGAGTTCAGTGTACTGTAGATGTTGTCACAGGTATTTGTAACTTTTTGCCATGTAATTTGTATCTGAAGCAATAACTATGATTATGCATTTTTGTAAAATAGGCTCTACCTGTATGCATTCTTTCCTCTTGAGTGAGGTTATCTTGATTTAGTAGCTTATTTTTTCCTGTGATGACATTTTTTCTGTTCCTTTAATAAAATTAACGTTATTTTTGGCTTCCCTTTTAAACTCATAACATATGTTATATATCCTGCAAAGAATGTTAAAATGTGCCAAATACATAAACAAGGAATATGGACTAAATTATATTTCATTTTTGTTGACTTAATTTAGTCTCCTATAATCCTTCTATCAATAAGTCCCACAATGTTTTTGGTTTTTTTTTTTCACCCATTCCAATAACATTTAAACCATGATCTTGATTGACCTCTAAGGGTGAGTGGGCTAGGAAGAGGGAGAAACGCCAGAATGCTGTAATTCAGGATGCCAGTCCTGAAGAGTATATTTCAAGTCTTATCTTTTCAGATCATGCTTTCCCCAAATTATATGGGATCTAAAAGGTTGATCTCCGTCTTTATTTAGAACTGCTTGAATCAATTCTGAGAGTAATAATATTGAATAATGAATTTTTGGTTCTTTCATCAAACATTCATGCATGAAAAGTGTTTGAATTGCCCTACTGGATCTATGGATTCATGGACAATACTCCATGAATAATATCACTATATTCACCCAAACTTGTTTTCATTATCATTAGATAGCTGTTTTCTGTTGCTGTATCACCCCCTGAGGCACACTACTAATGACCTTTCTGCACCTGGACTTCATGCCACTGATCACAACCCTTTGAACTCAGTTTACCCAGTTTTAGATCCGCCTCACTGTCCACTTACCTAGTCCATACGTAGTCAGCTTGTATGTGAGGATAGGACAGTGTTGAAAACTTTACAAAAGTCAACATAGACAACATCCACTGCTATCCCCTCATCTACCAGGCCAATCATCCCATTGTTGAAGGCGCTCAGGTTGGTAAAGCATGATTTTCCCTCCAGAAATCCATGCTGACTATTTCCTATGTTGACTACCTCCTACAACAAGGAAGAATGAAAAACCAAAGAAAAGTGACCTTGACAGAGTACTTGGGAGGCAATTTTTCTTCTTTGGTGCTGTCTTGTTTTGAAACATGGATTATTCAAAAATATCTTAAAAGAAATATGTTGAACTGTTTTTGCAGTAAACCAAGGGTAATTTCTGTCAGATATTCTAAAATTGTCTGTGTAGATAGTAATTTTCTGCAGAAAGCATGCATATTAGTCCTATTTCTTCCTATTTTTCATTATGTGGTTTATAGAGATGACTCATGGATACTTCTACACTGTCCAGACATATAACAAAAAGTATTCCCATGCCAACATGAGATGGGTCTGCTCCTTGTTATCCTTGTTTCCCAAACAGCATGTGCTGGGTTTCCCTTAAAAGAATCTTTTGTGAATTAGGAGTGATCTGTTGCAGACAAGCCCCTTGGGCCATTCACAGTTCAGTTTGTGAAGTTTCTCCAGTTGTCCGGAAGACTCCATGTGCTATCTGTGAGACTTCTGGAAAACCCAGAAGCGTATAGAAACAACAAAATAAACTAATTATTAAAATGAAGAGCAAGCTGTTGGAAGTACAAAGACATTGATACTTGAAAATGGAACAAACACCTGCTGAAGCCTAGCTCCATTAAGGCAGACCAAGGTGAAACACTTACTTATCATATTCTGCTACTTGGATGCTGCTCAATAAAGGTGTGCTCTGAAAGGAAGTGTAGTGAGAGATTGTCTCTCAAAACTCTTGGAGGCTGAGACCATGAAGTTAAGCAATGGTGGTGGACGTCAACTGTGAATTGTGGTAGGCCAAAGCTCTCAATGACATGAAATAGCAGCTTTATCATGCTTAAACAAAATAAAAGAGTAATTTAAAAACAAAAAAATAACGCCCCCAAAACCGAACAGATCAATGTAAAAATAATCATATTTTAACCTGGTTCATGGAAGTCTTAAGAAGATTAGTGACTGTTTTAAAAATATTTCAAGAAAGAAAAATTTAACAGGAATATTTGGGATTTCTATTTAGTTGCTTTAGAGAATAATTCTCTCTAGGAATATTGTTTTAAAGGTATATAAGCAGAATTTTGTATTATGTGTAGCGTTCCCACGTTTCCAGGCACACAATCTCCAAATGAAATACGGGAGCATGCTCCATACAGTACATGCATAGTAAGTCTAATGCATCTGGAACACATTACCTCTACTGGGCATGTTCAAGTGAGCTGTATAACACATGTGCAGGTAAGCTATGCATGCACAGTGGTCATTTGTCTGGAAATTCAGAAAAAAAGACTTAATTCCTTTTTTCAAACCTGAAGAAAATTACAGTCATGTTAAAGAAACCAAGACATATGGCCACCATGGTTTTTTTGTTGTCCTTGAAAATATGATCACAACTTCTCTTTCTAAAATAAAGGCAGTAGGTATTAATCACTCATGGAATGGTATCTGTTTTAGGAGTAATGGGGCTACAGTTCAAAGGTTTTGTGCCACTTTGATAGCATATGCGTTCAAGAATAAAGCCTCAGTCATTTGCTGGAAGATGTTTTCTCACTTTTCTCATTTCCTTTGTTCCTGGTTTGAGCTTCTCTCTACTGTTCATCTTTTGGAGACTTTGAATTACTGCGCTGAAATGAGTCACTAGAGGGTTAAACACTTTCAGAAGTGAATGTATCTAGCTAGTTTTGGCATTAATGAATAACGAATGAGGTACAATGTACCATGTTTCAGCAGCTGTCCTGAATGCTCTGTATAACTTCTCCCAAGCTTATTTTCACTTCATACAGGATAAAGCTTTACATTTATATTTTAGGAGGTATCATTAAGATAATCTGGAACAGTGCAGTGAGGGGCGCAGGAATTCTTATCTCTCTTTCTTTGCAGCACACAGACTTGACTGGACACAGCCCTGAGCAACCTGGTCTGATCAGATCTGCTTTGAGCAGGGGTTGGACTAGATGTTTTCCGAGGTCCTTTCCAGCCTGGATTATTCTGTGATTTTGTGATCTGCAAAATGAACTGAGTTAGGAACTGTAATGAAATTGAAGATGATCCGTGCATTGGGAAAACAGCAAATGCAGGTGATGAGTGCAATCACCTAAAGACTTTCCCTCTTTCCAATGAAGAAAAATATTTTTTCAGAGATAAATGTATATAAAATTCACACTGACAAGTTCAAGTGACCAAATACATTTGTAACAGGAGATTTAGATAATATCACGAAATCCTAAATTAGAGAATTGTAAACTGCAGGCACAATTCAATCCAGAGCACTATGCAAAAAGAAATTGTGTGTACAGTTTTCCAGAAACCAGGAGAGTGTAGTATATTTAATAGTAAAAATTTTATAAACAACCTGGGTCATTTTTTTTTCTCTGAACAATCTTACTGATTTCAATAATGCGATCTACAGATTAAGCAATTACTGAGCATGAGTGAATATTTTATAATCTGGTCTTTAAATACCAATTTTCTAGATGGAACAATATTTTTAGCAAATAAAAGAAAAAAGGAAATTTGAACTGAAAATAATATGATATTAGGGTAAGAATAACTTTAAAGTTATGTTCTCAGGAAATGTGAAATATTTTTGGTGTGCAGTTGCATCTGACAGATGTTTTTCAGAGAGTTGACTTTTGAAAAATGGCTTCCAATTATTAAAATTTGGTGTATTTATGTCAAAATATGTTTTGCAGCAACTGAAAATGAAGACACTAAAACTTGCTTTTTTTTTTATTTTAAACCAAAATATTATTTCATTTACATGAACAATACAGTTACATTTAAAAATCTATTTAAACCCGGTTATAAAAATAAACAAGGAGACTTGTTTCTTGCAAAATTTTCTAGGTGGTAATAAAAGAGTTAAAACCAGCCTTAATGCTGATTTCAGCCAAGCCATAAGTAAGGCATCCTACTGTTGTCCCACAAGTGGGGTCCAGTCCCCGGTGTACAATAAGCCAATCTTACAGAGCCGAGATATTTATTTATCTCATGTTTGTGCAAAGATGGGTGCTAGTTGGTAATTCCACAAAGCTAGCACACCACACAAAAGAACTACAGTGTATTTATATTGTTGCATGATTAGCAATAGCCCGCCTAAGTTCATGCTCATTGTTTAGTTATGTTCAAATTAGCCTTGCTTGCCATGTAAATTAGCACGCATGCTCCTTGCAGGTGTGTGGGGGCAAGTCTTTCCAGTCTTGAATTGCGTTGGCGGTCACGATCTCCCCCTGCTGCCTTTACCCTTCCCCTAGTTACCACAGTTTTTTGCCGACTTCTTGTTTCTTTGGCAATCACCTGGCCTCCGACGCCTTCTAGGGCAGGATGTCCCGCTTTTAACAGTCTTTTAGTTCTTCTTCAAAGGCGTAGTTGTTGTAAGGCATGCATTGTTTATACAAGGTAATCAGGCCAGTACAAGGAAGGCTACAGTCTAGGTATTAACCCAAACATATGGCTACACTATAATCTTATTTACCCTGCAAGTGTAGAGAAACTGAGGAAGCTTCTCCCAGGGCTATAACAGAATCCAGAGTGCAGAGGGAGTGCAGGAAGAAGCAGCATGCCTGCCTGGACAGGAGCCCAGTGCCCAGCTCAGTCATCCCTCTGACTTGCAGGTTCAGGCTCAGATCCATAGGTATGCAGATATATCATTGTTTAACTAAATCTGATAATGTTGTATGGCCCAACTGTATGACACCATACCTGCTTGAGTTTCTGCTGTTTCTGGTACCACAGCATCACTGTGCTGTTTTGTCAGGTAGATTCTACAAAATGGATTACCTCTCTTTTTCTGTTTGTGTGTCAGTATAACTTGTACGCTCCTTGCATAATTTACGATAAAACACCTAGTATATGCACAGTAAAGTTTAGGCAAGTAATGTTCAGTATTTCTGAATGTTAGTTAGAATATGTTAAAATATTTTGCAATTTTCACCTCTAATTTTGATGTCTTCTGAAGAAAAATAAAACAATAAGATCATATCAGACTGTTTCTAAATACATATGGGTGCACCAATAATGTAATTCACCCTGCATGGCACAGGTAACTGAAAGTTAGTTATTTATGCGTAAACCAGTCATCCAAGCATTCCTGTGGAATCAATGGAGATAAATGGGCCTCTGAGGAGGGTGATTCCCTTCATTGTAAGATAGGTGCCTACAATAAGTGAGATGAATCAGTCTTTGGATGTGCCTATTTCTTTTCCAATACCTCAACTAATGTGTTTTTTTTCCCTTCAGATCTACATCCAAAGGTATTGAGAGATGTACAGAGACTCTTCTCAACAACAAATAAAGTATTATAAAATATGTTTATATGGTAGGGTCTGGAAACATTTCCCAGTCTGGATCCTGATGTGTGGCACCCCTGGCTCCATGTTTAGATGAGGGCTAGTGCTGCACCATCATTCCCTGTTTTCTATGCAAAGGAAACAGGGACACACAAACCAACTATGGTTCACTAGGACTTTCAGGAGCACTGAAAAGACTGAATCTTCTGCAGAAAAGCTTTAGTAGATACAAGCTGTGAATACTGGCTGGGAAAGTTTACTGGTTACAATCACCGGACAAAGGAGTTTTCCTGGGCAAAGGGTAGTTCTACACAGCTCTTGCTTATTATGCTTTTTTCCTTATGATGCACTCCTGGTTATATTTGCTTATAAAATATAAGATGAGACTGACCATTAGACTGACCTAAGACCGTTTATTCTTACATTCAGTAAATTTATTACCTCAGAGATTCAAAATAATTTAGGAAAGGAAGCCTATCGTCCATGTAAATGTGGGGGAAAACATCATCAAAGAGAACTCGATGTATACACATAGTTTTGTCAAGTGTTCTAGAAAAGGCAAATAATAAGCATATCTCCACATCTAAAGCATTATGTTTTGTCTAAGTGGCATGGGATGAGGATATTCTGTCTGGAGACAATTACAAAGAGCACTGAAGTAATTACAACCATCTTGTCTCTCCACTTTTTTTCTGCTTTTCATTATATAATTTGTATATATAAATATAATCATCCTAGTGGCTGATGAAGAAAAAATAAATAAATAAGGATGTGCTCTGTGGTTTATACATAACTTGTCATGCTGGAAGGTTGGAAACATATCTCTCATTCAAAGGAAAGCAGCTGATACAGGATACATTTCTTTATTTTCATGTGGCAGAATACTTCTCCTTAACTGTGGGTGGTGAGTTGCACTGTGGTGTAGATCTGCCTCATACAGGAAATAAATATGTGAGATAATTGTGCAAAGAAGGAAAAATTGCTGGGGCAGGAAGTAAAGAAGAAAAAAGTTTCCCAAACATCTGTACTTCACATTACAAAGGATCAAATTCAATTATGTGCCAGATCCCTAAAATCATGATATGTTCATAAAAATCATGAAACTTTAAAAATATTCTTTTCATTATTTCTTAATCTGTGGTTCTTTTAAACTTCAAGGCTGGTCTCTGCTTATATTTTTAGACACTTTTTTTTCATTCTTAAGCTTGGAAACCTATTTTCCAAAACTCAATTCTTAGATTTCAAAATAGATGTTTCTAAGACCTGATATTTTTAGAAATGTAGTAAACATCAAATGTGTTTATGAAACTTATAATGCATAAGTAGGATCTGGCAGAACCAGAAATTCATCCATAAGCAGGAATTTGTGTTTATTCTCTACAGTTATTTTAGCAAATAGGTACCCTGACAGAAATGCTCATAGAACTGACAAGTAGAAGGGTCAAGAAAAATGTAAAATGTATAGATGTTTCCCCAGAAATGAAATATAGAAAAATAACACTTTGATTCTTAATTACATGTAACATTAAAAAAAACCTTTAACAAACTCGAGAAAAAAGTCAAAAGTAAGTGCTGAAAAAAGCCTGACATATAAACCTCATTCTTAGTTTGAGTGCATCTGGTCTGGGAACATAGCAATCCAGCTGTTTTGTTGTTGTTGTTTTCACTAAGAAATGAAGTCACCAAACGTGAGAGACCAATACCTTAATATTTACTTTAAAGAACATTGCTGACACCTTTTTTCTGTATGCTAAGCAGAAATCTCCTGTTTGGCTCCAAGAACAAAGCACCAGAAGAAAGAACTTAAAGTACTGCAGGAGAAAGAACACACCTTTTTATTGACAAATGCATTCCTTACCTATCATGCGGTTCGTATAAATGGATTCTCTATATAAGACGGATTCAGGCTTCGTTATGAATCAGAGCAGAAGTTAGGGCTTACAGTTTCTGATTCTTGTTGCAGTAACACATAGATATTGCAAACAACTAAAGATACCAGCTTTGACAGTTTTTTAAAAACGTGTAGAAAATGACAGAAAAAAATCAAATGGACCCCATTTCCCTGATGGTGTTGAACCATCGTTCTGATTTAGTTCTCAGTGTTAGAGTGTTTTGAGGGTTGTTTTTTAAGGGTTATGTTAAAAATGCCTCATTGCTATGATTCTTTAACAAGCTTATGAGGTAAATGTCAGGTCTGTTGTAAATTTGGATTTTCTTAACTGCAGCTAAAACTGTCCAGGCTGAGATTTGTCTGCCTTATTTGCAGTGTGGAAAGGGTTAATATGCTGCCTTTAAAGACAGTATCTGCGTCTGTATTTTTAAAAGTAAGAGAAAAATTAATTAGTGAAGCATAAAACATTGAAAAATTTTATTAAGTGCTTTATCGTTTAATTTTGCTGATAGAACAGTTTTCATACATAATCCCCATGATGGTAACCAGTACTATTAGAAAATCTAATTAGCTATTAAGGACTGCATTTGAAAAGAAATTATTTACTCAAGTAGAAATATTTGTAAACACTTAATGTGAACTATCAATTTCCTGCATGAAACCTCACGATTCTGTGGGGTAATTATTAAAAAAAAAAAATAAAATAGATGGATTATGGAAGATGAAGTATAATGCATCAAAGGATATCTTAATGGAGAAATACCCATCTTTGTCTAGAAAATCACTAGTTTTGTTTATTATAAAGAATAAATCTTCTACAGTCAAAGCAGAGACAGATGAGCAAAGTGCATTCATGGAAAACGTTGTTGCAGTCAATACTGCCGCTGCTGTTACCTATTTGTCTCTTGCTTCATACTTCAAGGGATGTGTTTTCTTCAAAATCTCCAGCTGCTATTGCAGGGAAAATATTTTATTTCTCAGACTAACAAAGTCCACTTGCATCTAAACATATAGATAATAAGTATGAATTCTGAAACAAAACAAAACTGTACAAAGTATCTCATTAGTCAATCGAAATGTGAATTTCTAAATGTCAGAGAAGCATCCAAATATTCAGAAATGTTAAAATCTAACTAGGAAATGTACTCTTATTCACTTTCTAAAGGACAATGCTACATGCCTTGTAGCCACTGAGAGTTATTACACTTTATGACTAAGTCCTAAACATATTCTCAAAGGTAGAAACAACAGCAACAATAGTAATGATAACTACCCTCACTATAGATGCATTTGAATGTTTTGGGGTTTTTGTTTTTTTTTGTTTTCTGGGGTTTTTCTCTCTTCTCAGGAAAAAGGTCTAATTGTGAACCCAGGCAATGGGAACATGTCTGGGTTGATCCACAGCAGTGGAGTTTGAAATTTACTGTTAAATGTAAAGGAAAACAGACGAGATCTTTTTCCAAGCTCAATAAAATCTGTAGAATCATACAATACACCAATTAAATAAAAAGTGAGGAAAAAAATATTTTAAAAGCATTATATATTTAATTACCTGCACGTGTAATAAAATATTCACTGATTTTTTTTTATGTCAACATTCTTCCTTTTTCAGTGTAACTTCTTCTGACCTTAGTGTTGTGAAAAAGTAGCCATCTTCTTTACAATGTATTTAGTCTGTGCCATGATTTCCCTACTTGCTTGATCATGTTTTGCAACCTTCCTAAAAAGAAAAAACAGAGGATTATCTAGCAATGTGTTAGGGATATGAAAAGCTGTGAAAAGAAAATATAATCCTAATGACACTGTGCGTTGGATGTAGTATAATCTGAATATCATGACCTGAATTTCACTATCCAAACTAGTGCTTAAGCACATCAATCCTCTGGCTCTAAAGCACATCTCTAAGTTAAAATTCTTTCTTAGTTTCTTTTCTGCTGTCAGGGAAAAATCCCAACTGTTGTTATATGACAACCAAAAATAACAGTCCTTAATGAATCTGGCCAATGACCAGTGAGAGTGGAGTGAAATTTCTGTCCCATTAACTCTTCCTACCTGCTTGCTCCCTTTTCTCCTCTGCTAACTCCTGTAGAAGTTCTAGTAAAGGTGTGCTGGTGATGCAGGCATAACATAGTCCAAGTTAAGAGTTAGGCCTAGGTATAAATCTACTATGCAAATTGATTAGGAATAAAGTATATACTTATATTTGACAGATCTGCTTGTGAATAGCTGTTTCCTTAAATTGATCTCTATTAATTTAGAAAGATTTTTTTCCCCCTCTCATTTGTGCCTCACAAGATCAAGACAGGTATGAAAAGGGAACATCATCTAGAGATGTAACCCATTGGATTTCACCTGGGGAAACAAAGTGAACAATACGGACTCTACAATGACACTTCTAAAGCTAAATATTTGCATTACTTAACTGCTTCATCCATTGAACTATTTTGTTTCTAATTAGTTGATTCCCTGTTACACTTTGACATTGTAATAAGTAAATCAGGTTAATTAAAGGACTGAATAACTTTAAAAAAATCTCATCCCCTTTATAATTTTTTTTTTCCCTAGAAATGCCGCTCCTTTCCAACCACTGTGCTCTGTAAAGCAAGAGCAAAACACTTTAAATTCAAACAATAGTAACAGTAGCATTTAAACAAGCATCAAAACCATAGCAATTTTATTGCAATAAAGGGGAACTCTCTGGATTCCATTTTGGCTTTCCCTGTTTACTCCATGTTTTACATGGAAAAAGCTCAAAAATAATATAGATGGCACAAGTCTGGAATCTTATAAAAGAGATCAAATTTGAGTGACTATTGACCAACTCCAGAATTAGATAAGTAGTTGGGAACAGTTTCTGTGGGTAATTGCTCGACCCCCTACCTACTTTATTGCCCTTGATTTTAAATAGAACAAAATATAATAAAATAGCCTGACTATCCATTAAAACTAGTAATGTTTATGCTGTTATAGACCATCTGCTCTACAGATTATTTCCTCTATGCAACTAGTTCAGTGGCATATGATAATCTGTTATCTGCTACAACTTGCACTTACATAATTAAAACACTGCTTTCAAAAATCCACAAAAAATGCAACACAGGCAAATAGATTTAGGATTCTGACAAAAGTGTATAAATGGTAAGAGAGTGTATTATGTAAAAAAGCTGGAATGGAATATTGTGTACTTTATGTAATAAATAAATAAAAAAATAGCCTGAATTTATAATGGAATGTTAGGTAGATTGTTTATGATTTGCAAAATGAATGTTTTTGTTAACTTAAATCTTATTTAGGATTATTTTCAATTTCTCTGATACGTTTGAGTCAATCCTACTAACCTACTATATATTTTCAGAAAGCTGGATATTATGAAGCATCTGAGCCTCTGGATGTTTTTATAAACTCATGTGGGAAAACCTATTATATTTTATTCATCAGTGACATATGGAACAAATTAAAATGAAACATTTTTTTATTGTTTTACTTAGTGTAAACTGAAAAGCTAGATCATATCTCAATGAAAATGTTTTTGCTCTCCTAGAACTGTCAGACCTATTCACTGTGTGGGGGTTTCTCCAGCTATAATATCTCTTTAAACTTTTGAACAGCTATGACTATGAAAGAGATTTCATAAAATATAACAATCATGAAAGCTGGTGAAACTGGGAATGGCCATGGGCAAATTGGGAATCACTAACTGTTGAGTTACTTTACAATAAAATCATAAAATAATAGTAAGTTGGGGTATGTTGATATGTTTTACATTTCATCAGTAGGCCTGTTATGCACAGAGAGAGAGAGAGAGCAACAGCTAGACAAAAAGAAAGAAAACATCACAGCTTAGTTCCTCTCTACCATGGGCAAAGCACCTAGGAAATGAATGCATGTTTATAAACCAAAAAATCTTTCTGAACCTTTTGTGCAGCATTTAATCAGATGAACTGCTCCTTTGACAAATCTGCCAACGACCAGGGAAAAAGACTTCATCTAACCCACAGGTCTCAGTGTACAGATCTCCCTTGGACGGAGTTTTTGGAATGATATTTTTGCCAAATACGGTTCGTATTTAACCTTTGCAAATGTCTATATATGGTCTGTAAGCATTTTTGCAACTACTGTGTTGCAAAATCAATCTAGCAGTCTAATCCAGAACAGGTGTCCTATGAATGTCTCTGCAAGATTAACATAGAGAGCATAGCCTTATGGACTATTTTAGTAACTATGATTAGCATTTAGAAGCAAATCCCCCTCCATATTCGTGGTGTGAAAGGATCCCATTTCAGCACATGTGCTGTTCCCCGACAGAAGAAAAAGGATGGGATGTAGGGTCAGGCTGAAGTGGCAAGGCTAAGCTGGAGATGGAAAGATCAATGTGCTGCAGTGCAGGAGTAGGAGGAGGCATCAGTCAGCAGAAAAATATCTTCAACTTCATAAATTCTCCATTTAACATACCTCAGTAAAGGTCCATGTGGAACACAGAGGCCAATATCCAGTAATCAAGAAATGTCATAGGCATTGCATAGACTCTAAATGAGCTGTTTTCATTTCCTGGCCTTGACAGATTTTTTTTTTTTTTTTCCTAAAAATTAGTACTAAAATAGTCTAAAGCAGTCTTATAATGAAATATAGAAATAAAATATCACCGAATGAAGAATGTATTAAAAGTCTTTTTATCTGTGTAAACATGGACAAGCACTTGAAACATTTTTCTTGATTTAAAAATCTTCCAGGTTTTATTCAGAGGGAAATCAGTTTTCAAATATCTGAAATCATTAACAAGATAAAAACAATAACAGTTACAGTAAGTGTTACTAATGTTATTAAAATGAATAATAACAGTATTCTGGATTTTCAAGCATGTTTTTACTATGAATATTTTGGTCTGTATAAAAAGCTATTTTCCTCCAAAAAGTTTTCTTGATAAACTTATTCTACAGTTTCAGGCAACATATACCATTTTCGTTCACATGTGTTCCCTGGAGATGTAACCTAAATGTTTTATACAATTAAACTTCATTTAGCAGAAGACAGACATTTCCCAAATGCTCATCTCTGACTGTGGCCACAATCTGTTCTCATGGGAACTAAATACTGTCATAAACCCCACGGCCTTCCCTCCCAGTGCCAGCTGCAGTTCTTTAGCTTTCCCTTTTCTAACATAAATGTGTGATAGCATATAAATGTGTGTCCGTTAAACAATAGTGTTGTAGCGTTGCTTATATATAATTTTAAATAAATACCCTATACTTGTGGAGTCGTCTTTCCTAAGGCATGTCACATTAAAACCTGACATTTCCAGAGAATGTTACATATCCCTGAACACTCACTGTTACATTCAGAACTCTAGTTTAGCTTAAAAATGTAAAAACTTTTGTAGTCAGACATCTTTCTCAGTGCTTGGTACAGTTATAAGGACATCTAAGAACATAAGTTAATTCTACCAAGCTCAGTTTTACCTTCCATATTATAAGTTGGTTGAAGTCTAATATATTCGTCTCTTGCAAATGGCAAAGTATGACTAAGTAATGCCAATACTTCCTCTGAACTAACTGGAAAGCCTTTTAAAGTTTTGTTGTGATGGCCTTATACACAAGCAAGATGGAAAATGACAAAGACATGGCTCAAAGCACTGGACTTTAGGCAAAATGTATCCATCAGTGCTGAAGAGATGTTTTTTTCTGCTACAAGCACTAATGAAAAAAAAAGAGAAAACAAAGGAAAAGTTGATTACCGAGACAAACGAAAAACCTCTCTTTCCAATGCTACCTCATTACTTGTGAATTAGAGAACCTTACCAGCTGCAACTTGGGTGGCGGGAGGTAGTTAGAAACAGAACCTTCTGTAAGATGTCAAATGCGTTAACCTTTATTTCTTCTGAGTATATATCAACTGATCATTCGATTGCTAGGACTGATACATTACCCTTCTGAAACAGGTAAAGAACATTTAATTCAATTTCACACCAAATCAGCTATCATAGTGCACTTCATTTCTTTAAAAACAGGTGAATTTGAAACTTTGAATTATTAAAGTTTTATTCTAACATATAAAAATATCATTCTTCTGGTTTTGGTCAATCCTTGTTGCAAAATGCAAACATGAAATGGATAAAAAGGTAAAAAGGGGTTGTCAGAAGATTAACTTATTGTCATAATTTCTTAAACTGCATTCAGAAATAATTTCTGATTAATTCAAATTTAGTTGATCAGACCAGATCCTATAGTACCGTACTGTTTCCAACTATTTATTATAGAAATATATTACATTCCAACAACAAACATAGTTGGGCCAAATCTTAATTTAGGGTCGAAAGGGCCCTAACAGGACCTGAAAATGGAACAATTGCACAATTAGTATTAAGAGACTGATTCTCTTAAAATAACTTCAGGTCTAACTTTACAGTAGTGTTCCATGCCATTTACTCTTGTAAGCTTGTGTTGCTTCTCAGTGGAGTTCTGAGTCCTATTTGCAATAGCTCATATGCTCCTGGTATTTAAAGTTCTGTTTCAGTCATGGGTTAGGTCACTCATGATTAAGAATACAGGAACAGAAGAACAGTTAATGGTGACCATAAGCAAAAGCCAGGAGAACTTTAAGACCAAGGCAAGCAGATATGATACTTCTCATTTATACTATTCCAGCCTGCTGTTTGAGTACTGGGGCTTCCAAAACCAGATGTATATATTATTTTCCATACTTAGTAACCCTTAGCGGATTTTTTCACATGAAGATCTCTCCCTGAATCCAGTGAAGTCCACAGCATCTTTTGACAAGGAGTTCAACAGCTCTGCTACAGCGGCATGGAGAATATCCTTTTGGGGTTGTTTTGGACCTGGGTCCTACACCTTTAGTTGATGCTCCCTCATTCTTGTGATGCAAAACACACAATAAATGAACAATAAATCTCTCAACGTCTTCATGCCCCATGCACTTGTGAATCTCTATTATAATATTTCTTAGCTGTCTCTTCTGCAGAATGAGGACTCCTAGCTTAAGTAATTGTTCCTCTTATGGAAGTTGTTCCATACTTTTGATATTCCTTGGTGCCCTTCACTGAATTCTTTGCAGAGGTATTTATTTTGACATGAAGTCACGAGAGCTACATATAGTACTCATGATATAGATGGACCATGGATTTATACAGTAGAATATTCCTGTGATCTTCCATGTTCTCTCTTTCATTACAGTCCCTCACCTTTGATTTGCCTTTTTGACCATGACTGAGTGCTAAGCTGATGCTTTCACTGAACATTCCCTAAGGTCTTGGGGCAAATGTTAATCATCTGCTCACCATTTTGCATGTGAAATTATTATTGTTTTCCTTCCCACCTGTGGGAAAGTGCATCATTTTACACTTATCAGTACACAATTTAATTTGACATTTTACTTCCCAGTCACTCAGTTTTTAAAGCATTTTTGCAATTCTGCATGAGATACTATCTTGAAAAACTTCCTGTAATCAACAAAATTTGTCAGCTTACTGCTCACTTCTTCCCCACCTTTTTCAGGTCTTTTACAAACATATTCAACAGCACAGGTAGAGGAACAGCACAGACAGTATCCAACTGCCACAGATATTCACAGTTATCACAGATATTCCAGTAATCACAGTCACTGGAAATCATGGCTCTACTTGCCAAACTTTCTGGCTCTTTCATGTTCCTTCTGCCAGTAGGAAAGAAATACCATTAAAAAAAATATCATGTGACAGAACAAAATAGAATATGACATGCTTGCTTTATTTCTTAATAATGTCTATCACTGGTTACATGTTCTTAACCAGAGCAGGGATATGGATCAGACAGCGAGTATTTTAAAGAGCATGGCTGAATAAGGTTTAAAATGCATTTGAAGTTCAGAGACAGCTGATGTGGTACTCAGTGCACTTGGCTACCATGGAAACCCCATGATTTATCACTTACCTATTATCAAAATATTTTTAAAACTATCTGTGGGGGGAAAAAAAAAAGCAACAAAATAAACCCCAAACTTTATAGAAGTTTATTTCACAGTTTATTTGTAGTCAAGCATGATTTTGTCTTGATTATTTTGATAAACTAGTATTTAAAATTATACTTGGGAGTGGTAATTTTTGGTCATTTTCTTATAGCAGAACATCAATTTTACCCTGTCTTGAAATCTTTCATAAACAGATTTAGCAGCCAGCTAAGCTGTAGTAATGAAACTGGATGGGAAGTATTTAAGACTACATATTTTAATTATGCTGAGGATCTTTTTTCAGGTATTTATTTACAGCTTATGTGTAGCAGCCATGTATCTTCAGAACAGAATATAGAAAGCAAAGTAGAGAAAACAGAAATTGTCATCACAAACAAACCAGATTCATTATTGAGGGACAGAAAAGCTCCTTCAAATCAAGTCTCGTTTTCCCTATCATACATGATTGAGATGTTTTGATAAACCCTTACATATTCTGATAATGCTCTCTCCCCATTTTCATGTTGGAAATTGGTCTGTGGTGTGCCAGGTGGATCACCAGTGGTTTGTTTGAGAATGTGTACTGTAAGAACTATCTTCTAGCCAGCGTGTGGAATCCATAAAGGAAAATGGAAGGTGCAGGAAATTCACAACTGCAATGTTTAGTGTGAGCTCCATCAGGGACTATTAAACACAAAGAAACAATCCATGCACATCAGCTCATGGAGGTTTCTCCAGTTTATGCCCTCAATGAGCTGTCAGCTCAGATATGCCAGCCCATGTGGATTCCTTACCTTCTCTTCTAACTGTTCTGCATTAGGGCAAGACAAAAGAATGACAAAATGGAGCAAACTGAGCATGAATGTGTTCCCAGGCATGTGTCTATAATGGAGATAAACTAGCAAGGTGTTTTAAAGCCTGCTGAAGTGATGTGCAGTGTTTGACTGGAGAGACTAATAAGGCAGTGGTCTCAAAAGAGATCTGTGGGTCAGCAGTGACAGTATTTTTTTCAGGTAGATCAAGGTTGTCACCCTACCAGATATTTTTTGGGTGATAGATACCTGAAATTAAGCTTGTCATCAGGGTCTGTGCAAGTCTTTGCATGAACATGATGGATTGTTCTCCTGCTACCCAGGGGAGCTGGCTCCTTCAGAGGGTGACTCCACAGTTTCTGGTAAGTAGCAATGCTGCTATTACGTGTTTCACCAGTGGGTTATGATCTTTGTCAATGGGAGTGGTGCTGCTACTTATTCCAGAAATACTGAAAAGCAAAGCAAAAAATCCTTCACAGATTTGCTGAGAGATGTAAAGGCAGCTCTAGAATTGCTGGAACAGAAACGTGTTCCTCCTCTCTGGACACTTGAAAAAGGCTTCAGTGAACCAGAGGATGAAGTCATGATCCCCTTTTTTGCAGGGCTATCCGGAGTGGAGTTTTGTCCAGTGAGCAACATAGCTCCCTGGGCACTGTGGATGCTGAGGAATCTGTAGAGTAAAGCAGGTCCATAACAAAGTCATCCTCTACTTGCTTCACTTGAATGTCTTCATAGCCTTCAGCCTGGGGCACTTCTGCCTCATTCCCTGTTTTTCTAAGGCCCATATTCTAGGAGCAATAGTAAGCTATTCAGAGGGGATTCCAGACATTTCAGACCCCAGCTGCTTGTCAGAGCAGGTAGATGGAAGAAATGGAGAGCATTTCAGGAGCTGGGCCAGGACTTCTCATTCCCTTTAGAAGAAGGTTTAGGAAGAGAGCAAGAGAGTGTGTTGAGGCTGTCATCAAAGCCTGTGATTTAGGTAAGAAGTTACCCTTTTTCCCTCCTGAATGGCAGGTCCAACCCAGCACCTCAGCCTGCCTAAATATGACATTAATTGTCACATAATAGTTCTTTAACACATTAGATTGTTACAGAAGAGTTCTTTCCAACGGCCACTGAGGCAAACTATGCTTCAACGGAGAGAATGGGTGCAAAGAACACAAGATCATCTTCAAGTCCTCCCCAGTTAGGGACCTCACAAGATAAACAATAGCAGAAGCAGTGCCCTTTCCAGAGCTACACTCTGGCCAATCTTACCAATGGGATTTTATTGAGGATGAAGCAATGGGCTCCACAGTAACATCTTCAGAAGTTTTAGAGAAGGTCCCACCCCCTAGCAAGGGAGATAGGGATGTTCTAGGTTTGTAGTTTATTTCCTAGTTCTAATGTTAGGGTTTGACCCTCTTTAAAGATTCAGGAAAAGGCTTATGGAAAAAAGGGCAGGGAAATATAAGCAGAAAAAGTTGTCTTTTTCTGTAAGTGTCCTTCTCCTCCATTATGTGTATTCTGCTTCAGTCTCCACTCTGGAGCTGCTTTGGTGGTTCTGCTTCTCAGCTGGGTGCAGCAGGGGACCTTACCTTGATACCTGAGTGAGCTTGTTCTGTGACACATCAAAGAAAAGATATTTTGATGTAACACTACCAATTACAATGTGGTCTCCTTCACTTCTTGGTTTGGGGGCAGTAGCTCTCCTTCACAGAGCAAAGAGTAATCCCTCCAAGCATTCCCTCAAGTCTGGTTGGAGGAACTATCAAGCCTTTCAAGTGCAATAATACACTCAGCATTTGGACCACTGGTGGCAATGACAAAGAACGCCCTCCTCCTCCTCCTCCTCCTCCTGCTCTGCCTCTTCCTCCTCTTCCTTCTCCTCCTCCCAGGTCCCCTCCAGACACATATTGTGGTCAGCGTTTGGGCAATGGCTTTTGTCAGTGGTGATTGCACATAGCAGCTTTTACATACCAATGGGATAAAGCAGAAGGAAAAGCCTGCCTCTTAAAAATGGACAAATGAAGGAGGAGGTCAGAACTGATGAGGAAGAGCAAGACTGAGGTTAGCAACATCCAAGAAGTGCAAGGGGGGTCAGTCACCCTGGAGGGGGATAATTAAAATTTCCTTCTCGTTTCCCTGCAAATCCCTCCTTAAAGGAAGTGGTTTTGCACTCATGATTTAAGTGCTACAGTGGATGGCTATAAAGTCTTCAGAAGGGACAGGCGAGGAAGTAGTGGCCGTGGAGTGGCTCTGTATGTTAGGGAGTGTTTCGATTGTATAGAGCTCAACAATTGTGATGATGATACGGTCGAGTGTTTATGGGTAAGGATGAGGGGGAAGGCCAACAAGGCAGATATCCTGCTGGGAGTCTGTTATAGACCACCCAACCAGGATGAAGGGGCGGATGAAGCGTTCTATAAGCGGCTGGCAGAAGTCTCTCAATCGCTAGCCCTTGTTCTCATGGGGGACTTCAACTTCCCGGATGTCTGCTGGAAATACAACACGGCAGAGAGGAAGCAGTCTAGGAGGTTCCTGGAGTGTGTGGAAGACAACTTCCTGACACACCTGGTAAGTGAGCCTGCCAGGGGAGGTGCCTCGCTCGACCTGCTGTTGACAAACAGAGAAGGACTGGTGGGAGAAGTGGTGGTCGGAGGCCGTCTTGGGCTTAGCGACCATGAAATGGTAGAATTCTCGATTCTCGGTGAAGTAAGGAGGGGGACCAGCAAAACCGCAACCGTGGACTTCTGGAGGGCGGACTTTGGCCTGTTCAGGACGCTGGTTGAGAGAGTCCCTTGGGAGACAGTCCTGAAGGGCAAAGGGGTCCAGGAAGGCTGGATGTTCTTCAAGAAGGAAGTCTTAAAGGTGCAGGAGCAGGCTGTTCCTGTACGCCGTAAGAAGAACGGGCGGGGAAGACGACCGGCCTGGCTGAACGGGGAGCTCTTGCTGGGACTCAGGAAAAAAAGGAGAGTTTACCCCTTATGGAAGAAGGGGCAGGCAACTCAAGAAGAGTACAGGGATCTTGTTAGGTCGTGCAGAGAGGAAATGAGAAAGGCAAAAGCCCAGCTAGAACGCAATCTGGCCGCTGTCGTTAGAGACAACAAAAAAAGCTTTTACAAATATATGAATGACAAGAAGAGAGCCAAGGAAAATCTCCATCCCTTATTGGATGCGGGGGGGAACATTGTCACTGAGGATGAGGAAAAGGCTGAGGTACTCAATGCCTTCTTTGCCTCAGTCTTTAACAGGCAGACCAGTTCTCCTCAGGGTACTCAGCCCCCCGAGCTGGAAGACAGGGACGGCGAGCAGGATGAACCCCCCATAATCCAAGAGGAAGCAGTTAACGACCTGCTACACCACCTGGATGCTCACAAGTCTATGGGGCCAGATGGGTTTCACCTGAGAGTGCTGAGGGAGCTGGCAGAGGAACTCGCCAAGCCACTCTCCATGATTTATCAGCAGTCCTGGTTAACGGGGGAGGTCCCGGACGACTGGAGGCTTGCCAATGTGACGCCCATCTACAAGAAGGGCCAGAAGGAGGATCCGGGGAACTACAGGCCTGTCAGCCTGACCTCGGTGCTGGGGAAGATTATGGAGTGGTTCATCTTGAGGGTGCTCACAAGGCATGTGCGGAACAACCAGGGGATCAGGCCTAGCCAGCACGGGTTCATGAGAGGCAGGTCCTGCTTGACCAACCTGATCTCCTTCTATGACCAGGTGACCCGCCTAGTGGATGAGGGAAAGGCTGTGGCTGTGGTCTACCTGGACTTCAGTAAGGCCATTGACACCGTCTCCCACAGCATTCTCCTAGAGAAGCTGGCGCCTCACAGCTTAGACAGGTGTACTCTGCGCTGGGTCAAAAACTGGCTGGACGGCCGGGCCCAGAGAGTTGTGGTGAATGGAGTTACATCCAGTTGGCGGCCGGTCACAAGCGGTGTTCCCCAGGGCTCAGTACTGGGGCCAGTCTTGTTCAATATCTTTATCAATGATCTGGATGAGGGGATTGAGTGCACCCTCAGTAAGTTTGCAGACGACACCAAGTTGGACGGGAGTGTTGATCTGCTCGAGGGTAGGAAGGCTCTGCAGAGGGACCTGGACAGGCTGGACCGATGGGCCGAGGCCAACTGTATGAGGTTCAACAAGGCCAAGTGCCGGGTCCTGCACTTGGGCCACAACAACCCCATGCAGCGCTACAGGCTTGGGGAAGAGTGGCTGGAAAGCTGCCTGTCAGAAAAGGACCTGGGGGTGCTGGTTGACAGCCGGCTGAACATGAGCCGGCAGTGTGCCCAGGCAGCCAAAAAGGCCAATGGCATCCTGGCTTGTATCAGCAATAGTGTGGCCAGCAGGAGTAGGGAAGTGATCGTGCCCCTGTACTCGGCACTGGTGAGGCGGCACCTCGAATACTGTGTTCAGTTTTGGGCCCCTCACTACAAGAAGGATGTTGAGGTGCTGGAGCGTGTCCAGAGAAGGGCAATGAGGCTGGTGAGGGGTCTGGAGAACAAGTCTTCTGAGTAGCGGCTGAGGGAACTGGGGTTGTTTAGCCTGGAGAAGAGGAGGCTGAGGGGAGACTTCATCGCTCTCTACAACTACCTGAAAGGAGGTTGTAGCGAGGTGGGTGTCGGTCTCTTCTCCCAAGTAACTAGCGATAGGACGAGAGGAAATGGCCTCAAGTTGCACCAGGGGAGGTTTAGATTGGATGTAAGGAAAAATGTCTTTACTGAAAGAGTGGTGAAACATTGGAACAGGCTGCCCAGGGAAGTGGTGGAGTCCCCATCCCTGGAAGTATTTAAAAGACATGTAGATGAGACACTTAGGGATATGGTTTAGTGGGCATGGTGGTGTTGGTTTGACGGTTGGACTGGATGATCTTAGAGGTCTTTTCCAACCTTAATGATTCTATGATTCTATTCTATGATTCTATGAAAACATGAAAAGTGTAAAGAAAGCAGGAGACATCTTTTTACATGGTGACTGACTCCTGCTGCACAAAGCAGTGTGAGGTTGCAGCTAAGGTTCACAGAGACTTTAGATCCTGCAACATCTGAGTAATTGTGTAGGGGTCAGCAGAAGGAGCAGGATTATGGCAATGACACCTGCAGTTGTGATGTGTTACTGGATGCTACTGTGAAGTTCTAGGCCTCTTCAATGCAGAGAGATAATGTGGGTGGTGGAAAAAAAAAAGGAAAGGTTATCTGAAGTTTTTTCTTACTTGGGTAATGAAGAACAATAGAGTGAAGGTCAGGATGTTGTAAGGAGCAAATGTTTAGTTATAATTTTTCAGGGATGTATAAATGTGTGGCAGAAAGAAAGAGTGACTGCTTAATTAAATGCCTTAATTTATTTGACTTTTAAAAAGTCTTTGATAAGGTCATGCTAGAAGCTACAGTGAGCTGCAGAAGATCTTTAGCTCTCCAGAACTGTAAACTGGTCTGATTGTTGTCAATAATGTGAGGGATTTAGAAGATGGTGTTGTTGTGTATTTCAGATTTTAAATCAAAATTAAGATTTAGAAGATGACACAAAGTAGTGAGGTATCTTATCAGCCTCCCTCCTGGTAGTGGGGAGTACATATACAGAGCCAGACTCTTCTCAGTGGTGCGCAGTGACAGAACAAGAGGCAATGGACACGAATTGAAACATTTATTTATAAAAACCCCAAATAATTTAAGCATTGGAAAAAGGCTTTATTCCTGTGAGAGTTGTTGAACACTGGAACAGCTTGCTGAGCTGTTGCAGTTTGGGACCAAAAGACAGTGTGGATACTAATGCTGATATGCTATCAGCATTGTCAACTAGGCCTAACTTATGTTAAATGCTACACCAGAGAAGTTGTGGCACCTCAGTCTTTAGAGATACTCAAAACCTGAGTGGACACAGTCTTGAGCAACCTGTGCTAGCTGACCCTGCTCTGAGGAGGAGTTAGATTAGGCAGTCTCCAGACATCCCTTCCTATCTCAATGATGCTGTGATTCTGTGAAAGTTTTCATTATATTGGAGAAAAACATTATTACCCTGTAAAGAAATCTCATTTTCTCTCTTAAGAGGAATGTAGATTCACTTAAGGTTTGTTGATATATAAATATGATTTGCTGATTGTAAATATGGTCATCTGATAGCCTTGTCTGCTATCTTCTCTAATGGTTTTTCAGATTGTACAGACACGTGCAGAAACAATACTGTGATCATTCTGTCTGCAGGACCAATATAAAAATGAGATGTGTATCTCAAGCTAATGACTGAGGGAACTTGTTTTGGTAATGGCTCAGGATGCATTGATTTTTGGTGTATTGATATAAATCTTGGGTGATCAATAGTACAGCTGGTTGCAGGAAATGAATGACTGATCTCCAGACCTAAAATAATTTCAGTCTAATGAGGACAAGCTATAACCATAGTGTCTGGGGCACCATTATGCACTTTATCAAAGAGAAATTATCAAGATGAGTGAGGAAATCAGAATGACCATAACGGGGGGTGGGGGCAGGAAAGGGGGAAGAAAAGACAGAGGTCTTATAATAGAAAACCATCTTTAGGACCAGAGCAGAGTATGGCATAAGCGTACGTGTCTACATTGCCTGCTGAGGACAAGCCTGGGGTAGTCCAGGTTCTGGTGTGCCCAGGGTATGTCCTCAGGAGCACATGCAATAGTAATCACGAGGACTGGTTTTCTGCCAAGTTATCACTGCCTGGTTGCTCACAAGCAGTCTTCAGTCTGTCCAAGAGACAAGTCACATGGCAGTCAGGCAGGAGGAGACTAGGGAGGGTACGATGGAGTGTTTCATGCTTTTCATCGCTCCAAACCAGTTTTCCAGGATGATGGAGGAAGGCTGTTATTGGAATGGTATGCCTCTTTCTGGTGTCCATATTTTAAAATGCTTAAGACAAATTGAAAAGGGTAGACAAAGACATCCAAGATTGATCTGGAAAGTGAAAAAAAAAATTTATAATGAGAGATTAATGATGTTCAGTACATTTTGTTTGATCAAACAGATGTTATAGAGATAAAGCATAGCTTCCCTGACTTTTTCTTTTCACAGTTAGTGGCTCCTAAATCTAGTAAAAAAAAAGTGTAGTAATAACAAGGAACTTGAAAATGCAGCTCAAAAAACTGAGAAGAGAAACATTTTTAATGTGACTGTAATGAGCATATAGCAGTAGTACCAGCAGAATAATTGATCTGAAAATATGATGAATTCCATGTCACCAGGACATCTGACTATACTGCTAGTCCAAGTAAGCAATATAGGCTCTGTCTTTAGCATATGGGGGAGACATATTAATTTCGGGAGTGTAATTTATGTCATTATAATATATACATATGAGAAATGGGGAGGAGAAGAGAATCCTAGGTTAAAACTCAACCTTGAATTTAGATTGCTAGAGCTAGGAGAGATAAATTGGCCCTTGTCAACTTGAAAGTTATATATTCAGCATGGTATCAAGGGACTCAGTAATTTCTAGATAAGTTCTATGACCTGTATTAAATAGCAAGTTGCACTTGATCATCCTTTTAATGAATGTCTGGTCTGCTAAAATGTTAAAAAAAACCTGTGTGTGCTCCAGAGGCCCGCCCCAATAGTAGATTTTTGAAGCTAATGATCAAGATAATTTTTGAAAGACAGGGCAAAGTCTTAAGGTGATTTCTTTTTCATTCCATTTTTTATTCAGTTTTCCTTGAATTTTTATCTAAATGCCATTCAGCTATGTCATTCTTATATTTCCCCTATAAATACCCATATTTTCTTCCAGAAATAAATTAATGAATGAATAAATCCTAATTGTTAAAACTGTTGCTTGCTCTTTGCCTGTTTTAGAAGCAGAAAACTTAGTCCTCCTTTGTCACAAGCATGCTGGTGTATTCCTTCAAGATGAAACAACAGTACTGACAATAATTTTTTTTCTTGACCTTCTGCCATAAAAATATATCATAGTTTTCTTGATTTTTTCTTGCATGTGATGCACTGTCTGAAAGGGCTTCTTACTTGCCACTTGAGGAAATGTTATCATTGTCAATGAGTTAAAAGTGATGGGAGGAAACTTCTGTGTTCATTATATAAAAAAAGAAAGATTAATAGCTGGGATTTCATCAGTAATCTTCCTATGGGTGGATGAATGCAACAGCATTTACAAGATTGGAAAACGATAGCTTTTGACATATCACAGCCTTAATTATCTCAGTAAATAAATTTGTGACACTACTAATCATTATTATTATTATTATTATCAATTATTATTTATTGGAAAGATACCAACCCAAGACATTGAGCTCAAATGAAAGGTAGACTTTAATATATACAAAATTAGAATCTTCAAAATACCTTTTGTAATTTTACCCATGGTCCTGGGCTATAGAGAAGCAGCCGTAGGGGCCAGACTCGTTTATAGCACCTTCCTTTGGGTGGTCTACAGGGGCCTGGGATATCTGTTGAGGCTCTGTCCTGGTCCTGTTCCCTATAACAGGAAGTACAAGAAATCTTGTCAAGACAAGAGTTCTTGACAGTCCTAAGGAAGGTCACCCCAGGAAAACTAAAAATATTATGCTTCCTTCACACTGCTCTAGCATTTTTAACCCAGTATAAGCATGCTAGAGAGAGAGTGAGGATCCTAACTAGAAGCTCTTGCTTACAGGTAATCCTTTATGTCCTAGGCTGAGAAAATTCACAAGTATTATACCTCCTAGCATGTGGCAGGACCTCTAAAATAAAGAAGTTAATGTTTAAATGTTTTTCAAGCATACAGAATAACACCAAGCAGAAAAAAAATCTTAGGTAACATTTAGGCAGCCATTTTCTTAAAACATCCCTCTAACACTGGGCTCTGCCCTAGCTCTCTGTTCCCTCTACTCTGTGACACAGATCATGGAGTTGACTTTCAGCTTGAGATGTACTGCATCAGACAGTTTACCCCTTGACCTTCAGCTCCTTCCATTTTAATATATATTTTGCTTTCCCAACCTAAAAAAAACAATTCTACCATTAAAAAATGCCTTAAGTTAAGGCAGAATTCCCCACAGTGCCTCAAATGCAATTATTTTTTTCTCTACCCTCTCATTAAAACCAGCATAAAGCCAAAGCTTCTGTTTAATTTTATATATATAAAACTTTGCCTACAGCTCCACCTCTAGCTTTACGATCCCACCCTTGAAAGTAAAACAGAATTAAAACACATTTTCAGGCCATAAAACTAAGCATATCCATCAAGGAAAAAGAAAATTATTATACAACCTCTGAAACAGTCTGAATGCCTAGCATTACCTCCACTTAAAAAGTCTGTTATTATGTCCTACTAAAATATGACAAACAGCCTATGATAATAAGTAATGGACATGCTATCATTAAATTAAACTGTACAAATAAAAAAGGCTAGTTTATTCAAATAATGGAAAGCCAGAGCACAGAATATGAATTTCAGCATGGGTATGGTACAATGCTGAAAATAAGATCCACATTGGTAAATGCAGACCTGACCTAAATTGTCTTTAATATAATGCTCTGGAGAATCATTTCAATTAGGTGCTAATAATGAAAAGTCCTTTCATTTATATTAATGACTTTTTTTTTGCTTTTGCATTAGAAAATTCAGAGAACAGTGGTTCAAACTTCTGTATTCTTTCTGAAGACAGACACCTGGCCTTCAATATCTTTATCAATGATCTGGATGAGGGGATTGAGTGCACCCTCAGTAAGTTTGCAGACGACACCAAGTTGGACGGGAGTGTTGATCTGCTCGAGGGTAGGAAGGCTCTGCAGAGGGACCTGGACAGGCTGGATCGATGGGCCGAGGCCAGCTGTATGAGGTTCAACAAGGACAAGTGCTGGGTCCTGCACTTGGGCCACAACAACCCCATGCAGCGCTACAGGCTTGGGGAAGAGTGGCTGGAAAGCTGCCTGGCGGAAAAGGACCTGGGGGTGCTGGTTGACAGCCGGCTGAACATGAGCCGGCAGTGTGCCCAGGTGGCCAAGAAGGCCAATGGCATCCTGGCCTGTATCAGCAATAGTGTGGCCAGCAGGAGTAGGGAAGTGATCGTGCCCCTGTACTCGGCACTGGTGAGGCCGCACCTCGAATACTGTGTTCAGTTTTGGGCCCCTCACTACAAGAAGGACGTCGAGGTGCTGGAGCGTGTCCAGAGGAGGGCAACAAAGCTGGTGAAGGGTCTGGAGAACAAGTCTTCTGAGGAGCGGCTGAGGGAACTGGGACTGTTCAGCCTGGAGAAAAGGAGGCTGAGGGGAGACCTCATCGCTCTCTACAACTACCTGAAAGGAGGTTGTAGCGAGGTGGGTGTCGGTCTCTTCTCCCAAGTAACTAGTGATAGGACGAGAGGAAATGGCCTCAAGTTGCGCCAGGGGAGGTTTAGATTGGATGTGAGGAAAAATGTCTTTACTGAAAGAGTGGTTAAACATTGGAAGAAGCTGCCCAGGGAAGTGGTTGAGTCCCCATCCCTGGAAGTATTTAAAAGACGTGTAGATGAGGTGCTTAGGGCCATGGTTTAGTGGGCATGGTGGTGTTGGGTCGATGGTTGGACTCGATGATCTTAGAGGTCTTTTCCAACCTTAATGATTCTGTGATTCTATGATTCTATGATTCTAGTATGGGGTAAAGATAGAAGAACAATGAGGAATGTAGTTGTGCAAAGTATAAACAGGAACAGAGGACAGTGTGTAGGTATTTCAGTATTTTGGTACTTCCCTCATCAGTTTGTGACCCACTTTCCTCTGCAGAATGACTTTATTTTCACAGACTGAAGGGTCTAAAATGGAAAATATTGTTTAATACACCTGACATTTTCTGGCACTGTAATTTTTTTTTTTTTTTTACACATACTTACCTATCTATTAAATACAACTTATATTTTAATGTATCATATTCGCATTAATCAACATGGACTGTCACAGGAGCTGTGTCAAAGTGTCATGGTCAAATGCAACAGTGTTCTACAATGAGAGATTTTGTTGCAAACAGCTACATAAGGCAATAAGAAAAAATTCTTTGTCCCTTTTATGAGTTTCCATAAGTCTTGCCTTATTATAAGTTTCACAGCTGAAAACCCTATTTCAGCTTCGTTAAAGCTTTGTGTCTTTTCTATTTCTACAGCCTTCAAGAGCCACTGTATTAGACACGGCTTATCTAATATACACTAGCTATGTAGGCAGAACTAAGGCTAGGGTTTTACTTAGTGACATCTATATTAAAAATATTGTTTGCAAATAGTTTTCAAAATATTTTCAAAGGAACAATACATTTTTAAAATTGTGGGTTTGGACTGGGAAAAATAATAATATACTTTGGATTACAATCCACATGTAGCACAAGTTATGTTGTATTTACCTGTTCTAAAATATTAGACTGCATTCTAACTAGGACATATTTATTTAATTAATTAAGATTAAAACCCACCCCTTTCCTTTGGAGGGTAAAGAAATCTTGCTTTTTTGATAGTGCTTAATTAAAGATAAAACAATTACATGGAGTGAATGTCCTATAGTGAGTAAGACTCCTTTATGCTTTGCAGATTTTGCTGTATTAAGCATTTTTGTGGAACTTCCACAGATTTTAAGAACAAACGATGCATGAAACCAGAGCAAATTGGACCCTACGTGTGTGGGTTGGTGAAATGGAGGATTTAAAGGGATTAACACTTACTGGAGTACCTCATATAAAAGATTTTGAGTGTAATGATGCAAATCAAGGAAAAAAAAAAGCAGGTGCAGAGGCACATTAGAAGTGGGATGTGTAGTTTTGATATTAAAAGAAAGTTAGAAGCTCAGTCATAAACCTAAAACTTTAAAATCTGTCTGTAAATAACATATCATCAGATTGTTTTTCCTGATGACATTTAAATATGATATTCAAAAGTTGTTGAGAGTTAATCCATGCAGCTGAGCTGGACGTGGAGAGATTTATCTAAATTTCCTGCATTATTTAGCATACATTAAAATAATAACTACATAATGACAAAAGGTGTCTTGCTACAGAGATCAGAGAGATCTTTCCACAGGACGCCTGCCTGGAAGCTGTGCTAACTAGTAGGAATTGGCAGGACCCATCAGCTACTGAAAGGCATGAAAAAAACCAGGGGTAATCTGGAGACCAGCAACAGGCTGGAAGAGCTCCCATGTCCAGAATTGGCACGGAATTGCAGGGCTCCAGGAAATGCACTGTGCCCATCCAGCCACACAGAAAATGTCCTTATGAACTCCTAGTACCCATGACAAATACAGGTGCCGTATACTACCTTAAGGAGAAAATCCTTGTACAAAAGAATTTTACTGTTGAATTCAGCAGAAAGAGTTATTACTGGTGATATAAAATCTGTTCCTGGCCCGTTCTGCTTTACAGGTATGGGGGTAATACTAAGGACAGAGTGAAAGTTGCAGTTTCTGTTAATAAACTATGTACCTTTCTAGGGAACCTAACAACTTTGTTTTGCAGGCTGCTTTCCACAATGTGACAGAGAAGGATTCTACTCCATAATATCTGAGACACAGGGCAATGTTAATAAGAAAAGATTAACTAAAATAAATAAATATATTCTTTTTCTCTCTCTTTCCTTTTAGTGTCTCCTTAGGTGAACTTTAAGACAGTTTTATGACACTCTCATTTAGGTGCAAAAAAACCCCAAAACCCAAACCACAAGCACACAATAGTCATAACTGATGTCTGAAAGCATTTATATGCTTTATATACATTTATGGTGTATCTTCCATCAAAAGATATATAAAAACACTTAATAATTAAAGTTATTATTAGTAAAAGGAGGAAAAAAATGTTGAAAAGTTTTCATTTAAAGAGAGGAATAGAGAAGCACATGAAGGATATTCAAAACAGTGAATACAATTAGTAAGTCAATCTGAGTACTCTCTTAAGAAAAGAGATCACATGGCTTCTGTTTTTTAATCAGCCTAAGCAATTCCTCTTACATAGTGAAATTAGTTAAACAAATGGTGAAACTATGTATGTTGTCACTTCTAACTTTCATTCTAGATTATTAATTGCATTATGGAAGCCTTTAGAAATGTCAGAATTAGTCCTGGAAGTTTTACATAGGTGCACAAAAGTGACAACCCACTCACTAGAGTGATTAAACAAAAGAAGTGCAGAGAGCTGAAAAAGTTGCCTAAATTCACATAGGATTCCTTGTTCGGTAGCATACACCCAACTCATACAGGGAAATCCTGCACTGTGTAATCTTTCTGACTGATTTCTAGTTTACTTCTAAAGTAAAGGCTATGGACATGCACAATTTTTTTCAGGAGAAATACCTAAATTGACTACATAAATACATATAAATATTTGAAGGGTAGTCATATTTGTTGCTCTAAGTTTATGTGTGTCCTATAATGCAATGTAAAGGGGCCATATATGAGTGAAATTTGAAAAGGAAAATTTAATCTCAGTACCATAAAAATCTTCTTGGCAGTGATACATATTATCTGTTGGACAGTTTCTCAAGAAAAGCAATTGATGTGAAAGTGACTGAATTTTTTAGTCCTCACTTTGATTACTTTTCAACATCTTAAAATTTCACGTAGTTGGAATATTGAAGGAAAAGATATCTGAAATTATGATGAACGAGTTGACCAAAACCCCATGGTTTTTTTGGGTGAAAAAAGCCATTCAATTAGCTTATGCCTATTTTTAGCAACCTGTATAGATCTTTCCTCATTAAAGACATAAACTGTGTATTTATAATGAAAGATATAGCTGAAATGCTAAACAAAATATTGCACTGTGAAGCAGATACCTAACAAATGTCAGGCCAGTCTTACAAAATGAAACAAATCCTCCCAAGGCTTTTTTTAATTAGAGCTGCAGTGAACCTTTTCACCATTGTTACAAACACTGATAAACAAACTTCTCATAACTTCTAATCTTTAGATACCATTTTGGGACTCTCTGCTGTGAACCTGAACACGTTCCTTTAGGTCCACACTGAGGATTGAACCTAACACATTCTGACATTTACACCAAGCCAGTGGGAAATTTATTCTGCATTTGGGTGTTCAAACCAGTTGAGTATCTGAACTGACTGACAGCATTCAGAGCAGAAGTATTTTGTTAAGATATTGTTCTATGTGTACTTTTTATATGGTTTATATAGGTGTTTGCTAAGCAGGCTAGAGGTTGAACTCTATTGTGCTGATTAGACAGGAGAAAGAAAATTGGAGAGGGTAAGTGTGACTGGAATAGTAAGGAAGCTTGCAGAAGTCAGAAGTATATGTTAAAGGCAAAGCAATGTCTTGGCATGAGAAAAAAATAACAGTCCAACTTAATGTTAAAAAGGTTGATATCTAGCTCTATGTCCAAATAGTGAATCAATTACAATGCAAAAATAGAGAATACCTCATTTGATTTCCAAACATATTGTGAATCCAATAGACTACTTAAAAGTTAATATTTTAAAGCATAATTGGAAAAAAAAAAAGTGAGCAGGCTATGATGGAGAAAGGCAAAAACAGCAATGAAAGAAAGAGAAAAGAAGAAAAGTATTAAACAATGAAGAAATGTCTTTCTTTTTCTCCAGGTTTAGTAAAAGCTAAAATATCAGGTTTAAAATATTTATTTTGAGAACAGTCTTAGTTGCAATGTTCACTTACTTTTAAATTAATTTAGGAATGGTTCAGTAATAGATTGATGTTCGATATTGCACTAAAATAAAATGATAAAATCATGAGTAAGAAAAAATATTTGAGAAAAAAAAGTACATTATTCTGCTCCTTGGAAAGAAGCACCACAGAGTGAATAAATCCTGATTTCATATGGATGTAAGCTTGGTTTGTTGCTTGCTTCCGTACCTTTTGAAATTCCTGTGCTGCAAAGTGTTTTGTATATACTCGCAAAACAAGGTTTGCTATTTAAAAAATTATATGATTTTGGACAGAACCTTTTCTCCTATATTTTAGCACAGGTATTTTGTTTCTATTTAAGAGGAAAGTGACAGGAAATATTCAAATTTTCTTTTTTAGCTTAGTTGTATTAGAACAGACCTTGAAGTCTGGAAATAGCTAGAGGAGTAACAGTAAAGCAGCAGTGAGGAGGAGTAAGGTTCATTTTTTCCTGAGATTTGATAGATTCTGCTGTCATCTAAAGATTTTCACAAATAGATATTCTCTTGAAATGATATTTACATTAAAGAACAAATAAGTTGGCATACAAGATGAAATTTAGGGGGGTTATTACTCAGGAAGCAAAAATCACAAGGACATTTGTGTTGCTGGATGGGTTGTGCTGGAACATCCAGCACATCTGCTGGATCTTACTACATCTGCTATACATTTAGCTTTTTGCTTGTTTGTTTTACCACTTCTTCTAGCTTTTGTCTAAGTTGCATATTGTTCTGCTTTTGTTTTCCAGTTTATACTGAACTAAATTCCTTAAAAATGCCTCCTTGGAGCTCCTCTTTCTTATTGTCTTCCTCTTTCCCCTACCACCCCTCTACCAAAATTACTCAACCAGTGTCTTCAGTGGGTAGTTATGCTCACATTCATCATGAATTTGTCATTAATCTACTGTTCGACCTGTCTATAAAACAACAACATTGTTGCCCACTACTGCTAAATCTCCTTCGTACATCTCAACACCTGGACTTTGAAAAACACAGTTCTACACTGGAGAATCAATTTATTTTCCTTCTTATTTCTCCCTCTTGCAGCTGACTTACACATTTCCAGTGCATAGATACACTGGAGCCATATGGGAGACAGGATATTTGTACTCCTTGCTTGCCACCTGTGTGATCAAAACTGAAACAATAAAAGTGTGTATGTCCTATAATTCTTTCCAGTGTCACCTAGTGATTTGGTTACATTCGTATGTTATGTTTATATCCTGACTGGGTTCATATAACTCACAAGACCTAAGCGAAAGTTACTAGCAATAAGAGCTTATTTCCCCAATGTTTAAAGAACAGCATACATTACTTCAGCCAATACCAGCTGATTAAAATGATTATCAGTTTGCACAGGATGAGAAAAATGTGGACTTTATTTCTGAAACATTATATGTATGCTCCTTATATAGAGATGTGTGTGAATATATTTCAGGCCCGCACGATGCAATTTTCATAATTAATCTCAGATTTGATTTGAGAATCAATTATATGTATTTTGTTCTCATTCAGCTGTTCTTTCAATGCTGGCTACATGTTGCTGTCTAGACACAGAAGAAGTACCTGAAGTTTAAGGTAAAATGGTTGGTGGGAATAGATGGCTGCATGATCAAAGCTTACTGGGTTCTGGAAATGCTCACAAAGAAATCAGCTTCTCTGATACTCTTCACAGACAATGCAGCATTAGTGTAGCCTTAGGACTAGGTCACAGATCCATCATTTCTCTCTAGCTCACATAAGCTGTATGAAAGCCTCCATTCTTGGTTCTTTGAATTGTCTACTTAACATATTCTTTTGCAACAAGATTATGTTGCTACTGTTTGAAACACACAGAAAAAAAAAAAAAGGTACCAATATTAATATTCTATACCCTTGCATGAGGTACCAATGTATTTTATTTATATACGCTTTGAGATAGACCCTATTTGATATTTTTAATCAAATCATTTTTATCACTATGCACTTCAATAATTGTTTTGTTATCTGTTTGTAGGTTTGGGGGGTTTTTTTGAGGGGGAGGTGTTAGTTATTTTTCTAGCAGGAAGAACAATCCTAAGTCTAAAATGTCAAAGCACATTTTTCCCATAGTTTAGATTTAACTGGAATGCAAAATGGACTGGAGATCTGTGCAAGAAAAAACCCATACAAATTCAAAAGAAGCATGAATGTAAATGCACACAGAAACACCTTACACATGCGCACACACACATTGGTGTATGTAGTTAAAAATTCTGCAAAGCACTCAAGCAGATTCTAACTACTAAAAGTGATCATTAATAAAAACATTAATGGTAATTTGCAAAAGTACTTTTAGCAATGTTTTTTGTATCACTGCATGGCCTCAGGCAAGTCACTAGAGTTCTCACCTCAGTGAATCTGTATGTGAAAGAGATACAGTACCCATTCCCTCAGTGAAAAGCAGGACATGCATTAATTGGATGTGAACAAAAAGGGTAGATAGTTTGCACACACGGACAAATGCTGAACCTGAGTCACTGCATATGCTTGAAATCATGCAAGTATTTTCACATTTGTAGAGATAGAATGCTATGTTTATTATCAATGTTGGGAACATTTATGCTTTATCACAAAATGATGTAAAGGCCAAGTTGTATACGTTCAACAATTTAGAACCATCTGGTGTGGAGTAAAAAGGTAAATACCGAGTCAGCCTGAGGTCAGAGATAAAGTATAACTTGAAGTGCAGCAGGCAAAAATAGGCCTTCTCTGTTGAGGCTAAATTACCAGTAAGGCAAACCACCCATGCGGCATCCCGCTGGGAAGTGACTAACAGAAGGTTCAAGGTGAAACAGCTTCCTCCACACTTTCTGAACTGCTATTTATATTGTTGTAGGCATCCTAAAACTTCCATCAGCACTTACAGAGGACAGATCTCCATGAAAAAATCATATAGATGACAAAACAGTGGTTTACTATTTAAAGAATGCTTTATAAATAATTTAATGACTTACTTTGATGGAACATTTTGATACTGATTTAATTAAGACATTAAGCAGAAAATACACATAGCCTTATGAAAATGCCTTTGAAATATTGATATTTCAATTGTTTAAATGAAATTATTATTTTCCGCATGCTAACATATTAAACACCTGATAATATATAAAATATATTATAATACATTCCTATTCATGAATGCAAACTCTTAATAGCTTATGTTTCCTTTGAGGGTGTTCTTAGCAAATATTTTTCTTTCTGGCTTGGATCTGGGTTTTGTTGGTACTTTCCTCAAGAAATGTCTCTATATTAATAGGCAGAAATTTATAAAATGTTTTTCTTTCCTACTTGTCTTAATGCCTCATTGTCATATCATGCCACAACAAACATATAGCCTGCTAAATCTTTCTTTTGATCTTTTACACTAACTAAAATGGGCACTGAATCAGCAATTCCGTTTGTACCTCTATGATCTTAAACCTATGTATATCCAATTAGTGCTGACTTCGACTTTGCATCTTTATTAAGATTGCATCTTCTTGTTCTGTGATCGACTTTAACCACTAATATGTTTCAACCTAAATACTTAGGCCTTTTTTTTCACATTTTGAATGAAAAATCTTGGAGAATGAAATCTTTCCAAAAAAGAGATGTAATTCATTCCTCTTTAATGTGATGGTTTTGCAGAAGCCTTATTCACCTCACATTCACACTGCTGATGTTGTTTGAATTGTTACTTCAAATAACAGCAACCAGAATAGCAGATGAGAGAATTTTTACATTGTTATAAATCACAATAAAAAGTGTTCGGTCCCTTGCATCAATGCTGTGTTTATAGTCATTACAAACCCCATTCTCTTTATATGTGCACGTTCTATGCATATCTCAGACACGTTACTTCTTATTTAATGTGTCTAATTTCTAAGGATATTCAGCTAAGTTCTCTGTTAACAGGATATAGGACAAAGGGGTTTTATTTTTGCACAGACACTTTTAATCTCGCTTATTCATTAAAGTTTTTAAAGTGCGTACATTGCAAGTGGATTTAAAGTATCTGAACTGTAATTACTGTCATTAGTGCTGTACCATCTGCATCTTTCAGGAACCAGCAGATTGAACTAATCACCAATAATTGTTTTCAAGATGTTTAGCACATCTTAAATTTAAACATCAAAACAAAAGCTTATATTTGGTACTGATTTCTGCCAAAGTCTTCTTTTTCCAACATCCTATGTCTACACTAGTTCGATGTGCAGGATTAAGCCCTACATGAGCTTCTCCCCTTAGCTAAAGTCTGATACATAGTATTGGAAAGTGTTTGATAGTTTCTGGTTTGTATTTTTCCCTTAGTAGCCCACATTACAGAGCTATCATACATCATTGCAGGAGATCAGAACCATTGCTGGGACCATTAGCATGGAAAATGAATTATTTTCCAATACAAACACAGTGATTCCTTCTTAAATCACCTCTTGCAGTCACTGAAGAAACGGCTGGGGAAAGTTTTATCTGTGTAAATCTATCACACCTGACACAAAAAAGGAACAGACCACTTCAGATTTCATAGAAGCTAACACAGTAAGCTAAGATGAATACATTTTTAGCTAATGTATAAGTATGCGCTTTTAATAATTTTACTCTGTACTTTGTCTAACAGCCTCCTTAGTTTTAAAGGTTCCTAAAAGTATTTGACAATCCTCATGTGAAAATGACTGTAACATCTTTATCAATGATCTGGATGAGGGGATTGAGTGCACCCTCAGTAAGTTTGCAGACGACACCAAGTTGGGCGGGAGCGTTGATCTGCTCGAGGGTAGGAAGGCTCTGCAGAGGGACCTGGACAGGCTGGACCGATGGGCCGAGGCCAGCTGTATGAGGTTCAACAAGGACAAGTGCCGGGTCCTGCACTTGGGCCACAACAACCCCATGCAGCGCTACAGGCTTGGGGAAGAGTGGCTGGAAAGCTGCCTGGTGGAAAAGGACCTGAGGGTTCTGGTTGACAGCCAGCTGAACATGAGCCGGCAGTGTGCCCAGGCGGCCAAGAAGGCCAATGGCATCCTGGCCTGTATCAGAAGTAGTGTGGCCAGCAGGAGGAGGGAAGTGATCGTGCCCCTGTACTCGGCCCTGGTGAGGCCGCACCTCGAATACTGTGTTCAGTTTTGGGCCCCTCACTACAAGAAGGACGTTGAGGTGCTGGAGCGTGTCCAGAGAAGGTCAACGAGGCTGGTGAGGGGTCTGGAGAACAAGTCTTCTGAGGAGCGGCTGAGGGAACTGGGGTTGTTTAGCCTGGAGAAAAGGAGGCTGAGGGGAGACCTCATCGCTCTCTACAACTACCTGAAAGGAGGTTGTAGCGAGGTGGGTGTTGGTCTCTTCTCCCAGGTAACTAGCGATAGGATAAGAGGAAATGGCCTCAAGTTGCGCCAGGGGAGGTGTAGATTGGACGTGAGGAAAAATTTCTTTACTGAAAGAGTGGTGAAACATTGGAAGAGGCTGCCCAGGGAAGTGGTTGAGTCCCCATCCCTGGAAGTATTTAAAAGACGAGTAGATGAGGTGCTCTAGGGCCATGGTTTAGTGGGCATGGTGGTGTTGGGTCGATGGTTGGACTCAATGACCTTAGAGGTCTTTTCCAACTTTAATGATTCTATGATTCTAAGATTGTACTTTCTTTCAAATACAAATACACTTAATTCATATATTCAATATTTCCATATAAGTTCACCGAAAAGAAAATGATCTAATGAAAGTGAATTTTTTAATAACTTTTAACAGATGACAATTAATAACATTTTCTCCAGGCTTCGTAGTGTTTTATTCCTTTTCTTCTTGATTATTAAACTTTGATCCTACAGGTTGCACTCTGCATCTGATGGCTGTTCATATGTAGAGCTGCTTGCAGAAAAGAGACTTTAGACTCTAAACTCCTTAGGGCAAAGGTATTATGCCACCAATTTTATTTCCTAGTCTTAACACAACCTACTGACATATCAGCCCTCAGGATCTTAGTGATATTGTGCAATCTTGCCCCAAATTCTGCTGATAAAGAGTAGATATGAGAAGGTTCTGTCCCCTTCAGCTCTTCAGTTTTATAGTATGGTTAAAACACAGAATAGTCTGAATTATTGAATAGCAAAGATATACCCATGGTAAGCAGAGGCATTACCTTAGATATTTATGAAATATCCTACCAAAGCAAAACCTGAAGTGTTCAGACCTGTCAGTTCATGCTGTCCTGCACACACCAGCTGTACCTATACTGAATTGCGTATGTGTGATATTCACAGCTCTTTCATCTGGTGAACAACAGGGTCAGAGCCTCAATTTCACTTTAACAAAGAAAGAGTCCCAACTCAGTATTTGTTCCACGGTATCAAGGCCAACATCTAAATTATTAGTCATAGGAAAATAACTAACTAACAGCTCCCTACCGCTGGAATCAGCACTAGTATTTTACTTCTGATCAGGAAAGCACTTCTGAAGCAAATCACCTAGTCATTTTTAGTTACTGATCATTGCTTTGTGTCATGCAATTTTTTTGGGCAACATGAAATAAATTCCTCTTAGATCAAGCAAAATGGAGTTATGAAGCACTCCAAGAGCTCACCTAGTATTCTTCAGCCATTAACATGTGTTCAAGCCATGGAATCAGATTAGAACTATTTATTCCCATTGCCTCTCGTCCTGACACTGGGCACTACTGATAATGTCTCTTCTTCATTCCCTCCCATCAGACATTTATACACATTGATAAGATCCTCCTGAGACTTCTCTTCTCCAGACTGAACAGTCCCAGCTCTCTCAGCTTTTCCTCATATGTCAAGTTCTCCGGTCCATTAATCTTCTTTGTGGCCCTTCATTGGACTCACTCCAGTCAGTCCATATCTTTCTTGTACTGGAGTATCCAGAACTAGACATAGCACTCCAAATGTCATCTCACCAGGGCTGAGAAGAGGGGAAGGATCACCCTGCTAGACCAGCTGGCAACACTCTTCCTAATACAGTGCAGGATGCTGTTGGCCACCTTTGCTGTGATGGTGCACTACTGGCTCACGGTCAGTTTGCCGTCTGTCAGGACCCCCAGAGCCTTCTCTGCCAAGCTGCTTTTCAGTTAGTTGGCCCCTAGCATTTACTGGTGGCTAGGGTTACTCCTCCCCATGTGCAGGACTTTGCATTTCCATCTATCGAATTTCATGAGATTCATCTCAGCCCAGTTCTCTAGCCTGTTGAAGTTTCTCTGAATTGTTGCACATTTCTGATATATCAGCCACTCCTCCCAGTTTTGCAACATCTGTGAACTTGCTGAAGGTGTATGCTGTCCCAACATCCAGGTCATGAATGAAAATGTTAAACAATACTGGCCCCAGTATCGACACCTGGGTACACCACTAGTGACTGGCTTCCAAGTGGACTTTATGCCACTGATCACTACACTGTGGGCCCAGCTGTTCAGCCAGTTTTCTGTCCAACTCACTGTGCACTTATTTAACTTGTACTTTGTCAGCTTGTCTATGAGGATGTTATGGTAGACAGTGTCAAAAGCCTTACTAAAGTCAAGATAATCAACATCTGCTGCTCTCCCCTCACCCACCAAAGTCATCACATCATTGTAGAAGGCTCTCAGGTTGGTTAACCTTGATTTCCCCTTTGCAAATCCATGCTGACTACTCCTGATCAAATTTTTGTCCTTTATGTGTTTGGAAATGCTTTCCTGGAGGATTTTCTTCATCAGCTTCCCAGAGACTGAGGTGAAGGTGACCAGCCTGTAGTTCCCCCACTCTTCCATCTTGCCCTTCTTGAAGATAGCACTGACATTTGTTTTCTTCTAGTCTTTTGAGCCTCTTTCATTCACCATGGCTGTTCAAAGTTAATCAAGTGGCCTTGCAGTAACAACCACCACCTCTCTCAGCAGTCATGAATGCAACCCTTTTCCGCGTCATTTGTCACCAGTTCCTCTGCCCCATTCAGCAGCAGGCTCACGTTTTCCCTAGTCTTCTTTTTGCTGTTTAAGTATTTGTAGAATTTTTTCTGAGTCCTTTTCTCTTATGACATTTGGATTGTCATACAAGCAAATAATTTTAAATCTGTTTTTTTGGGGGTGTTGTTTGTTTGTTTTTAACAGGTACAGAGGCTCTTAAGAAAGAGGCATTTCTTGTTTTTCAACACTGTTGCATTATGCTGAACCTGTTATGAAGACTTTTATCAATTTGTATATACCTGGGTATTGGTATACTTGTTTCATTTGAATATTAACTGGACTGAATCAGCCCAAACTCTTGGAGACATAAGGCCAGTTAATTAAATAGAACATGTTTTGAGTGTTGTTTTTAAAATGTTTTGTTATTCAACCATGCAAGCTCAGCAGTGGACTATTTATTTTTTTCTTTTCTTTCCTTGGTTTGATTTTAAAGATTTTATCATGTTTGTCATGTTTGTCAGAAATTATTTTTTTTTTTTTTCCCCCAGCAGAAATCTTATGTAATTTGCTTCGGAGGTACAATGGTTACTTAAAGAGCAGAGCATGAAATGAGTCAAAAGCAGAGACTGCTGCCTTTCAGCTTGGCCTTGGTTCCTTAAGACTGATGAACACATAATTACATATTCTGAGTGTGTCTTTTAAATATATCTAGTAATATATAAATGTAACATTTTATATATATGCACACATACAACAGTCCCTGAATAGTAGAAAAATATACAGATAAGCTTTGTAGCATAATCAGGACTAAGCCTAGGATCTTTCTAATTTTTAATTGGTAATGAAATCTAGAGCCCTAAAAGTGAAAGGAGACTAGAAATGTGTTTGTGTATTGTAAAGCTACTGCATACAAAGCCTCAGACTTTAACTCTGAAAGCTGTATTCTTAAGTTTACAGATTCAGAAAAACAACAACAGTTGTTTATCTTTAGCAGGCAGAGAGATATAAACATCAGTCAAGGCATTTTATCTAAAGTGTGTATTTTGAGTAAGCATTTCAAGTTTGCAGATTAATAAACATAATTAGGATGTCATTTGATCACAAAATTATAATAAAATGATAACATGATGTATATAGTTTTATAAGGATTTTTCATTCTTATGCATGTTATACCATCTGTATTACACCTAACCTTTCTAAGACTATATTATTTGAAGATATAAATTTCATTTCCTTTCACTTAGGAACACTAGAATCTGATGTGTATTGTACACTGGGACCTTAAAAAGGAATAGTAGTTTATTCTATCCATATGGATTCCTTGTAGTACTTACAGGTAAAACCTGTTAAAATGACACTTTTATTATAATGGAATTTTTTTTTTTTCAATGATCTTCAAAATGGAAAGATGAAGTTTGTTCATAAAATTTTCAAGCAAGGGAATGTTACTGTACTAAAGGCATCCTTACCCTGTAGCACCAACACAACATAAAATTTTGAGGTAAATGTTAGTTCACACCTGGTATGGGCAAATGTTTGGAATTTAGAAGTAGCTCATAGCAATATATGCCATCTTTTCCAGTTCTGGTGGTTGTAGTATGAACATCCTCCCACCCTATGTCTATTTACTGAACAATTTACAAGTTTGCTTTTCCTTTAGAACATAAAACACATACAATTTTTTGGAATGTATTGTCATGTATCACGTGTATTGTCAGAGGATTTAAAGACAACAAATTTAAGCACATGCTGTTTCACAGGTAGGGAATCTATTATACCCAAAAAGCTTTAGTATGGAAAATAATGAAATAATAAGGCTTTTCAGTTCCAAATTAACTGCATATTACATGAAAGCTTTGAAATCTGTGATGTATGATTTTAGTGAGAAAGCATCACAATTTCAGAGGTCATGTATTTTTTCCAGTAGGGAAAGTAACTTAACATATCCACAAACACACTTGGGACACAATGATTACAAATATAGTTCAGCTGTATAACTAGAGAAAAATAAAACAACAACTAAACAATTCCTCCAGGCTAATACTTCAATACTTTGCCCTCCAACTTAACTGCACTGTGACTGCAATCAACCTCCAGTACTTAGTCTACAAAATTATACTTGATTAGATACATCGGTATGATCACTACAGCAATTTTATTTTTTCACATTTTAGAAGAAACTAAGACTGACTTAAAGAAGTATATATTTCAGATCCTGTCAAAATGAATGGAAAGACAGCTGTCACCTATGGAATATATGAAGTTAACACTTGCTCTTTGATTATTGGAACAGGCTATCAAAAGATTAAATAAAGGGACTATCTCTTTTAATAAAGATGTCATATTATCTTTAATATATATACAATTATGTTCATTTTGTTTATGTGTACATTTGGATGAAATTCCCTACAGAAAAAAAAAATCTGCAGGAAAAAAGCATTATCAACGCTCATGCAAATTAATCTATGCAGGGGAATTTAGGTAATCACTTTGACAGCGTGAATTTGGAAACCTTTTAATGAGCAAGCAGCAATAGTACTATGTGACTTTGGTAATCAGATACAACACAGATATTTAGTTGAAGATAGTAAAACTCCAAAACCTTAGATGAAGTTTTCTTGAAGAAGTGATGTGAGAATATATTTGTGCAACCCCTTTATCAAATAACCTTTCTTTACATAACAAAAAAAGTGAAAACTATCAACTCAGGAAATCACAAGACTAAAAGGCTACCTTTCATCCTGAACAGAGTACTACACCAAATTTTCTCAGGTCTTTGTTTATTTCTAGATTCATTATATACTCGTAGATGTGGGAAAAAAAGCTTCTAAACATCTGAAATTGTAGGATAATCTGGATAGATTCCTAACTGAAGCAGAGTCAAACTATCTTTTAGATATATAAATTGTAAAAAAACCCCTAATAATAATTATCCATTGTTTGCCATATTGTCATTCTTGTACAGATGAGCAATATGATAGAAACAAATATTTTGTATTGCATGCTGACTCAACAGAATAAATCAGAAAAATAAATTGTCCTTTATCTTAGGTCATTCTTGGGGTTAATCTGGTTACTAGGAGATCTGGAGATGGCATCAGGCTTTATGACTTGTTAGGGTCCTATGCTTGTTTTGCATTAATATATTAGGTCAGAAGCTGACAAAGGTGGGGCTTGCCGTCAGTCACTGTTGCAGAACACAGTGTCCCTGGCAAAACCATTGTTCAAGCTGTTCACTGGTAGTTATCAGAGGCTTCAAAATTATCTTGTTCCAAGAAAAAAAGAAAAATCACTATTAATAATAACTGTATTACAATATTCATTTTATATATAGGCTGATTAGCAGCGGATTATAATCTTGAGAGTTGTAAACATCAGGATAAAGTGTGGGGTGTTTCAATAAATAGCTATTCTGGACCAGGGAAAAATTAAGTTACAACTAGTAGGTGTGTCAGATATTCCTAGTTTTATATGAATTAACCTATTATATATATATTACAGTAATGAAAATGGTCGCTCCAATCTATAAAAGATTGAATCCTCATTAAAGATTTGACTCACTTAACTGCTTTTTGTTGTTGTTGCTGTTGCTGGTTTTTCTGTTAAAAAGAGCACTCAGTCCCTTGAAATTTCAATCTATTTTCTTTTAATAAAGTGATTTTATTGGCCTCAGACTAGGGTGAAGTGACAGATGCTTCAGCACTGGAACTTTAAATAGCATAATTAGAGCAGGGATTCACATTTGACATTCTTTCTTTTTGTTCTTTAAAAAAATCTCTAAAATTTTATCATTTAGGACCATTTTGTGTCTTCTATACTTCATTTGTATTTTTATTTACAAATATTTATAAAAAGGAACAGGCAATAGAAGCTCACAGAAATGCAGAGGAGAATGTTTTGAAATTCATGGTTAGTTGGGATGATAGGTCATAATGGAGCTGTTACTGTTGCTCGTGTCAATGTGTACTCAGAATGTAATCCATGGATTACAAACACAATGGACCATAGCAGATACTGCTGTATGAATGGCTGCTGATATGCATAAAAATCTATCATTCTTCAGGTAATTATTTTGTCTAAATTTAGAATGTGAACTGCTGACACTATCAAAGGTACTTTTGGTTGGATATCAGAGTAGAAGATGTTACAGGATTTAGCATGTGTTAGCATTAATTGACTATTATGTCTGTCAAGCAAATAAACCCCCACATAATCGAATTAAACAGGGCACTAGAATGAGAACTGACTTGAATGCAACTATAAGAAAATGTAGCTGGAATGTGGGTATTTGCAAAGAGACTTTTGTATAAATTTTCCTTATGAGCTCTGTTATGAGGTCATGTTTCAGTACACTTGTTTTTAATCTGTGTTTTGGATTCTTTGTGTGCAGTAAGCTTCTAAGGAAGAGCTTCTGAAAAGAGAATTGCTTTTCCCTAAAACTGTTCTAAAATGTCTGTATCTTGCTATTTTATTCTTGATAGTGGTTTTACACTGATAAATTAAATTGCTACAGGACTGTTTTTGTGTCTGCAAAAGGCCATTTCATTTACTATAGTGTGGGATTTATTTTTTTTTTTTTTTAGTTTTAAAGAACTAATTTACTTTTAAAATTATTTTTTTACCTAGACATAGGCATTTTTTTTTTTTTTTTTTTTCCCAGCTAGATATTTTGAGGAACAGATTTTTTTAGGTTGGGAAAAAAAAAAAAGAAAATAAAATGGTAGTAACCTTATAACTGCATTTCTGCAGTATAGAAACCTATTTACCTTAGTGTTAGCTTCAGCAGTAAAACTTTGGACAATTGGGCCAACAGAGAAAGTTACAGAGAATATCTGACTTCCTCCCATAAAACTCTGCATGTAACAATAAATGCCAATAATAGTTGTTGTTATTGCTCACTGAAAAGACAGAAAATTATCCTTTCTAAAGGGGACCTTGAGGAGTAAGGACACTAGTGGGTTAGCAAATGAAAATTTGTGAAGGAAGTCATCAAAAAGATAAAAATAGAAAGGAGTTACAATATAGTGTCAGAGGGTCTTTACCATTTTCACAGACAAGTATTTTCTATTTCATCCTCTTATAATAAAACATGGAGCTATGAAACTCATTGAGAATATTTTTTTTTTTGATAACTCATAGTCCTTAGAGTGCTAAGCTGGAGAATATTAAAGAAAAGCAGTGAATTTATTTATATTAATATGAAAATGCCACAACATACTCCTTTAATTATACCCTATTCATTAGGGAAAGGCTTTGTAGTTGGATACAGTTATTATAGAATTGTAGAATCATTAAGGTTGGAAAAGACCTCTAAGATCATCGAGTCCAACCGTCGACCCAACACCACCATGCCCACTAAACCATGGCCCTAAGCACCTCATCTACTCGTCTTTTAAATACCTCCAGGGGTGGGGACTCAACCACTTCCCTGGGCAGCCTCTTCCAATGTTTAACCACTCTTTCAGTAAAGACATTTTTCCTCATGTCCAATCTAAACCTCCCCTGGCGCAACTTGAGGCCATTTCCTCTCGTCCTATCGCTAGTTACTTGGGAGAAGAGACCGACACCCACCTCGCTACAACCTCCTTTCAGGTAGTTGTAGAGAGTGATGAGGTCTCCCCTCAGCCTCCTTTTCTCCAGGCTAAACAACCCCAGTTCCCTCAGCCGCTCCTCAGAAGACTTGTTCTCCAGACCCCTCACCAGCTTTGTTGCCCTTCGCTGGACACACTCCAGCACGTCAACGTCCTTCTCGTAGTGAGGGGCCCAAAACTGAACACAGTATTCGAGGTGCGGCCTCACCAGTGCCAAGTACAGGGGCACAATCACATCCCTACTGCTGCTGGCCACACTACTTCTGATACAGGCCAGGATGCCATTGGCCTTCTTGGCCACCTGGGCACACTGCCGGCTCATGTTCAGCCGGCTGTCAACCAGCACCCCCAGGTCCTTTTCCACCAGGCAGCTTTCCAGCCACTCTTCCCCAAGCCTGTAGCGCTGCATGGGGTTGTTGTGACCCAAGTGCAGGACCCGGCACTTGGCCTTGTTGAACCTCATACAGTTGGCCGTGGCCCATCGATCCAGCCTGTCCAGGTCCCTCTGCAGAGCCTTCCTACCCTCGAGCAGATCAACACTCCAACCCAACTTGGTGTCGTCTGCAAACTTACTGAGGGTGCACTCAATCCCCTCATCCAGATCATTGATAAAGATATTGAACAAGACCGGCCCCAGTACTGAGCCCTGGGGAACACCGCTCGTGACCGGCCGCCAACCGGATGTAACTCCATTCACCACAGCTCTCTGGGCCCGGCCATGCAGCCAGTTTTTGACCCAGCGCAGAGTACACCTGTCTAAGCTGTGAGCCGCCAGCTTCTCGAGGAGAATGCTGTGGGAGACGGTGTCAAAGGCCTTGCTGAAGTCCAGGTAGACCACATCCACAGCAGGTCACCTGGTCATAGAAGGAGATCAGGTTGGTCAAGCAGGACCTGCCTTTCATGAACCCCAAATTATGATGCTATTACAATAGCGTCATAATTTTTCTCCTTGTGTAGGTTACTAAGTTACAGGTGGAAACTTTTATGGCCTCCATTATACAGATTTTGTGCAAACAGAACTTCTATCACCTTTAGTAGTAGTGTGCAGAGTTTTCAGAGATATAGGATGAAAAAAAACAAAACCAAAACCAAAAACCAGAAATATTTACCTGAAGAAGCAGAGTGAAGTTCTTGAGGAGTCTGTGTAGCTCTAGTCATTAATAGAAGCAGTGGTTTTGAACCATTGTGTTTGAGGAATCTGAGACTCAAGTAGTTATGAGAGTTTTTTCAACTGCATAATGATTCAACTTTGGGCAGGCCTCTGAAACAAATAGTACATGCTGAATGTGCTCAGGACTTTACTGGGTACCTTAGCATAGCCATTCTGGTCCCTGAGGAGCACTATTCATTCTCATTAATGCCATGCCCAATTGCCCTTTCTGTCTTTGCAGAGTCACTTCCACGTCATTCTTGCCCTGCGAGTTAATTCTGACAATATGCTATGGGCTGGACTAGAATATCCACCACTACAAGAGCTCCATTTCTCATTAATTTTTGTTGTGAAGCTCATGGATTTTTACAAACGCTAGAGACACAGGATCTGATTCACCGATGTTCAGTGGTTTCTGTTGTTATTTATGCAAGCACAAAAGTAATATTTAAATTGGGTCCGTAAGTGTAAAAGAGGTTCTTCCCTCCCTCCCCCACCTGAAGCCTATCATTCTTGATCATTAATGCTGCTAATTGCAGCAAAAATAAAGTTTGATTCTGTTGTTCAAATATATGCCCGGTTGGTCAACTGGTATTACAATCAGAAGAATAAAATATTTATTGTTCTTTAATTCAATTAATACTACAAACTGTAATAATTCACCGGCTTAATGCTTTATCACACTTGTGTTTAAGGAAAGTATAACTTCTGATTCACAAAGTTTATCTTTCTGAAAATCTGAATTTACAGGCATGAAATGTGCAGGAATTCCCAGAAACTTCCCTGATAGTTTGTATAAGTTTAATGGGTCTTCAGGTTAAAAACATGTACTTACTATGTGATTTAACTGTGTCTGGCTTTAACCTCTGGCCACTGGTTCCTTTTGTTCCTATTTCCAATAAATTAAATTATTTGCCCTTGTGAAGGTGCCTATGCACTCCTGTGATTTTAGCTCCCAGTCCTTTTTTTTCAAGGCAAAGAGAGTGAGCTCCTCTAAGTAACACTGGTGGGTCGTTTGCATGTTAACTGTTGCACTGGTTTTGTTTGGGGTAGAGTTAATTTTCTTCATAGTAGCTTGTATGGTGCTGTCTTTGATTTGTGACCAGAAGAGCGTTGATAACACACCCATGTTTTAGTTATTGCTGAACAGTGCCTACCGTGCTTGGACAGCTGACCCCAGTTCACCAGAGGGATATCCCATACCATATGACGTCTTCCTCAACAATAAAAACTGTGAGAAAGAAGGAGGAATTTTGGGGGGACATTCAGAGTTATGGCATTTGTCTTTCCAAGTTACCATTACACATGATGGAGCCCTGTTTTCCTGGGGATGGCTAAACATCTGCCTGCTGATGGGAAGCAGTGAATGAAGTCCTTACTGTGCCTTGCTTGCATGTGCAGCTTTTGCTTTACATATCAAACCGTCTTTATCTCAGCCCATGAGTTTTCGCACTTTTGCCCTTCTGATTCTCTCCTCCATCCTGCCTGGGGGGAGTGACCAAGCGGCTGTGTGGGGCTGAGCTGCCTACCAGGGTTAAACCACAACTGTTTAGACATTCATTGCTTTGCAATGGGAAAGCCTTTTTTAATTTTATTTGCATTTTTTTCACATTTAAGCTATTTCAGAGTCACTATGTTCTGGTATGTGAGCCCATGTCAATGGACTGCACTGTTTGTTCCTAGATTTTGTGCATGGCTGTATTGAAGCACTGTGTTTGGATAGCCTTAAGTTGCGCGATAGCCACCTCTGATTGTTCTGTCCTCATTGTTATTTATTACTCCAAAAGTCTTTTTGCTATTCAGATATCTTTTAGCTGTCATTATGTATTTATCTCTGGATCACTGACAAAATTTTAGTGGAGGGTGAGGACCAGTACTATCTATCCCTTGCGGAACTGTCTATATGACAATATTATGCTGAAATACAACAGTTAGCTAGCCTCTATCTGTTTTCTGTAAATCAACACATCTTCCTTACAAAATCCCATGTACCTTCAAATAAAAAAAGAGTAGATTCAAACATAGACTGAAATTTATATTGGAAAATTTTCTCAGTATTTAGTCAGGCTATCAACTTTTTCTCACCCAACAACTCTTTATGTTAATTTTTTTCAACTTTCATTGTTTCTAAAGTTACTTTTTTTCTTTCAGCATTGCCTGTTTGGAATGAAATGTCAGATTCTCCATTTCAGCTCGTACAAACATTTACTTTTTGGAGTTACTGAGTGTCCATAAACAAAGAATATATTTAATAGTACTTCAGCATAAAATGTAGATTGCTCCCAATGCAATTGCAACTATTGAATATGCTTTTCTAAAATTGTTTCTTTTTTATCATAGCAAAAGTATACGAAATGACAGCTCAGCACAGGGTCTAATTCATGTCACATATTAAAGTGTCTCAATGAAGGCATCCTACAGAAGAGGATAGTGACTCTGAGTAATTGACATTTGGTCTGGGACAGTTCAAAGGACAAAGGCACTCCTCAGGAGCATCTAGGAAGTCATCTCTTTGAGCTGGGTTCAAGAGAGAGCAGAAATCTACCAGACATCACTCTGCATTCTTTTCAGTTCTGGTGAATGACTTTTAAAAGGGACTCCTGTGAGGCCCTTAATAGTGCCCCACAGGGCTTCAGACCTGCAAAGTCAGTATGCTCACATTTATAAGACAAAAGTAAGATTTTGAGGAGAGTTGTTGAATAGTGAAAATAAAGTTAAGTTTAAAAAAAAAATAAATAAATTCCATTTCCAGGCCTAAGTGCCATCTTGCCTTTAGGGTATTTTGCATTCCTGGAATAATGATAAGAGTGAGACCACAGCTACAGTAAAAAAAATACACTGGAGGCAGGGGGGGAAGAAAAAAAGAAGAAAACCCCCAAAACACCAAAACTTGCATGAATCTGATACAAATATTGTAATTGTATGTTTTACAGACTAAGTAACCATGAATGTTTAAATGAACTAAGGGTCTTAATATTCATTAATACTAAACAGTCCTTGCTCCAAAGTGAGTGCAATGTAAACAAACAGGACTGGTGAACTGTGTTACCTTTGAATAATTTCTCTAGTGTACTGCAAACATCTTCTTCCCTCTCTAGTACATTGGATGGTTATCTTCCGTTCATGTTGAAAAATATCAAAATGCTTCATTACAGCGCAAAGAGGGGATATTTTCATCTAGAAAAGCTGTTTAAATCAGGAGTACCTAATGTCCCTAAAAAAAATATGAAAAAGTAGTGCAAGAAAAAATATATAACATTCTATGTCAAAAACATACCATATCAAATCCTGATAAGTCATATTACGCAACCTTGTGATATCATAATATGGAAGATATATCATGAATTACTTGGGACTGCTGTGTCATGAAATAAAATGAGATCATCAGCTAATAGAAAGTAAAGCATAATGCAATGAATATGTACATGATATTGTAGTTTCCTGCTGATTTCTTAGGATAACAAAATATTAATTACAAAATTGGATAGGACCTCTCAGTGACAATGATACTATTTTCTTTTTTAAAAAATTTACTTTTTTAAACCGAAAAATATTTTAGTAAATAATGTCCAGACACCTGTAGAATGACCTTCTTAGCTTTTGCCTTCCAATTTAGAATTACAATGTAATAGTTAACTGTAGATGTACATAGAGAGTAAAGAAGTAAGAGAGTCTTAGGCAAAACAATTTACATGACTTGAACTAGGGGCCATAAAAAGGAGTCATATACCAGGAATCAGAGCTCTGCAAGCTTTGAATAAAATCACAGCAAAGCTCACACCTCCACTGACATTGTATGCGCAGAGTGATTCTTATGAGACTTTTCATTACATTCACAGATGACCTCTATTACTGTGCTCTTTCTTGACAAATCTGCAGGGAAAGGACATTCCAGAATGCTATGAAATTGCAAGCAGAAGAATATAAAAAAAAGGAGGTTGAAAGTTATACTCACAACTCCACAGCTATGTGGATCAGTGGTCAAATGGTCAATTATCTGTCAGCAAAGTGCTTTTGGAAATATCTCATCTGGCATCACAGCCCATCAGCAAAAAATTCTCAGTTACAAATAAGGGAAAATAAAACACAATATAATGTTATTTTTAGAGGATTATGAGAAAAACTGTATGGGATGATTTTTAATTCTAGTTTAGCATGGGGTTTTATCCCAGTTTTCAAATCACAGTTTTCTTGAAAAGACAGTGCCCCCACAAGAAAAAAAAGAAAGACAGGAAAGAAAGACGGGAAGGAAGGAAGGAAGGAAGGAAGGAAGGAAGGAAGGAAGGAAGGAAGGAAGGAAGGAAGGAAGGAAGGAAGGAAGGAAGGAAGGAAGGAAGGAAAGGAGTACTCAATATTTTAAAAGATTAAGTCACTTTTTTATGGATGATATTGTGTTTAGACTAGACTAAATGATCCCCCTTGTAAGCTATGTTGTGGCCATGCACTTTTGTTGTAAAAATTACGTAGGATCAGAAGTAAATTCCCATTCTAGTAAATCCAAAACAGAAACAAAACAAAACAAAACAGAAACAAAACAAAACAAAACCTATCAACTCACACCAGCTCATTTGTAAAGGGAAACTTGTATTCTGATGTGTTAACTAAAAAATACTACAGAATCATTGCACTAAATACATTTAGAGAGGACTCAATTTTATCAGAAAATAAAGGTAATTGTTTGAAGTTATTTAGTATCTTGAATGAAACTTCCTTCTTATCTTAAAGTGAATTATTTGAACTCAATGTTTCATTCTTGCTGAGGAATCTAACAAAGGGTGGGCAAAAATGCCTTGTTCTACTCCAGTCCTGTCCACACTTTCCAGTGGAAACTGTATTTCCCTTTGTTCCCTTTATTGCAAAGCCCTCTGCAAGTGTATTTGACCTTCTTTCTCCTACAAAAAGAAGAAGTTTTGTTAAAATTTTCTAAGTAAAGAGAATCATTATTGTTATGACATAAGGAAAGTTATTGGACAATATTCATATTGTCTAAATTTAGTCTGGTGAAATACCAGGTTACTTTGACTAGAATGCTTTTTAATATATTTTTCTGTATTCAATGGAGAAAGTGAATGTCCTCTACAAAGGAATTCAGAGCCATAGTACACTAAAGAGAAAGACTACCTGTAATGGAAAGAAAATAATTTTACACAGAAATATTGTCCTATTGAGCTGAAGATTTACAAAATGGTAATATGAGTTACAAAATCACTAATCAAGGATGATCAGAATTAAAAGTCTGGCAAGTGAAGTTTACCTTCCCTATGAAGAAATATTGCTGTACCACTTTGCACAGTGCATCATGGCAGTGGGAAACAGAGAGAAACCATTTGTTGCGGAGAAATGACTACGTCCATGCAGATCCCTGGCTGTACTAGGATAAGCACATACCCATTGGCGACAGCAGTTTTAATCTTCCTTTATGCTTGATCTGCATTAGATATAAGTTGTCTGCTGACAGATCCTGGCTCTTTAGTTCAAACTGAGAAGACTCAAAGTGTGGAGCTTTCCATTCAGTGCGTATGGTTGGTCAAGATAATGCACACGGTGGAGAACAGTGCTGAGGGTACAATTTCTTTATACAGTTCTATATCCTTAATTAGCACTCCAAGCCCCATATGCTCTTTCACATAGTGACAGAAAGGAAAAGAAAACCATCAGGCCATTCTGTTTTCCTTAGATACCTGCTAGGTAAGATGTCAGTGACAGAAGGGCTGCTCCTGAAGGTGCCATTTCTCACAGCTATAGATTCAAATAGTTTATGGATTAAGTTTGAGCCCAGAAACTGAAGGGACAAAAAGAAGTCCATTTACTTTTGAACTCATCTTTTTATTGCACACTTGGAATTCTCTTCTGCCTTTAGTTGGTTAGATGTTTTCCCTTTTTATTATACTGGCAAACATTCAAGGGCAAGCAGCCTGACATATGAAAAAAATCCGAATTGACAGACATACTACAAATCTGCAACTCAGCTGGTGAAAATAGAGAATATGAACTGAAACTCACCCTGGGAAGAAAATCTCGACCCAACACTGTGGGAAAAAGAGCAAGCCAAGCAATTTCAAAATTAAGGGATCAAGGTGAACTTGATCATTTGATCATTTTCCTTGAAGCAGTGCCAAATATTTGAAGGCAAATTGGATTTGCAGCAAGGAACTTCAGCACATCAGGTAGAATATGAGCCTGGCTTGAAGAAAAAAAATCTATGAAGAGGTGGAAAAACATCAGATGAGATCCTCACCCTTGATAACATTTCTTTGAACAGCTCAGGTTTTTCAGAGGAACTGCTAAATTATTCTGACTAAACATCTGCAAGAAAGAGGCAATGTAGCTGCTTAGCTATATGGATATATTAGCTGTCTTAAGGGACCGTACAGCACACACACATCACTTATTGGGTATTCTGTCTGAGACATCAGTAGTGTTCCAACTAGTGTTTTAATCTTACTACCTACAGTAACTAAAATAGCACTAGTATCTGCTCTGGAGTCATTTAAGCCTAAAAAATAGTGAAAAGAAGGTGATGCAACAATAGCATTGTTTTTCTGTTATATTCTGCCCTCAAACACCTTGACTAGGCTTTTGTCTGTGAAAGGAAAAGTAGTGATTATCTAGAGGAAATTTCAGCACTTCAGCGCTGTTTTCCTCTTTTCTTTTTTTTTTCTTTTTTTTTTTTTAGCCTGGGATTTTATGTGAAAGGACATACCACAACAACATACATCTCTCAAAGTCTGCATGTTATTGTTCAAATGCAGATCAAGTATCTAATTTTATTTTTTCATACCAGCTAAGATCCCAATAAATAAAGAAAATTTAGATGAAACCATTGAAATGGGAATCACATATTATAAACTATAGTTACTTTTCTGACTACACACACAAAGAATCAGTCATTTAATTCAACTGGACGATGTATTGGGTTTGCATGGCAACATTTTGGTGGCGGGGAGGCTACAGGGGTGGCTTCTGTGAGAAGCTGCTAGAAGCTTCCCCTATGTCCGACAGAGCCAATGCCAGCGGGCTCCAAGATGGACCCACAGCTGGCCAAGGCTGAGCCAATCAGTGACAGTGGTAGCGCCTCTGTGATAACAGATTTAAGAAGGGGGGGGGGGAACCTGCACAATTGCAGCTGAAGAGAGGAGTGAGAATATGTGGGAGAAACAACTCTGCAGACAACCCTGAGATTCCCCTGCAGCCCGTGGTGAAGACCATGGTGAGGCAGGCTGTTTCCCTGCAGCCCATGGAGGTTAAAGGTGGAGCAGATATCCACCTGCAGCCCATGGAGGTTAATGGTGGAGCAGATATCCACCTGCAGCCCGTGGAGGACCCCTCACCAGAGCAGGTGGATGCACCTGAAGGAGGCTGTGACCCTGTGGGAAGCCTGCACTGGAGCAGGCTCCTGGCAGAACCTGTGGCCCCGTGAAGAGAGAGGAGCCCACGCTGGAGCAGGTTTGCTGGCAGGACTTGTGACCCCACAGGGGACCCACACTGGAGCAGTCTGTTCCTGAAGAACTGCACTCCATGGAAGAGACCCACGCTGGAGCAGTTCATGAAGAACTGTAGCCCATGGGAAGGATTCACATTGGAGAAGTTCATGAAGGACTGTCTCCCGTGGGAGGGACCTCACACTGGAGCAGGGGAAGAGTGTGAGGAGTCCTCCCCCTGAGGAGGAAGGAGTGGCAGAAACAACATGTGACGAACTGACCGCAACCCCTACCCCCTGTCCCCCTGCGCCGCTGGCGGGAAGGAGGTAGAGAATTTGGGAGTGAAGTTAAGCCCAGGAAGAAGGGAGGGGTGGGGGGGAAGGTGTTTTAAGATTTAGTTTTTATTTCTCATTACCCTTCTCTGATTTGATTAGTAATAAAATTAAATTAATTTTCCCCAAGTCGAGTCTGTTTTGCCCATGACGGTAATTGGTGAATGATCTCTCCCTGTCCTTATCTCGACCCACGAGCCTTTCTTTATATTTTCTCTCCCCTGTCCAGCTGAGGAGGGGGAGTGATAGAGCAGCTTTGGTGGGCACCTGGCATCCAGCCAGGGTCAACCCACCACAGATGGCAACAAGATATTTCTGTGACTAACTAAGGATTCTAGCAAATTCCAATTTGCCATGCATTTTGCACACAGCTTCTATCAGCAAAATCTCATGTTATCACCATATCTTTTGTAGGCTAACAGAGCCAGAGATTTAGAAAGATTTAGTCTTCTCCACTGATCACAACAAAACCATACACATAGAAATCCTATTTTAGTTTTGAATGAACTTTGTACTACTTCGTCTCCCTATAATGAGCATGACGGTATTCAAACATCTAAGAAAGGGAGAAAAATGGAAAATCATCTAAATTTTTCCAAAAAGAAGTAAAATACTCTGTGCTGCAAACATGAAGCTATGAAAGAACACTCCCTGCCTGTTCCAGTGACTCAGGCCCCAGGATCTGCTTAAGGTACATCTAATGTCTCTCTCAAGCTGTTCTGGTTGCTCCTGTTGCAAGAGCAAGGATGCCTTACTCTCGGACAACACACCATTGCTAAAGATGTGGAGTAAGTTAGGCAATACAGACAAGAAATGATGTCATATGAAGTTATGCAATACAGCGCCTTGTAAGCTGCCTTCAGAAAGGTCACTTAACTAACAGGAAGGAAAATAGACGACTGTGTTTATCACTGTATCTGTGATAATTAGCCCTAAGCAGAAGTTAATTCACCTGCTTTCTCTATGGAGTTTCACAGTGTAATACTGAGAAATCCTGAGTGGTTGGCATAGGAGAGTTAAGTGTCTCTGGGTACTTGCTGTAAACAGCCTCATGCTTCTGGAATAATGTTCTTAGATCAAGTCAGGCTACTTAGTCTCTCACCTGTTTCTGGAGCACTTCTGCCTCCCTCCAAATTTCCAGCTTGATACCTCTCTCAGGAATTTACTGTATTTCCTTAAGCACAAGGATTGTGTATGGTTGTTGAGCAGCTCCTCACACTCATTAATAACTTTGAGACAGAAGGGAACTAAAAAGAGAAGAAGGTAGCAACATTTTGGCCAGAGGTCATTCCCTTCTTGGTCTGGTTTTAAGGAGACAGTGACTGTAGTTCTGTGAATACCTCAGTGTGCTCATTACTTAAAGAAGTGGAAATTCTCATGAAATAGGACTAGATGAAGGAGGAGGAATAAGCTGCGATGAAGGAGAGCTTCATCTGGTGCTTTTCCACTGTCTGGTTTTCAAAGATTGCCCCTGCTTTCAGGAGCCTGGACACAGCCATCCCTGCCTTGCCAGATATCCTTGTTGCCTGTTAACCGTTCCCAGTGGTCACTTCACCCACTCCTATGCAGGGCATATCGGTCTCACATTACAGTCCCTCTTTTCCATACTCCTAATGAAATGGCTCTGCTGGCCAGCAGCCCACCATGTTACTCAGCGTGGTAGCTGGTTTGATCACTTCTCCCCTGGAAGTCTGATTTAATTTATGATTATCCAAAACTGTCTTCTCTCTTCCGGAGGAAAAAAAGAGAGAACCAAAAATTTTGGAATGTACTTTATGTGCTACACAAGGGATGGAAGGAATTTCACAACAGACAGACTTGTGTACTTATTTCCTCATTAACCATCTAAAATTGAAAATTTGCTCCATAATCTTACAATACACTGAAAAAGGAAAAAAGTTTTGTTGTTTTTTTTTTTTAAAAAGCAGTAAGAGAACTGCTTTTAAAGTCTCTTCAGATTATTTAGTACTTATGACTGAAAAAAATAAAAAGAATGGAAAAAAACGTGCAGGTACTGTGAACACTGTCATTACTGTAGTACTCATCCAAAGAATAATCTCACTGTGAATAATACATTATACCCTTGAAACTCCTTTTGGTAGGACTAAATTTTTGTGCTTGAGATACTCATCTTTATCTTTCCTAAACAGCTGAGAAAGGACCAAGAAATTATCAAGAGATTTGACATAAAATAGCAAGATTACCCTTAATCCTTCCAAAAATTGTCTGGTTATATCTCAATATTTCTGTTAAGCAGTTGTAAGAAAAGTTGAAAAATGTGCTTCTATGAAAGAGACTTTTCTTTAGAGGAATTCATGCAGTAAGAAAACAGGAAATTCCATCAAGTAGAATAAAGATAAGAGAAGAATATAAAAGATAAGAGTCAATGAAAATAAGAAATTTAGTTTGAATTAGTGATCTAGATAACTTTCATAACTTTAGAGAAAGAAATACTCTCACAGGTCATGATACCTTCCATTAATTTCCTTTATGATGAACTGTCATCTGCAAGTGTCCATGAGAAGATTTAGTTAGTTCTCTAATTTTAGATGTCTTAAGTTAGCTATGATAGATCTCACCCCAAATCAAAGAGATGCCTGCATGATCACCTCTTCTGAATGCTGTCCCTGGGAATGAGATCTAACCTACACAGACTGTTAGTCTTTAATATACCAACTGCTATTCTTTAGAACAGTTTAAATACATATTATTAAAATCCCCTGTGAAAGAGACACTAGCAAAGTAAACCTCAGTACAAACAGCTGCAAATTTACCCAGCTGCACCAGAACTAAGTTTTTCCATGGGTGTTTTTCTCTTAGTGACAATAACACATGAACGTTATAGTATATGTTTGATGATACTAATTTGGACCTCTTAGTTGACCTATCTCAAAAAATTGCACTGTTATTTAGTAGCAAATCTTTTGGTAAAATCAGAGATTCAAGACAACTTTTCGTCTCTTGAGAAAATATATACACACAGAACACAGAGATTAGAGGATATCAAATTGTTTCTGCCTGTTAACGTCTTCTTTTAAAGCCTTCTAAATTAAGATAAACTAACCAGGGGCATCTAAAACACCATTAAATGTCTTCTTGAATAGCAGGAAAAAAATGAAGTTATGGACTCAGAATAAAAAAAAAAAAAATATGGTAAATAAGTGGTAGATGCTTTTAACATTATTGTGAGCATGAATTTATTCCCTCCCACATGAAGATCAAATCTCGGAAACATCCTGGGAGAGGAACAGAGATTTGTGTAATAGTTTCATGATAATAGTGTGTCTAGAAAGGAAGATTAACTGAAATGTTGACAAAATGCTGGATCCAAATGAATTCTTTCCAAATATTTATTAAGTATGAAAGAACAGGAGACACAGACAAGGTTTTTCATCACTCACTCAGGAGCTAAGAACTAATATAGGGGATGCATAAAAAGGCATGGAAACCTCAGTATGATAGTGCAGGATGTATCATAAACATAGAGATACATTCACCCCTCAGAGGTGAACCTCCAGTCACAATGCAGATGGCTGTCATGGATTTCTCAGGAGCAGAATCCCATCTTGAAGATGAAAGAAGAATTGAAACTAAAAAAAATAACAGAAAAGTCTATTACACACAATTGTCTGTTATTCACTAATTTAGAAAACAATAAAAATTAGACAGGTTGTTATCAGGATTGTAAAACTACTTACTTTGCAACACAAAAGGAGGTTGATTTACATAATTGCAAATGTTACTTACAGGAAACTATTAGAATATGCTGAATATCCAAGATAGAAAGAGAACTGTGAGAGAATATACCAAAACGACAGAGGCTTATATGAAAGTTTAGAACTGTATGAAGTGTTTTTGAGTTTATGTTGAACATAAATATCAGAAATGTGGGAGGGCACATAGTGGGCAGAGAAGTAGAATGTTATGAGAACTAGTGAATTCTTCTCTCAGCTTTAAGTCTGGTTTGTTTTGTGAACTTTGCTGAAATATTTAACCTTCCCAAATCTCTCTTTTCCATCCTATAAGAACAGACTATCTGATCCTCATGAGTATTGAGAGGCTTAATTTAATTTTGTCAAATACTTTTAAGTCCTTGCATGAAAAACTTTACATTACATGTGAGTACTGCAAATTTTTTTTTTTCATAGAATCATAGAATCATTGAGGTTGGAAAAGACCTCTAAGATCATCGAGTCCAACCATCGACCCAACACCACCATGCCCACTAAACCATGGTCCTAAGCACCTCATCTACTCGTCTTTTAAATACCTCCAGGGATGGGGACTCCACCACTTCCCTGGGCAGCCTCTTCCAATGTTTCACCACTCTTCCAGTAAAGAAGTTTTTCCTTACATCCAATCTAAACCTCCCCTGGTGCAACCTGAGGCCATTTCCTCTCGTCCTATCGCTAGTTACTTGGGAGAAGAAACCCACACCCACCTTGCTACAACCTCCTTTCAGGTAGTTGTAGAGAGCGATGAGGTCTCCCCTCAGCCTCCTCTTCTCCAGGCTGAACAACCCCAGTTCCCTCAGCTGTTCCTCAGAAGACTTGTTCTCCAGACCCCTCACCAGCCTCGTTGCCCTTCTCTGGACACGCTCCAGCACCTCGACGTCCTTCTTGTAATGAGGGGCCCAAAACTGAACACAGTATTCGAGGTGCGGCCTCACCAGTGCCAAGTACAGGGGCACGATCACTTCCCTACTCCTGCTGGCCACACTACTTCTGATACAGGCCAGGATGCCATTGGCCTTCTTGGCCACCTGGGCACACTGCTGGCTCATGTTCAGCCGGCTGTCGACCAACACCCCCAGGTCCTTTTCCACCAGGCAGCTTTCCAGCCACTCTTCCCCAAGCCTATAGCGCTGCATGGGGTTGCTGTGGCCCAAGTGCAGGACCCGGCACTCAGCCTTGTTGAATCTCATACAGTTGGCCTTGGCCCATCGATCCAGCCTGTCCAGGTCCCTCTGCAGAGCCTTCCTACCCTCGAGCAGATCAACACTCCCGTCCAACTTGGTGTCGTCTGCAAACTTACTGAGGGTGCACTCGATCCCCTCATCCAGATCATTGATAAAGATATTGAACAAGACCGGCCCCAGTACTGAGCCCTGGGGAACACCGCTCGTGACCGGCCGCCAACTGGATGTAACTCCATTCACCACAACTCTCTGGGCCCGGCCGTCCAGCCAGTTTTTGACCCAGCACAGAGTACACCTGTCTAATTTTTTTAATGACTATTAACAATGGTTGTTTTTTTCTTAAGTTCAGCTTCTGTAGTCATGGGATTATTTGAAAAGATCAGTTTTCATTAAAAAAATATTGTTTCTAGGGAGAAAATACATCAGAAATAATTGTTATAATTTACTAGGAAGGTAACTATCCTCTGTTTTTGTTTTGTTTTCTTATTGGTTCACAAATAATTCAACATTGTACACACCCTGGAGCGCTTCTAAAGGAGCAAAGTTTGAAAGAAGTGCTTAGAGCTTTCTGCTTGCACAGAGGAGCTACTGTTATGAGCCTGGTCTTCCTGTCTCCTCAGCATGAGCAGTTTTGTAAGATAATAAGTTTGGAGGTTTTTTGTTTGTTTTTGTTTTGTTTTTAATTGTTGGTGATTTTTTTTTATTGGTTATACTTTAGAATAGAAGAATAAGTCTTTTGTCCTCAAAGAGAGTATTTGAGATGCTATATGTTGAGTGGCTAGAAGCAGTTGCCAGGAGCTGAGAAGCCACAGATTCAATGATGGAAGGAATCCTAGTTACACCTTTGCATTCAGTGTTCCCTATTCATTAGCTCTAAGCAGCAGTATGCAGATTCTTTTATATGCCTTTCTGTAGTGCTTACCTCTCTCCATGCATTTTGCATCGCGTTTTGGGTATTTTCTCTAAGCTATGGATATTGTCTTGGGAAACAGGTGCTGAGAAAGTGCTTATTATAATATCTGAATTAGAGACACCAAGACATATATCTGATTTCATTTGAAATTTCCCATATGGTCTCTACTGATTCAAGAATGATAAAGAGGGTAGGGGAATTACCATTACTGTAAATACTAAGAGCCAGATTCATCCTTTAACACACATATCCCATTGGCTTCAAAGCGAGTTGCCTATGCATTTCAGTGGTCAAGAATTTGCCTGAGGAACAGAAAAGCATTTTTAGCATAATCTGAGGGCATATTAGATAGAATTACTTGGATGAAACTGAGTACAGCAAAATGCTGGATATCAGCAGAAATAGCTCTGTAAGTCTTAAGAAGAACTGGAAAAGGGTAATGTAAAAGTAGACTGGACAAACTATTAAGATACAGTCTGGGCAAAAAAACAGTGCTAGGATAAAAATAGATCAGATGACCTAATCTGTGACTTTGATAGGTGATGTCTGTGATTCTTATAGTCAAGGATAATATAAAGCAAAATCAACAAAGAAATGCTAGCATGTACAAATGGAGTATAACAAAAACATTTAAGCTTCCTCATATACTTTAAGGTTTTCCAGTTTTAATGCTAGAATAGACCCAATAAAAATCAGAGAGCAACTGTCTCAATTTTTCCCAGCAAGATGATTATAATTTTCCATTACACTCTTCAATCAGACCTACTGTAAATCGCAAAGAAATGGTGAGATTTAATTTCGGCTAAATCAGAAAAGTGCTAAGTAAGGATTCATAGGAGAGAAGCAAAATACATTTGGGAAAGCTCTAATATCTAATACAGGAAGACAGGTTCTTTTTCTTTTTTGGTTTGTTTTTTTTTTTCTTTTTAACCAAGCCAGAGGACAAAAGCTCTGACAGAGTGAATGGGAATAGGGAAAGTGAATTAGAAATGCTGTAAAGGAAAAAAAAAAAAAGTACTTACAGCGCACAGGAAATGTCAGTCAGAACTTCTAGCAAGAAGGGAAGAAAAATACCTAATCTAACACAAAAGATCAGGATAGATAAAGAGGGCAAGTATTAGAGAGGTGGTTGGCTACAACAGAATCTATTACACCTTAAAGAAAAAAAGAAATTACATTAAGTTTTACAGTAGCTGTCATTAGATAATAGAGTGGTGCCTGATTTCCATTCCCTCAAGCTGCAGTGCTCTAACCTGACTAGATACCACCATCATACAGCAAGGGAGTCTTGAAACTCATACATGCACTATTTTTTACCAAGTCAGAAATGTTAAATTGAACAGAGAAGAAAAGAAAAATCCTTCTCATTGCAGTTCAGGTCATAAACTGCCATGAATTCATCCCCTTCCCCCACAAGAAAACCAGTAAAGGATCAGGATCTTGCAGATAAACTGTACCATGTAAAAATGTATATGCACACATAGTAAACAAAAGGTACGGTTGTGTAGATCACATAAGAATGGCCTTTCAGGTGCAGAAAGAATACAGTTCACTTCCACTGGACAATCAATGGGTCACTTCCATGACATAAACCCTATAGATCCGTGAGTACTGTAGAAATATCTGTTAAACAAATTTAAGAAAATAAATTCATCAAAACTACATCAATTAGCCAAAGCTGTACAGAGAGCATAAAAGTATAATCAGTGCAGTTAAAATAAAAAGTCTTATGGATTCAACATATAAAAATTAACTTCACTTTTAGAATCTTAACATCATGTATCTTAGTCCTTATGATTTACCTGTGAACCTTTAAGATCTGTACTGGTTTAGAACTTCTGCATTTATTTTGTTTAAAACATTATCTTCCTTTTATAATGGAGAAAGAAACATGAAGTTGCTTGAATTGCTTGTTTACTTGAATTTAGAATTTCACAATAGCTCCCTAGAGTTATCAAATGACTGAAATAATTCCTTTCAACTTTTTTCTTTTTGGCTTAAAATAGCATTAAATATTTTCATGCTTTTTGGGGAAGGTGGAACTCTATTTTTCACAACAGAAAAATTTGAAGGTTTCATACACGATGAAAGGCTAGGATGACCAGATTATTTAAAAACATCAAAAACACAATAAATAAAATTGAAAGAGTCTGTTGCAAGGGCAACTTGGTCAAAATTCTTGCTTCCTTTCCCGGAATTATTTCCTTTCTGGATGGTGAGAAATTATTCTTGCCAAAGGTTTTATTTCCCTAGACTCCATTGTATTCCAAAGTAATTAATTTATGGAATAGATATGGTTGCATTTTATTGTTTTCATCCCTGCTATCATATAAAAGCTTTTTAATGAAACAAGTGATTTCTAGAGAGCCCTTTAACTCACCACACAAAAGCAGGTAGCTGACAATAGAAAAGTTCAAGTTGCAAGATGTTTGTTTTCAACAGAGACCACTGGAGGTTACTAAGTTTACCAAGGCACGAAATGCTTTCTGAATCTCTTAATTCTAGATGAGAACATCTCTTTTCATAAAATTAAGGATGGCTTACCAGTTATTGCAATTGGTGTAGACGTGCAGTTTTACTAATATTTGAAGAAGTCCTCTTTTCTTTCCCCCCTCTCCTTTCATTCATTCAGTTTAGTGTTGTCATAGGAGCATCTGATCTGGCATTCAACACAAGCAGTGGAGTCAGAATAAGTGTCAAAGAAAAAGAGGGTTGTTCTTAAAGCAGCAAACAGAAACTTTCACCCCAGGGCAGATCCCCTTCTGAAGATTCTTTCCTTTCTTCTTTCCTCCATCTCCTGCCCATTCATGAGGAGTGCCAAATAAATAATTACAGTATTAAATTCAGTTAATTTCTGCCAGGAGGGATGTGGAGCCTAAATTCAATAATTGTTTTTATCCTTTTTTTCATCTTTTTTTCACCAAATTGATGACTAGTTTATCCATTCAAAATTCAAAAATAATAAAAATTACACTGTAGTTCAGCCAGAGGGAATAGGCTTACTGCAGCAATTATAGAGCTGAATTTTATCGTCAGGAGGACAGATTACATCATGATGACAGTCCCTTCTGACCACAGAACTAAGGTTTCATTGCAGATAGTATAATAGATATTCCTCAGGCTATGCTGAAGTTATTGGTCTCTGTCTTTCCATGATACAATGCAATCAGTATCAATGTTTAAGTTTCTTTTGTTTCTTCTTGTTTCTTTGCAGACAGATTCTCTGTCTGCAGCACTCTACTCACATTTAATGTTTATACATTCTTCTCTGCTTGGATACCTGGTATCCCTTTTAGGATAACGGATCTCTTGCAATCAACCCACATCAGACCACCCAGACAGCTCCTTCTCCTCAAATCTGCATCCTCCCAATTGTCTATTTTGGTTAGAGCCCTCCAGCTTGTGTTTCATGGGATGAACTACCATAATTCTAGATTATTTTTACCTGTCATCCAGATGACATTTTCTTACTTTTATATTTTACTAAAGAAGTATGCTTAAAGAATAATTATTTGTGTATTTAGAGCTAATTTATCTTTTAATTTGCTAATTTATTCCTAAGGTATCTTGAGAAAGCAATAGTATATACAAGATTGTTTCTTACTTTATATGTGCCTTATAATAGGCAAAGATTTGTGCATGACTAATGAAAACCACCTAGAGTGAGTTGTAATTTATATTGCTCACTATTAATTATATATAATACATATAATTAATATATATTAATTTATATATATTTTATACCATTTACAGTCAAACGTTCCATTTTCATGAGAATTAGAAGGAAGCTCCATGCAGTTCCAATGTATTTACAAGGTATATATGTGTGCCAAAAGATTTTCATGTGATTCTATTCTTACAGACTTGCCTTAATCTCTGTGATTGCATGACAGAGGCATTTCTAGAAATATTTTTTGAAGCTTAATTTACATGGTTTGCAATCTCCAGATTTTAACTTTTTTGCTAATGGACTAATCCATTCAAAATCTCCAATTATAGCACTTGGTCTGGATTTACTTGAAAAGCTCACCAGACTGGCAATATAAAGGCCTTTCTTCACAGCATTTAAATGTGTGCAGATGAATGAAAAGCAATTCCAAAGTGTGGACATCACTTATTTACAGACTGTACCTTTCTCCCTCCCCAAATATGTATAAATAAGGAATAAATGGCTATGGTATTATATATTGGATTAATGTCAGTAAGCAGCATAAGTGAGTGTGGATTCATGATTAGTTCTACAGCAACAAAAACTGTTGAGTTGACAAATGTGTTACCTAATTGAAATTGCTTTATTATTAAGTACATTATTTGTTATATTGTAATTCAGTTGCTCCTAGATCTTCAACAGGCCCCATTCTGTTAAATCCTGACCTGATTTAGAGTTGCATTGAAGTTAAAAGTAAGGCTGAGAGCTGAATTTTTCATTTCAAAAGAGATTTAGGATAATATTCTGTTGTTCTTCACTGTGAGAAAAACAAACAACCAAACCAGAAATGTTCAGTGTGTCAAAACTCTTAGCTATTGCCTCTCACTTTACATTTCAATTTCTTAGGGGGAGGGGGGAAAAAAAAAAAGCAAAATGTTTTGTTCTAGACCTGCCTTTTAGAAATATCATAACTATTTATTCTGTGTTTATCTTGAAAAATAAATAAATTACTTTTAAAGGAACATAAAAGGGGTTTTCTTTGGTTTTTTGTCCTTCTGTGTTTATTGAGGGAATAAAATACTAGATTTGTTGTTGTAGGTGGAGAAATCATTTTTCCTAAAATATGTGAAAAAGGGAAAATATTTTATTGTGCATTTAACTGTATGAAGTGTGTAGTAAATGTTGTTGGAATAAATATGATATTTTCCATGTAATATACCATGTACACTGATTGCTCAGAAAGAAAATCAGGTAGGAATTAGCTTATAAAAGTAATCAGAGGTTAAAGTACAAAAATCCATGGAATTATAGGATTAGAAAGAAATAGGAACATGAAAACAAAAATAAAATAGCACGTGACAAAGATGAGAGAGTGTGACAAAGACAACCTTATGATACTACTAGAGGCTGCAAAAAATTTTGAGGTAGATATTTTCTATGTGCAATATACAGCAAAGTCTTTTGGGACACCATAATAAAATAGAATAAGCAGTCATGAAAAGGTTTGTGACTCCGTGGGCATATTTTCAGCAGGTGGAGAAATTCTATAGATCATTAATCAGTCATTAATGGAATAGATTGAAATATCTTCATTTTAACAGATGCCAGAATAGATGAGGGAAGAAGTCTTCTCTGATGACTCAGCTAAGTATCATTGCTTTGATTCTTCTGAGTGCATCTTATATCCTTCAAGGCTTATTAACTGCCTCATCATGAGCTGAAACAGTTTCTAATACTATAGCATGATTTGTGCTGCCTGAAACACAACTCTAAATTGTGATGTCCATTGAAATGTGCATTAAAATGGAACTAGAACTCAATGAACCCCCTGAGACTCTTTCTGTTGGTTTCTGCGTGCTTCAGACTGGTTATGCACTTATCTCTGCATATGAACAGAGAATATGCTCTAACAATAGCATCATTACCATAAAGGAAGAATGGCCCTGAAGTTAGAGAATAAGCTTAGGCTTCAACTGCCACAACTTCTACTCCTTATTTTTTATTACCTTTCTGTGTTATCCAGGTTTTTTTCTAGCAAAGGAGATGGTGACCCACCGCAGCACACTGCTGCTTCTGGAGCTCCATAGCTGCTTCATAGGTGCACTAACTTTTCCCCGTGGCAAAGTTAACATGGTCTGTATATTTATGTCTGCACCATCTCAGGTTAAAACCCAACTGGAAGAGGAAATGCCCAAATAATTTACGTTGCCTGAGAAGTACTGGACATCTTTTCAGACGAAAAGGGCCAAGGAGCCTGTTACAGAGTCCTGATCATGATCATACAACCAGCAGTGCATTTGTCGAGCAATTAGAATACAACGGTTGCCTGTAACATAACCTAAATGAGACAGCTTCTGTCATATGAAAAACGTACCTGCATGTTACATGACTCCAATGGACATACACATTCATATCCTCCGGACTGATGTGCATGTAGCTGAAGGGGGAGGTGCATTTGAATAACATAGCAAATGCACTTCCAAATTGCCTTTGTGGAAGTACTTTGTGTCAAGGAAAGAGGCAGGAGTTGAAGCTCGCTCTTTTTTCTCATGTTGCCTTTCAGTTCACTTAAGTATGTGGATAACTGTCCAGTTTGTTGGCTTTTCTGACGCCAGCTCCCTTAAGCCCCTAACTCTACCTGTGCATTGAATAGGCAACCATAGTACTCAACACTGTGGCTAGACAGGGTCCAGACACCTCAGTCTTATACCTGTAATGTAATGGTTTTAATAACTCCTTACTTTACAGGCATTCACTTAGGTAACATTTGTTAACATGAAGTGGTGAAATGGAAGCTATATTTAGTACATCTGGCAGATATACTTTTATTCTTTAAGTTTAAATGTTGGCTTCCAAGCGCTAAGGAAGAAAAAAAAAAAAAAAACCCAGTGTTCAAATGAGCCTGTGAGAGACATAGGTATAAATTCTGTTACCACTAATTAATTTTAGTGCACGCTATCCACACAGAGCTCTGAATATTAATCTCCAAGATGCTCAGTTTACATTTATTGCTCGTGAAAAATCAAGCAGATACATAGAAAAAAAATCTTCGTTGCTCCATTGTAAGCTGTCAATCAAGTCAAAGCTTGATAGTGACATATAAGCCCACCTAATGAGAAAGATCAAAAAGATTTTATACGTACGTATAAGCAAGTCACCAAGAACTAAATGGAGTCTTTCTACAGCACCTAAATTGAGCTGTTTAAGCTTCTGTTGCTAGATACATTCTTATTACAGCTATCATTTTTAATGCAATGAAGAAATCCAGTTTCAATTTGTTTGACAGGAAAATAGATTTATTATAACAGAGTAGTTGGAGAGCAAACTTTTCAAATATAGTTAAGAATTAATCTTGCACTTTAGCTGATTTGTCAATAATTATAAAATTACTGATTAGTAAAAGATGTGTGCTGGATCGCCTTGTTGCCTGAGTACCTGGTATTAAAAAAAAGGAAAAAAAAAGAAAAAAAAATACAGTTTTTTTCATATCCATCACACTTTTGACAGCCTAGCTGGAGAGTAATGAAAGGTTCACACAGGAATAGCTCTTTATGATTACAAGCAGCAAAACACAGAACAGCAGTTATGGAATAGATCGACTAGCTTGTGTAATGGTAACCACGTTCCACAAGATCTTCTTTGCTGGTTGCTTAAAGACCCACAGCAGTCTATAAAACAACAGACTATATTATTTATTAAGCATTGGTGGTGGTGGTGGTATTGTTTTTTAACATTATAATACTATGCCATGCTCTCATTCTCTTCCAAATCACTGGATTCCTTTTGTTCATTTCAATGGGGTTTTAATGGTCCCTTTAATAAAGAAGGTGACTGTTGTGATCACCTTTGTGGTCACTGATTTTAATTCCTCCTCAGCCAGTAGTGACAAATGCTTTCATGATCAACTTGACCGGAATGTCAGAAGCAACGTATATAATAAACCACTATGACGTGAGAAACCAGCCAAAGAAACCTTCTCAAGGTTTCCTGCAAGTGTTGCAGTTTTGTCTTCTCCTTCCTTTCCCTGTCTGTCCCCCAGTCTTCACCCAGTCATTGCTCCTCACCTCCCCGTACATATAAACTCATGTCACCCCTTAGGAGAGGGTTAGGTTCACCTCAGCAGTGAGCTGGGGTGACACAGACCTGAAAATCAAGAAATTAGTTTTGTTTGTGAGTCCAGCTGTCAGAGACACTGTGATCTCAGAGTTGTTTGCTATGTGGGAGACAAACACAGCCTTTCTTTTCAGTTTAGGTGTTTCCTGCTCAGCCTGCTGGGTGCAGTGAAACCTGGTCCAAAGCTCATAACTTTCCACAGACAATATCTAGAGAAGGGAGATGTCAGAATTTCAATTCCAGGAGCTATTCCCAAGCTCTGCTGCTGTTTTCCTCTTCATTTCCTGAATTCAAAAGGGTAATGAACCATCTTTAAAAGCATGCTTGTCCAGCTTCCATTGCCAGTACCAGATCAAAGTTTCAGAGTTTCTAGTGGGAGATATTCTCTGCTTTTGCTTTTACTGTTTCATCTTTTTTTTTCTTTTTTTTTTTTTTTTACTCTTCAGCTGCTTAATATCATCTTAGAAGACTTCCTGACTTACCTCTCACCGTACTTTTACTACTTCTTTTGTTTGTAGCATTTCAAAAGACTTCCTTTTCCAATTCCTAATATTGTCTTACATCAGAGAATCTCAGTGGAAGAGTTTTTTCATCAAATATTTTATAATATGCAAGTCCAGGAATACAAAGCTATCCATGATTTCATTTAGAGCTCCATTTTGCTGAGAAGATTTTGAAACCTTTGCTTCTGAATCTTTTTGTTTAAATTGCTTCTTTTAAAATACCTGTAATTTTCTTAGAACTTTTAAAGACTATAAAATCCCCAACTATAAGATAATCTCATTATAAAATGTATCATTCCATTTACAGAATTTATGATCTTTCTATACTGTTCTTTGACAAGACAAAACAAAATAATACACTTCAGTTATCAAATAATGCTTCCTCTTCCACTTCCCGTGAAAGCTTTTTCTTAAACAGATCAACATTTCACGCTTTGTATTTTCCACTTACTTTGTCATACATTCATTCATTCATTCATTCATTTGGTCCCTCCCTCCCAGCACCACAAGATCCTCTGTATGTATAGAACTGAATATTGTCAGCTGATTCACTCCCTAGGTGTCATTGAAGCATTGACTAGAAAATCTAAACATCCAACATGCATCTAAACCTCTAAACATAGACAGATATCTTAACATCAAACTGGATCTCACCCCAGGGGCTTGTGCATAAGTGTTCAATGCTGTTTGAGCTGCCATTTGGGCAGTTAGTACAGACACCCTCCAAGGCTAGCAAATATGGGACTGTTTCCACCTGGAGCAGCAGCTGGAGGCCATACAGTAAACCCAGAGCACATCGAAGGTCACAGGGCACATACGTGCAAGGAGCTGAGTCAAGTCCCTCGTTGATACCATTATTTGGGACAATTCTTTGCCTAAACTTGTGCCTCTGGCCATTTAAAAGGGCCTAAGGTATGTCACCTGGCTTTCATCTGCCAGCACAGAAAAGTGCAGATGTCCATAGGTATTCAGTCTTTTTATCCTCATAGCTGAGAAGCAGCCGATTACTCTGACATGTGACAAACCAAAGAAATAGAAGAGTTCACTGGTGCAACCATACCTCCAAAAATGGACTCGCCCGAGGTAGCACTGCAGGTGCATTTTGCTTTTACTGTGAATGTTGACTAAATTACATAAAACTAAAAAATCTTCCTGAAGGATTGGACCAGCCTTCAACTTCTTTACTTAAAGAGTCTGATAACAAAACAACATCATTCATGAGAGCTCAGAGCCCCACTGTTGTGGTTATTACCTGAAACTTCTTTGTTCAGGACTGGTACGGACTGCATCCTTTCTACTATTGTATACATTGGGTCATCCAAGACGCTGACTGCATGTGTTTAGCAATTATTCCCTATCCAGCAATGCTTTGTAGTCTCTCAGTCTTTACACTGAATAAAACCATTGTGTCATTTTCAGATCCCCGTGTATGTTATTAATTTATGTTTGCTGTAAAATGATCTGAACTTATATCCAGGGGAGATAAGTAAAACTGAAAAGTGCTACCCTGCACAGAAGAGAGTGAGGTACTTTTTTGGATGGCATAGATGTTTCCATTATAATTCAGTAATTTCTGCAAAGAGGGTTTTCAGCTGTGAAAGGAATACACGTGTTGTCTGCTGAGGTCGTGATTTCATCTGTGTACACACAAATATGCATGCGTGTGTGTGTACTTACATATTCATGCCTCTGAGCATATACACAAACATATATTTGGATGTTTAAAAAGCAGCAAATAACTGTGGATATAAATACATACACAGTGAATTTAGTATTTGATCATTAAATACTTAAAGCTTTAACAAACACCATTAGCAACTGCCTGAGGTCTCAGTTTTTATTGCAATGAGTAAAATTATATTTTTCACACAGTTAAGGATAAAAGTTTCAAATTGTGCACCCCAATATTTCAGATGCCATGACATAAAGAAAAACAAAACACAAAAGGCCAAAAGGTCTTCTTTATAAAGTTAACATCATGTAATCTAATGCTATGAGTGACTGAGAAAAGGGGAAATAGATGACTAATGATTTTTAAGCCTTAGAGTTAATAATACTGACAATCACTGGAGAGGAAATGACATCATTAACTGCGTGGCCAAATTGCAGCAAACCTGTGATACAACCTAGTAGTAATAATAGACTGAGTTGTATTTCCCAGACCCATTGATATGAGAAGAGGTAATAATGCAAAAAGCAAATACTGACACTATGGTTCGATGATGGGGGTCAAATTCCAAGGGACAGTGGGTAAACCAGTTTTTGCAGAAATACACACATGAGCCTAACCAGAGCCAAACTTATATTTTGCTTACATTTCCAGTGAGTTATCCTTGGCTAGCAGCCAGACTCCCACCCAGCTGCTCACTGACTCTCCCTCCCTCTTTGGGAGGACAGCAGGGAATAAATAGGAAGAACAGAAATGAGAAAGTTGGTGGGTCAAAATAAAGATGGTTTGTTTACCAATTACTGCTGTGGGCAAAACAGACTTGATTTGGGGAAAATGAATATATTGCCAATTAAAATAAATATTTAATTATTGATTCAGGTAACAGGAAACAAAAATGGGGAGGTCGCGGCCGGTAGACAGTGGTTTCTCTCTGCTGCCACTTCCTCATCGCACTTTTCCTCTGCTCCGGTGTAGGCTCTCCGTAGGCTGCAGTGTATATCTGCTCTTGTGTGGGTCTTTCCAAGGGCTGCAGGGAATACTTTCTCCTCCATGGAGCACCTGCTTCTCCTCCTCCTCCTCTGACTTTGTCCTTGGTGTTCCCTCTGCTGTTTCTCTTTTTGTTTCCTCCTGCTCTGCCTGTGCAGAGCATTTGCCCTCACAGAGCAGCCCCCCTGTAGCGCCTCGCTGACAGCACCTCACCAGCTACAGTCAATATTTTTTATTAAGGAATTGTTCTTAATTAGATACCTCCCATCAGTAATAAATTGTTGACAGGCCTTCCTTTTGCTATGGCCTCTACATTCTGCATTTTTAATTTATGACATTTGCTAACTGTAACTTTTCTTGGATACTATGAACCCACTGCAACATTTATATGCTCATGCTAAAATAACCAATATCACTGTCTTTTAGTAATTGATAATTTGCTGTGACAACAGAAATTTTGCGGATGAATAGACAGATACAGAAGAAAAAATATCTGTTAGAGGAACTGAAACACACTATATGACCTCTGTAAGACATTTGTTTTGGAGAAAATATGTCAGTAGCACCATTGCACCAGTCTAAAACTAAGAATTTTTTTTGTTGTGTGATGAGGAAGTGGTGGCAGAGAGAAACCACTGTCTACCGGCCAAAACCTCTCCATTTTTGTTTCCCGTTACCTGAATCAATAATTAACTAGAATTATTATTTCTTTTTTTTTATTCTAGTTTAAAGAGTTTACCCTATTCTGTTCAGCATCCCATGGTGCATTAGCACTGCCGCTAGTGTAAATGGGTACTAGCATAATATTTTAAAGTTGTAGTGGAATGTTTCTGTTGAAAATTATGATTAGTACCTATTCCTGCTCAGATCAAAGAGAACTATCAAGTGCAAAGAATTCCAGTGGGTCACAGCTTCTCCTACATGAGCCGTCACTGCAGAAGCACAGCTCAGTACACTTCATCAGTTAGTGGCTTGCTTTATCAATTGTGAAATAGAGTTATCAGCAAATCAGAAAAACAAGATTTATTATTAGCTGCTTTTGTGATCCACCTACAACTATGGTATGTGAATATGGAATGATCTATAGGAATCTTTTTTTTTAAATAAAACATTAAAGAATATTATTAAGGGTTATAATAATTAATCACAACTGCAGATGTTACATTTAAACTTTCAGGTTTTGTCCCTCTTCATTTGCAAATGCCATCCCACTCAGGATTCAGTGCTGTAATACGGTACTTCTCTTAACCATAAAAAATTGCATAAGAAATGTAGGGGGAAAAAAAACCTCAATATGTAGTTATTCTTTCTAGAAAATGTTTTCATAAGTGCATAAGTTTGACTTAAGTAATTTTAATACAAAATGAAGGGGCACAGCTCTGGAGAATATCACACAGTCATCATAAAACATCTTCATAACTAGTGGATTTTGGTTTACCAACTAAATGCAAAATATTAGCACAGAAGCTATTGCTACCTGTTTGCTGTTTCTAATTATTTGGGTTATATAGACCCAGGTTCATGGGGGCCTCATGTGTGTTGTAGAAGCTGTTCCTTTCTGCATAATTTATAGTATAACTTGCTTTAGTTAGAAGCGGATTAGGCTCACCTGTCTAATGGTGACAATAACTCGTATAAAGGCAACTAACTTACACCAACTTCCAAATCATTTTACTTCTAAATTTGGCCTTGATGTCTTCTTACTATCACTGATAAATACTCTGAAAAGTGGTGGGTTTTTTGGAAATAAAAGTTTCTCAGTAAATTGGTACAGACGGCTCTATCAGAACCTAATTAAGACTGTGGAGCCAGAAAATAGATTGCATTTCCCATACATTATTAATGCTCTTCAAATCCTCATTTGTCATGTTCAAGGTTGTGTAGAGATGACATTCAAGGAACCAAACTCCTTGCTAAACTCATTTCATCAGTCCAAGTCTTTTATAACACCATCTTCTTAAGCTCTTAGATAATATTAAAACTGTATCACCATTCTCATGGGGTTCTACAGAACCCATAAAGATGTAAGGAAATTATTGATGACGAAAATTAAGTTCAGTACCATAAGAAATAATTTCATTAACAGGCTGTCACTTATATAATAGTTAAACAAATATATGTATAAAGAAAGAATTAATTTTGTAGGGCCAGCTGATGTTTACTACACGCACATGTGAACAGGCATATTAAGACCTGTAACTAATACAGAGGCATATGAGTAGAAGGTGATACAAAATATTACTAGTAAATGCACATTGATTCTGAGCATTTTTAATAGAAGAAATCACAGTTCAAGTGGTAACCATAAAATATATGTGCGTTTTTTACCACTAGAAGTACAGGGAACATTTTATAAAAACCTAAAACCAGATTGTAGCCACTTATTTATTCTGAGTACTCCTAAAGAAGTAAGACAAGCATTGTATGAGTAGAATAAGTCTTAGGCTTTCAATATCTTGCTATTTATTCTAACACTCCAAAAAATAACTTTGAACACAAAAGTCAAATGAAGTGATGTGAAATTGTCATACTATCCAGCTTCCATTTAGTTTGGTGATGCATCAAACAATATTGGAGAAGTCTGTGATGTTTCAGACTTTTTATTGTATCTTGGTACTTCAGTACAGAAGGGTACTCTGCTTTATTTCAGCCCAAGTAAACACCAATTGCTAATGGAAAAAGTGAGCATTCACAGTTATCTATGACAAAAGATGAGACAAAATGTATTAAGAATGCAGTATATATCTAAAACATCTGAAAAGTATAAAGCCTCTCCCATTCTATGCACCACTGTTTATATTTGCTAAAGCTATAAACCACTTGTTAGAAGAAAAACTGTATAGCAAATTAGATACTGGCACGTAGCTGTTGGTCACTTACCACAGAGTTATCCCGAGAACAGCTACTTAAACTTTTATAGTACCTTACCATGCCGAGCCATCTTATGGTACTTTACAATATTACATTAAAATTGAAGGCTAATCCATTTTGCAGATTTACTGTTCAGATAAAATGAGATAAAATTCAAGAGACCAAATTCAACATGTGTGCAACTTCTATCAACTCTGTACAGTTACACAGATGATAACTACTCCACTGAAAACAAATACATCTTATATTTAGATCTAAAAAAAGCACTTGCAAGCTAGGGTAAATTTAAAAAAGCAAAAAAAGTCATTTATTGGCCTGTCTTTTTCAGTAATCTCTTTGCTATTATTTCAGATACTTGGATTTGAGTTGGAGCTTATTATTATTATTCTCTCATACCATGATTCTCCATCTTCTTGATCTTGCCGAGAAGCTGTTACTCTTCCAATATGTGTGTGTGTGTGTGTGGTTTTGAAGGAGATACTATGCCATCATCTTTTGCTGATCTAAATATGCTGTGGAAATAAACAATATTAAACTTCCTCATGATATTGAGGAGTTTGCTAAGAAGAATTAAACGTCTGTTTAAACAAAATGTTTTGAACAGTCAGAAAACATATGAATCTGAATCAACATATTTGTTTTTATTTTGCAAACATATTTAGAATAGAGTCTGGAAAACTTTGTTTAAGTAAAGATGATACTTTGGTTCTCATGTCAGTAGACAAAATTAATTAAATAAAATAAAAAGGAATTTTAACAAAGGAAATATGCTCAGTTATCATACCAAGTAACAACAAAAGCTAGAGGACAGTTATAGGCAGAAAAGTAACCCCTTACAGAGATGCATGTGACGAGAGAACTAGAACTAAACTTGATATCAAAAAACATAGGAACCAAAGACATTCAGTCTGCCTAACACAGAGAACAAATTACAGTCTAAATGTTAGGTGTTCAATTAAGTGCTGAAATATACAGTTGACTAGGAAAACATGACAATTAAAAGCCTCCAGAGGAATGTGGAGCACACCTATGGGGACAACACTAGCTTTATCCCTAAATTTAGTGATTGTATGACATGACCTTTTGGACTGGAGTAAGTGAGTATGTTCCTGCATCTTTTACAAGCTTGGATCATGGTTCTTGTAATTCAATATCTGCTTAGAGCACTTTCAAAATAGAATCATAGAATCATTACGGTTGGAAGAGACCTCTAAGATCATTGAGTCCAACCGTCAACCCAACACCACCATGCCCACTAAACCATGGCCCTAAGTGCCTCATCTACTCGTCTTTTAAATACTTCCAGGGATGGGGACTCCACCACTTCCCTGGGCAGCCTCTTCCAATGTTTCACCACTCTTTCAGTAAAGAAATTTTTCCTCACATCCAATCTAAACCTCCCCTGGCGCAACTTGAGGCCATTTCGTCTCGTCCTATCGCTAGTTACTTGGGAGAAGAGACCCACACCCACCTCGCTACAACCTCCTTTCAGGTAGTTGTAGAGAGCGATGAGGTCTCCCCTCAGCCTCCTTTTCTCCAGGCTAAACAACCCCAGTTCCCTCAGCCGCTCCTCAGAAGACTTGTTCTCCAGACCCCTCACCAGCCTCGTTGCCCTTCTCTGGACACGCTCCAGCACCTCAACGTCCTTCTTGTAGTGAGGGGCCCAAAACTGAACACAGTATTCGAGGTGCGGCCTCACCAGTGCCGAGTACAGGGGCACGATCACTTCCCTCCTCCTGCTGGCCACACTATTTCTGATACAGGCCAGGATGCCATTGGCCTTCTTGGCCGCCTGGGCACACTGCCGGCCCACGTTCAGCCGGCTGTTGACCAACACCCCCAGGTCCTTTTCCGCCGGGCAGCTTTCCAGCCACTCTTCCCCAAGCCTATAGCGCTGCATGGGGTTGTTGTGGCCCAAGTGCAGGACCCGGCACTTGGCCTTGTTGAACCTCATACAGTTGGCCTTGGCCCATCGATCCAGCCTGTCCAGGTCCCTCTGCAGAGCCTTCCTACCCTCGAGCAGATCAACACTCCCGTCCAACTTGGTGTCGTCTGCAAACTTACTGAGGGTGCACTCGATCCCCTCATCCAGATCATCGATAAAGATATTGAACAAGACCGGCCCCAAAACTGAGCCCTGGGGAACACCGCTCGTGACCGGCCGCCAACTGGATGTAACTCCATTCACCACAACTCTCTGGGCCCGGCCGTCCAGCCAGTTTTTGACCCAGCGCAGAGTACACCTGTCTAAGCCGTGAGGCGCCAGCTTCTCTAGGAGAATGCTGTGGGAGACAGTGTCAAAGGCCTTACTGAAGTCCAGGTAGACCACAGCCACAGCCTTTCCCTCCTCCACTAGGCGGGTCACCTGGTCATAGAAGGAGATCAGGTTGGTCAAGCAGGACCTGCCTCTCATGAACCCGTGCTGGCTGGGCCTGATGCCCTGGTTGTCCCGCACATGCCTTGTGAGCACCCTCAAGATGAACCACTCCATAATCTTCCCCGGCACCGAGGTCAGGCTGACAGGCCTGTAGTTCCCCGGATCCTCCTTCCGTCCCTTGTAGATGGGTGTCACATTGGCAAGCCTCCAGTCGCCCGGGACCTCCCCCGTTAACCAGGACTGCTGATAAATGATGGAGAGCGGCTTGGCGAGCTCCTCTGCCAGCTCCGTCAGCACTCTCGGGTGGATCCCATCCGGCCCCAAAAATGAGGCTTCATTGCTAGTGATAATACTTTGATAGATAGTTTGCAGCTTTTTTTTTTTTTTTTAAATGGTCATTTTAGTACATTATCTTTTACTTTCCTATTTCTTGACAGTAGCGCAGTGCAATTGCTCACTTTTTCCATATGATAACTTTTATTTCTCTCTTTACTCTCTACAAATTTATAACTATACAGATTCACTCCTCTTCACCAATAAAAACAAACATTTGTAATTTTTCAAGGAACCACTTTTGGAATATTTTAAAAGCTGCTTTCCACGCAATTACATGTTCACTTCCAGTGCAAAATTTCTCACAATTTTTTCTCACAAATATTTTCAAAAGTTTTGCTTCTTTGCAAATTCTTGAGAAAAAATTATCCTGCCTTAGTATCTATAAAAGAACAAAAAGAAATGCAACCTGCAAATTACATAAGGAGATTTTATTCAACATATAATTTACAAAAACTTTAATGGCTATATTTGCCACACCAATTGAATACCTAACCTTTTAGTTACAACTTAGCCAGTAAATGCCTATTATTTTTTTTTTTTCATTTTTCCCCAAAAACTGTTCTGTTCAGATGTCTGATCAAAGTGATTGTCCTTCTTTGAACTCCCTCTAGTTCCCGATATCATCTGGACAATGAGGTGCCCAGAACTGCATAAGTGTTTTAAATGTATGGTCACACATAGCCATATGGAAATAGATTTTCATTCCTTTGGCTTCTGATTTGATTGGTTTGTATATTATAGAAGACAAAATTGTCTGGTTTTTAATCTTTTCCTCCAACACATTACATTTGTGTATAAGCAGCTAAAAGCTCCATTGTTTCTACTATACTGTCCATTTAGAGCCCAAAGTCCCACTCAGTGTTACTGTATTCTAACTACTTCACTTCTATGAATATCTGTGTTTTGGATTATTAACCCCCAGAGGTACTTGTATGCAGGTTTGCAGGCTGAAGCTCATTTAGTTATTTCCAGTCCACATTTCACTTCTTAGTTTTTTAGATCTTTTTGTATTTCTCATTTCTCACTGTTTTTTGCAACACCTCTTAATTTAGTATAATTTGAAAATGTAATTAATGCACTGTTTATTTTTTCTTCCAGTTCATTAATAAAAATACTTAATGATTTTTTCATTCCACTGAGGCATAAATAACTGAAGTAATCAATATTGAAATTATATTAAAAATTAGGTTCCTTACTGTAAAGGTTCACCTGAAGCTCTAAATATTTAAAGTGAAAAAAAGAAGGATTTAACAAACTTTAGTTAACTAAACAGTATACTTGGAATACAAAATGATGTGACGGGTCTGACAACTTTTTAAAGGAAATGTGGCTGCTGCTTTTAGTTTCAAATCTCAAACGGATAATGATTAAAGCTCATGCACTGCTATACCTCTTTGCATGCCCGTGCAGTTTGCTAGTGAGTTTAGCTCAATTCTGAAGGGAAGGAGCACAAGATGAGAGTACAAATTAGTTGTTGTAACCAAGATGGGCATGTAGTTTGAAGTCCTTTAATATTTCTAAGTTGGTCCTTTCTACTCCTGGTCAACCCGAGAGTCAAGCATAGCGATGTTCCAGCCTCTCAAGCACTTCATTTTAAGGGCTAAAAGTAGACCCTTTATTGGCTTGCAACATCAGTGATGTTTTACTCACAGAGACAACATTGCTCCAGTCTTCATGGTAGTCTCCAGTTCTTCACATCAGCTAGTCACACTTGGAACTACTCTGAAGATTCATACCATCTGATATTTTCTTTCCTGAAAGTCGTCATGCATTTTCTTCCTCTCTCTCTCTTTTTTTTTCTTTGTCTTTGTCATTACTCAAGGTCTATGTAGGCATTCCTCTGAGAATGTATTCTTAATGATTAGCACTTGTCCTTTGTGGTCTTACCAAAATCTGCTGTTATTGATGCCACAAAAAATGCAAAAATCCTTTTTGCTTTTGTCTCCAGCTGAACTGTCCTTTTTCAGGGAAAACTTAGAACATATGGGCTCAGACTGATGCATTATCTTACCCACTACCTTGTCTGCATTGGCAGTTAATTTTTTCTGTATAGGAGTAAGACCTGGGAAGCTATATTCTTCTACCTAATGCTCTCTCAATCCCCAACTGTTTTCTTAACAGGAAATACCTGACTGTGTATTTCTTTTACATGAACTCATCTTCCTTTCTCCTTCTGAGTCTGTGTAAATTTCCCTGTTATTTTCAAGGAATTGCACAGGTCTGCTTCAGATTCTGAAGAACTGCCTCCTCCTTGTTTTGAATAGGGATCTGACTAACTTGGTAGTCTGAGCTTTCTAGTACCTGTGGCATAAGATGCAGTGAACAGTTAGTACCTGCGCACAGTCTTGACACCATTCATAAATTTGTAGGGCTCTACTCTATCTTTCTTTAGTTACCACTTTTCCACACTCAAGAGCCCTGGACTATTTGTATTCTTCTTCACATTGACGCCACTCCATACTGTCAAACCTTCTCATTGCTGTTTCTGATTTTTTTTTTTAAACTCCATACAACCTTTTTGAGATGAGAGGCACAGAACTGAAAACAATGTTCAAGATGTGGCTGAATCATACATTTATTCACTGAATGATTTTCCTCTGTAATCTCAACATCTGGTCAGCTTTTCTGCTTGCTGCTGAAATATGAGCTTATGTTTTCACAGAACTATTTGTCATAACCCAAGATCCTGCTTCTGATCAAGAACAGTCAATTCAGAGCCAATTGTTTTGTTAAATTTTGATTTCTCTTGTGCATATTTGTGTGCTGTATCTCTGTGTGTGTACACATGAATGTATGTGAATCACCATGTTTATCTACATTGATTTTAATATGAAATTTTATTTCCAATTTTTTTCCATTTGAACCTTCCTAGTGAAATAAATGTGGTATCCTATAGTTTATAGAGTTATATAGTTTCCCTTATAGTCCATTTTTTTGGTGAAGAACTAGAAAGTAATGGACAAAACCCATTTTAAGTTAAAATTAATAAATTTATTTGAATTTTTGTTGGCTGTTGCAATCTCTGTCTTCTGCCCCAGAAGGTGATCAACATGTCTTCCTCCTCCTCCTCCTGAACCAAATCAAACCCTACATTCAGCCTTCAGTGAAAGCATTGCTAAAATCTGCAGTGTCACCCAGCTCTATTTTTTTTTTTTTTGACATTATTTGCCATTACTTAATGTCATTAGCAAACTCCTAAAAGTACAGTTTTAGTATTTAATGCAAATACTTAGAAAGACTAACAAACTTTCAGGAACTTTCAGGATAATCACACTCTCTTCAGTAACATACTTTTTAGATATATGCTGTCAACTGCACAATTCTAGTACTAAGTTTGTGTCATTTTATCAGTTTCCCTACAGATTGATTTAGCATAATTTTGTGAAATTTATAATTTACTATATCCTTTTCATAACCCGAACTTTCCTTTTTTCTCTCTTTACTTTCCATTTCCATTTCTTCCCCTTCCCTTTTCCCCTCCCTTGCCTCCCTGCCAATAGTAATTCATCTTTTCTTTCCTCCCCTCTCATTTTACCAAATAGATTCCTAAATAAGCTATGAGTATCTTAACCTGTTTTCATAAACCTACTAAGCTTTTTAGCCAAAACACATTCCACATTACAGATGTACTCTGAAATAAATCATGTTACAAGATCTATTAATGTAAAATGTTTGTGAAAACTGTAAGCATAAAAAAGGGTATTCCAGTATTTAGTTGTAACCCATGGTTATCTGCCTGCTCTGATAGTATAAAGAAATGTGAAGATACAATATATATCTGATATGTACTTACTGTAAGTTTCCGTAAAGGATATTTTCAGGATGATAACATATAAATGATCTCATTTTATAAACAAAATAGTCTATGTTCCAACTCCCACTTGGAAAACAAATACACTATGTCATAAGCACAAAAAACCACAGACTGAAAAGCTATCCATAGGTAGCAAAACAGCCTAAACACACTGTGAAAATGGGTCAAAAATGAAGGATCACAAAGACCTTCTGAAAACAATATTCTGAAAACAAATGGGGAAAATATGCTCACACAGAAATTTGCTGAAGTGTTGTCTCCCTAAGAATTTATGTATTATTTGAAGAATTTGAAACCAAGCCGGTGTGTTAAACTGTCACTCCAAAGATGATATTACAACTCAGTTCCAATGCAGAGCTCTTTAGCTTATGGTTTGAAGGACTATGAAGCCAGCTGGGTGCATTCTTGTGTCCATTTCCAGGATGATCACCAAATGTCGGCTGTCATATAATGGATATGTTTTGGGGTGGGAAAGTGAGGGGGAATGCAGCCTTATCTGAGGCCTTTGTAACAGAGAAACATGGACCCCTGGAATGACCATATGCCACAGATTGTCTCTGTGTCTGTTCCACTGAAAACATACCCAAAAAGCACATAATAAAGACTGAGTGATACCAGATTTTGCCCTAAAATGCAGGTATTGACCTAGTTCCAAAAGGGAAGTGAAGTAACAGCTTTCATATAATGAATGCACTGGTGCATAATTTAAAACATAGCTATATTATATTTTAGCTTTGATTTTATATACCATATTTCAACATATTATTTAATTATACACAATAAATATAGTAAATAATGAATGATTACTAAATTAATAAATAATGCAGTAGATTTGGTACAAATCATTTAAAAACATATAATATTCAGAAATAAAACTGTGTGTCTAGGAATACATTTTTGGAATACATTTGGGATACATATTGAAACCTTTTCAATAATGTTTCTGTCCTTGACTACACAACGTATTCCAGTCTGTATCACAATTCAGGTGAAAAACATTTCATACATCCGAGTTAAAACCCATCTTGCTCAGTTTCAGGGACATCTCCAAGTTTCAGTATTATTCTGTAGTAGAAACAGATCCATCTTTATTTGGATACTGCTGAAGATTTTTTGGTGACCAAATTTAGTGACATATTCCCTCTTCTCCTCACAGTTTTTGGTAATACATCATTGATGCTGAATTTTCTGTCATGCATTGTTTGGTACAGTTAATATTGTTCATACAGCCTGCCCTCATCATTTGAAAAGCAGAAAGCACAGGTTTCTTTGATGTTGTGCCTTCTTCACCTTCTTCTATAAATAATTTCCTCATACAACTACAGTATTTAATACTAAGCTAATTTAGCATGGTATGTTGCCATGTAATGTTTAGCCTGTATGAATATTTGAGAAACATAAAAGAGACTCACAGTGACATGGGGATGACTGGCAAAACAAAGAATATCGAAGAAGTAGTTGATGAATTATTTTGCTATTGTACTCAGTCAGCTTTATTCTCAGCTGGGAAGATGATATGATGTTGTAATGCCTTCTCCCTTTTTCATGTTCCCAATTTTCTTAGGCAGGAGGAGCATGGCTATGGAACTCAGATCCTTATGATTATCTGCCAATAGCGTACACTTAATTTACTACATTTTTATATACATATGCACATGTATGCACAGAGACACACATACATGTATATTCCTGTATTTCAGCCTCGAGAAGTTAGCAAAATTTAGTATGCTTCAGGGGTTTTTAAGGACTTTAGAATGATATCTCACCACCGAACATTAATAAGAGTGATAAGTGAGGAAATGGAAAAAGACTCACAACACTAGCAGAAAGGGAGGACATGCAGCACAATGATGTAAGGTAGTAATTTCATCTATCCTTTTCTCACTCAGATTTTATTGTCTTCAAGAGTTGTTTAGCTGTGCTAAACCACTGACTTCTGGACTAAGACCACTGACTTCTAACTCGAAGGGCTACACTACAATAAAGTAGTGGTCAATGGCTCAATGTCCAGATGGAGGTTGGTGATGAATGGCATCCCGCAGGGGTCCTTATTGGGACCGGTACTGTTCAATATCTTCATCAATGACACAGACACTGGGATCGAGTGCACCCTCAGCAAGTTTGCAGATGACACCAAGCTGAGTGGTGCAGTTGACATGTCAGAGGGACGGGATGCCATCCAGACGGACCTGGACAAGCTCAAGAAGTGGGCCCGTGTGAACCTCATGAGGTTTAACAAGGCCAAGTGCAAGGTCCTGCACCCGGGTCAGGGCAACCCCTGGTATCAATACAGGCTGGGAGATGAAGGGATTGAGAGCAGCCCTGCCGAGAAGGACTTGGGGGTACTGGTGGATAAAAAGCTGGACATGAGCCAGCAATGTGCGCTCACAGCCCAGAAGGCCAATTGTATCCTGGGCTGCATCAAAAGAAGCGTGGCCAGCAGGCTGAGGGAAGTGATTCTGCCCCTCTACTCTGCTCTGGTGAGACCCCACCTGGAGTACTGCGTCCAGCTCTGGAGCCCTCTGAACAGGAAAGACATGGGCCTGTTGGAGCAGGTCCAGAGGCAGGCCACGAAAATGATCAGGGGGCTGGAACACCTCTCCTGTGAAGAAAGGCTGAGAGAGCTGGGGTTGTTCAGCCTCGAGAAGAGAAGGCTTCAGGAAGACCTTCTTTCAGCCTATCAGTACTTAAAGGGGGCTTATAAAGAAGATGGGGGCAAACTTTTTGGCAGGGCCTGTTGCAACAGGACAAGGGGGAATGGCTTTAAACTAAAGGGGGGTAGATTGAGACTAGATAGAAGGAAGAACTTTTTTTTATGCTGAGGGTGGTGAAACACTGGCACAGGTTGCCCAGAGAGGTGGTGGATGCCCCATCCCTGGAAACATTCAAGGTGAGGTTGGATGGGGCTCTGAGCAACCTGATCTAGTTGAAGATGTCCCTGCCCACGGCAGAGGGTTTGGACAAGATGACCTTTAGAGGTCCATTCCAACCCAAACTCTTCTATGATTCTATGATTCTAAATATGCTTGCCTTTTTGGATTCCCCAGGCCATTTAGAAGATGAAAGTTCTCCTTGTGAAGCAGTTGAAACAGAGGTTCTTGCTTTCATTTCAATGTATATGTGGGATGAAGAGCAGATTGAAGTGGGCCATCATATCGGATATACATATGTGTAGGACTTCGCTAGTTATCTTAAAATCTAGCTGTTTCTTAAAACAATGAATAATGAGTGGAAAGATGGTGGGTACAGAAGGTTGTCAAGCGTACATGAGGAAAGAAAAAGTGATGACAAAACGAGAGGCAACGTGGAAGTATTCCAATATACAATATTCCAAATGAATGAGTCAATAATTTCTGAAAAGGCTTACTGGTCCTGATTCTGATGCTGTATTTATTGGTTAGATTGTTCTTCATTTGCTTAAGTGCAAGTGAAGCATCACAGTCATTATCCATCTAAATAAGGTCTCCATAAGATTTTCATACTACCTGTCACGTTTTAACTATTACGGTAGAATCTGTTTCAATAACAGTATTGCTTTTATTACTTGGCTATGTATGTGACATTGAACATTAGTTAAATTAAGTGCCTTTTATTTAATATCTTATGTGTATTGGATTTTTTTGCTTCTGGTGAGTTTTATAGCTTCTATAGATTGTCATAGTGTAATATGCATTAAACTTGACAGAAAAGATAGAATCTATGATTCTATGATTCTAAATGGTTTGAATGACTCAATGGGCATTTTTCTCAGTGATTTCCATCTGTTAAGAGGGACGTTTTTAAACATCTGAATTATTTGAATGATACTAAGAAGCATGAAGAACAATGAATCACACAAGGTTTTTTTTTCTTTCAACTTCATTATTGTAATATTATCATTGATTTTTCTTGCTACATGTCACCACTGCTGATTGATATGACTCTACGTGTGACAAAATAGCTGAAGAAGCATTATCTAATTTTTCTGTGAACCCTTTAGCCCTGCACAGAGGTAAATCTAAAGATTATCTTGGAGTAACTTAGGAACCTGGAGAAACTGATTTACCTCCCTGAAAGATGAGAGGTCATGGGAAGATTTCAAACATGCTCTGTTCCATTCCAGCAAAGATCAAGGCATTTGAGAAGAGCCTCACATAAACTATTTTCTTCCTCCACTATCCATAGTAGAATAAAAAAACGACACCTTACCTCCTGCTTCAGGATATCAATACACTTAATTTTCCAGTTAAACAAGTATAGACGTAAATTTAATGTTGGAAAATAAACACAGGATAAGCCACTTTAATATGCTGCTACCATAACAAATACATTAGTGCTCAAGTTCATGATAAGTGTTAGCTTAAAGCGGAAAGAATTTCTCTCCTTCAAGGAAGTTGAATATGGTAATTCAAAAAGTCAAATTTGCAGAACCTGATGTAAGAGTGTCTCATAAAAAATATTTCTTTCCTGTCCCCTCATGTCCTCTGTCTGATTCTGCAAAATGCAAATGCACTAAAATCCCTGGAATACTGAACGTAGGCTGATTCTGCTAGGCGAAAAGGATAGTACCAGCTTATCTGAAAGACTGACTGAGATCCTACAGATCATATAATGAGCCATGTTAAATACTGACTTTAGTGTATTTAAGTAATTTTAGCACCTGTTACAATTTTTTTTTTCCTGCCCACAAATAAAATTAAATCATTTCCATCTTAATATGTGCTTCTCAAGCACAAGCCAGACCCTAATAGACTGCTTGATAGCTTGTTTGCTCACTTTCTAGCTTTCTTTCTTAATTTATGATCAACTTTTTAAGAAATATTTCTTAAATGATACAACTTTGAATGAATACTTAGTCTTTGTGTCCAAAAATGAGCACCCACATTCTATGTTTTGGCATTCCGATCTCCTAAATTACTGAATATATACAGCTCCCAGGTATTCAATATGAATAATTTAATTTATATTTGCTATCCTGTGAATCATCATGGCAAAGAACAACCTCAAGTATTTGCTGGATGATGGGTAGCTATTAGGGAATGGTAAATCTCATTAATTTCTCTCATGAAATTATCTGGAACTAATGTGATAACAAAGCAAAACAAAATACCTGTTGTTTTGTTGTTGGTTTGCTGTGTGTTTTGTTGTGTTTTGGTTTTTTTTTTAATTTCAAACAATATGCCAATTCTTTTACCTTTATCATGTCTGAAAAAGATTTTGAGCTACTTTAATTTTTCTACTATATTTAAAAGTTTATTTTAGAGAAAAAATTGTAAAATTATGACCCCTTTTGCCCTATTGTAATTTGCTAGAGCCTAAGTATGGCTGAGAACCCTTAGGTTTTTTACACACCTGTGATGTTCTAAACACTCTGGCAAGCATATATCTTTGTGTAAGTTGGTGAAAGTCTAAAAACTTACCATTCCAGTGCACCCTATAAACCACCCCTTAGCATCCCACTGTTCTTTATTTTTGTTCCCTGCTAAGCATCCCAGTCCCTATCATCTATTGTCTGACCTCTCCACTTTTCTGAATGTCATGCTTAATTCAGTGTTCAAGACTGAGCGGTGCTGATTCCCGTATTTACTCCATCTTGACCAGTCTTTTACATTTTGTTTTTTCCTATGGGATCTTTTTATCATAAAGCCATAGATTGGAACTCTATGTAAGAGTTACTTACTTACTTGATGTAAGTAAGTACACTTAGCTCACATAATTGTTCTTTAGAATATATGAAACAAAGTTTAGTGTTTGGCATATTTTAGGAGAGCACTTTGTAGCTAAAATATACTCAGGAGATTGCTATTTAAATGACAAGATAACTGCTTATTAAATAATGTGTCTATTTTAAGATCAGAAGATTAGTGACTTTTTTTTTTAAACTTCTCTGGAAACTTAAAGCGGTAGTTTTCTCCTTTCATAATTCAGGCAATTTTCTCCTGTGGAATTAATATGAAAATAGCAACATTTTCTGGAATAAAAGCTCACCACTGCTTTAATGAAAATTTTATTTCTTTGCTTGAGTAAATTCTCTGACCTTCTTTCTATTCCATTTTTTATTTATATAGAATAAGACATTTGTTATTTCTCAATTTAAATTGCTTTTTATCCATGCAGGACAAATTAAAATGGAACTCTTAAGGGAATTATATCATCTTGATTACCATACTAAAATAGAGGCAGGTTCCACCACTGTTGCTCACTGACCTGTGTCTACGAGTTCTTATTTCAAATTCCAGCTCTGTAAGTGATTTTGGGTTACTTAGTTAACCTCTGTGTACTTGGCTTTCTCCCTCTGAAAATTATTTATCATCTTTTTTCGAGTTTTGCAGAAGATCTGGTTTCTTTGTTTGTCCCGTAAACACAAAACAACTCCAAACTGTGTTTATGATTAAAATCACAATCTGAAGATCTCATGTGATCATGTTGTTATTTCTTGAACTATTGTAATTTTTCATAAAAAGTGGATGAAAGGCACAAACAAAAAATTATAAGAGTTCTCCCTTTAGGCTGTAGGTCCAGAAAGACTGCAAAGGCTACCACAAGCACTGGGGGTTGCCTGGGCTCTTTTTCATCCTTGGCATCACGGCCCATGGCAACCAGTCTGTGTCACTGAGCAAACGTCTGAGCAAAGAGCAAAAGTGGAAAAACCGACAACCCAGGAGACTAATGTGAAGAATGTTCTTGTCTACTCTATTCACAATCTTACTTCTTCCAGGCTGCTAAGTTCCTTTTCTTTTACTTCAAACACTGTACTGTATTTCAGTCAGCATTCCAGTCTATTGCTATTTGTAATGGGCCATAAATGTTATAAATGAATGTCACTCAACCAGGGAAAGCTATGTTTTTCCCTTTGAATATACAGTATATGTGAAGGTTTGGTTCATGGTTTTCTAGATTCCTATCAAGAAAGAGCCCTGCCTAGACATGAAACACAAAGATTGGGGCGAGGAGAGATAAAGGATCAGACACAGATAGTAACTTTCCAGTGGCTACAAACAGGTTTTACTGTGTTACTTACTATGCATTATTTTTTTAGTTACCTACTACTTACCATTAAATCCAAAAACAGAATTTTGGATAGAGGTGCTTTTTAGGTTCCAGTGCATTTCATCAGCAATGTCAGTTGAGAAGAAGGGTGATAGGAAGGGAGTGGAAGAGGATGATTCAGTACAGAAACCTTACCGAATGGGCTGAGTACACAGTACGACTGAGCGAACTCAATGATTCACATCTGCAGAATGAGGGAAACTTCACTTCCCACTTCTCTTTTGATACTTTCTTCCCTAGGTGTCTGCTGTGGTTTTCCTATACTTTCTCTGCTTCCTCATTTACTTCTTCTTTCTGTCACCAATCCATTTAAATGACACCTTCCACCAGTATGCTGGCTCCAGTACTCATCAGGTCACGAAGTAAACCAATTTAATTAAAAAATTCTTGCTGGATTATTTTTCTACCACTTTAGCCAGCTCAATTCACTATGAGATCATGAGTCAGCCAGACTCAGTCAATGGAAGCAATGGGACCATCCCTCTCTATCAGGTGTTGATCTGGTCCATGCTGCATAAGAAGCCTTATGAATCAGCTTCTGGATTAGGGCCCAGAGACAGCCCTCCCTCACACTCTGCAAAAGATGTAGCCAAAGCAAAGGCCTGTACACCAAGGAATCATGTGTATCAGTCACAGCATAAATAATATCAGCTTGTATCGATCATGATATAAATAATATTATCTTGGCTTAAACCCAAATATATGCATATCAAAATATGTAACTAAAAGCAGTAGATAAACATTTTGTAGCTCTGGGATGGAACAGCCAGATGGAACAAGGTGTAAGTATTTTACATAAGCATGTGGGAAATGCAGCCACTAAAGGGGTAAAGAAGAACAGATATAGTTGAACTTAGGAGACACCCAAGCTGGCAAAGAACAAGATATGAGTAAAAGAATGCAAACAGACAGGACCTTCTGCCAAATGCACAGGAGACGGGCAAAAGAAAAAAAACAAGATAAGCACTATCAAGAGCAAATGAGACCTTCCCTTTTGGGAGGGAGGCAATAACATAAAAGCAACAAGTATAACCAAGGAAAATCAAATAGGAGAAAGGACAGCCTGCTTCAGTTCTGGCAGAAAAGCCTCAACCTCAGAGACTAAAGATCATCAAGGGCAGTTCCCAACTTCACTGACTATATAGAATCAACCTGGTGGTATTGTACACCCACAACTAATTTGGGACATAAATGTAAAGACTAGGAGTTTTATATCTGTAGAGAAGGTCATTGATAATGGTAAGAGTTTGCCATTAGCACAATGTGTGCTGTTAATGAATAAATTTAGAAAAGTTTTGTTCCAAAGTTAATGCCCTGCTTCATGCATCAGTCTTCTAAACACTCCCATGACAGCAATCTGCAATTGCCTAATATACATGCATATATATACACATATGTATACACACACACACATATTTATATATACAAATGTTCAGTTACAACAAAGGAGTCTAGACAGGCTTATTTCTAAGATAAATATTTCAAGTTAGCAACGTGATTTTTCTCTTACTCTTTCAACTACAGAGCCATCCTAAGCAAATGCTCATTTCACTTCTTTTTTCACCTTCTTCTTTGGGATTTCAGCTTATTTCTCCTTAGTTTACTGAATTATTTTAACTTAGTGATACAAAGACTATCTGTTTTCCAACCTTTACTTAACTATGTGAGCCAAAAGAGTGAGAGCTGGTTGAATGTCTCACAAGATGTATAACTATTGATTTTGTATGTGTGCCTGTGTTTAATTTTCTAAAAATATCAGCATCAAGGGAATTGTGAACAACTTAGACAACTGTTATCTCTTTGTTTATTTGTTATTTTTGAAGCTATATATGTGCTCTTTGGCCATTAAGCTTTCATTCCATTCTTTAATACAGCAGAGGATAGAACTCATTAATCATACGCCAGGCTGAGGAACTATAGTTATAACTCTCAAGTTTCAGAGTAGTAAACAGAAAATGTTATCTTTAATATAGAAACAGATTTAGTCAGTCAATGAAAAGCTATCTTCATTGTTTTCCATTAAATATCACTCTCTGCTTTTGATTCAGTAACTGATCTGATAGTTGCTGTTTCTATAGAAAACTAAAATAATACTGTTCTTACAGTATTCAATATGCTAAACATCTACTTGGTAGCTAAGATTTGTGCAAATAAGAATGCTTATTATTTATTTAATTCAAACTATGAATGGTCTTGTATTAGAAAATAGAAATAGAAAAACTTTATGTGTACAAACTGTACATAAGAGGTCATGGTTTTAACAATTTTAATATGATAAAAAAATCATTATGTATAATCAAATATGGTCAAATATAGAAACTAGAGATTACCTTGCAAAACCTGTATCTCAGAGTGATCAAACATTGCTAAGTAAAGACAATTTTTGATGCAAAGTAGACTTTTGCTTTCCTAAAGGTTGGTATGACCATGTTGCAGTCAGATTTGCGTGATAATACATGTACATTTGAACCAGCGAGTGATCTGCAGAATTCCTCATAGCAATGTATATTAATACTAACTGAGATTGAACTGGTTTTAGCTTTGATAAAATTATTTTTATTCATAGTAGCTGGTATGGTGTTACATTTTGGATTTGTCACTAAAACAGTGTTAATAACACACACATGTTTTAGTTACTGCTGAGCAGTGCTTACACAGAGTCAAGGTCTTTTCTGCTTCTCACACTGCCCTGCCAGTGAGTAGGCTGGGGGTACACAAGAAGTTGGGAAGGGACAGCTGACCCCAGCTGGCCAAAGGGATATCCCATACCATATGATGTCGTGCTCAGCAATAAAAACTGGAGAGAAAGTTTCCCAGGGCTGCTTTTGCTCAGGCACTGGCTGGGCATCCGTCGGCTGGTGGTGAGCAATTGGGGTTTTGCATCACTTGTTTTTCTCAGTTTTCTTTCTCTTTGAAGAGAGGGCATTAAACCACAACAAACTCTCTAAGATTCAGGGTTTCTCTCTGGCAAAAAAAAATTTGCTCAAATTGATAAGAAAGTAGTTAATTGTTTCACTGTTAGCAGTGTGAAAGAAGGAAGGAGGCCTACAACATGTGACTAGATCAGTCTATGCAATCTTAGAGCAACTAACCTATGGACAACCAGTGTTTGATGGTGAACAGAAAAAGTAATCCCCCTGCCAAGCAATCATAACTTCTTTACAATTAGTAATCTATGTAAGTAGTAATTCCTTAAAAAAAGAATTTGAAGTCTCTGACTTATTCCAATGTACTTTAGCGTAACTATTACATTTAAAGGCTTTCTCATCAGAAATCTTTTGTTTGTTGCATATGTTGTCAGACTGAATGTTTCTGACATTTCAGCTTATCATCTTTCTCTAACTCCAACTTTTCAAGCTTGTTTCTCATTACAAGGGATACAAACTAATCATTTTAGTTGTCACAAACTAATTGTTTTCCTTCTCAAGGGCTGTCGTGCTCTATCACCATATGATATCTTGCTTCTTTTTTACTTATGAAGTTAAGCCCCACATGTGATTGCTTTTACGGAGACACCTCAGTACCTTCAGATTCCAACATATACTTTCTTACACAGGAACTACAATAACTGTTTGTTCAGAATTAGAGACATCTAGCCCCTAATTCACCATGTATAGGGATTGAACATTTGCAAAAATCCCTGTTTACAGCAGAGAGTAGAAATTCCATTCAGAATGCTGACAATGCTGAAACTAAGTTACATTTAGAATGGGGACAGGAAATCACTCTGTTTATGCTACAGTTTGGCTGGAAAGAAAACCCACAGCTGGTGCAACCTTAAACTTGGAACAGGCTGAGATTCCCCACCACGACTTTGATGTCAAACAGGCTCTGTCTTTATATCTCTATAGCAAAGAAGGAATGAGGCAGGGCTAGTCTATTTATAGTCTGATATTTTCATGTGAGGTAAGTCAAACACAGGCAAAGCTATAGGGTTGCTGGCTAAAATATGAAAGTCTCTGAAAAATCTGTCTTTCATAATTTTCATTTATTGAGGAAACTCTTAACTAGTGATTATACACTAGATCATAAGCCTTGGCTCCAGTGTTACCAGATGGCAAACGGTACTGTGGGAAAAATCTACATCCCTCTGCGACTAGCAGAGTGATACCTAATTTTATGAAGGATAGATCTTGCATGTCATGGTAATCCTCACACTTATGACCTCCAGGTTGGAAATAAAAAGGCATCCTGAAAATGCTGTTCTTGGTATAAGATGCAGCAGATAATCTTCTTAAGCTTCACAGGTTGCTGTGAACAAATCGCCTGCATGTTTTTTCTCTCTATTCCAGTTTATCATAAAGAATAATTTTTCAGTGGGATTGACATTGGATACTTAGGAAATTCCCATCTGAGGAAAATCCAGACAGCTGCCTTATGTAATGATAAATAAATAAATAACATGTTTATCAGCAATAAAGTCAAAGCTTTCTCATTAATAGGATTTAGACTCAGTAACAGTAACAGTACATCCTCAGCAGAGAATAATAACTACTGAATCCAAGAATATTCAAAGCCAAATTCAAAATTTATTTTACCAATTTGGCTTTCCAAGAGTAAGTTGGTTATATTTCTGCATGTGTGTATCTATCTATCTACATGTATATCTATCTATCTACCTACATATCTATATATGTATGCATGCAACCAACACATGCAAGTGATTGATTGCTTCTTCCTACCCAGTGAAAGAACAGAGATAGATTCATATTGTAATTTCAGGAATATAACAGGAGGAGGAACTGCCACAGAAAGTGGCTAAGTAGGAGATGATATTGAAATAGGAACAGTGAGCAACAGCTTAAGAAGGTGGCTTTTTTGGAAACAGTAAGATAGCTTTGGGAGATCAAAGATGGGGGGCTGTTAAGAAAAAAGGTACTCTGGGAGAAGGTTCTCTTTGTACTACCTTGTATACCATATAAAGACTTTTAGATCATGTTTTAAATATAAATCACTGACAATAGCCATGGGTTACAGGCCAAATCAAGGGCATTAGTCGTTGCCAACAGGATGACCAACTAGTTGTAGAGAACTTTAAACTAGGAACAACCAGGAAGGGAGATGATGACCAGCAATCAAGTGAGAAAGTGGTAGACTGGGCTAGCAAGCTAAAAGTGCAAGGTTATGTGCTCAGAGTGCAACCCCTGAAAGTTTGCAGATGACACAAAATTGGGAGGAGAGGATGATACACCAGAGGGCTGTGCTGCCATTCAGAAGGATGTTGACAGGTTGGAGAAACAGGGCAGCTGGAATCTCGTGAAGTTCACCAAACAGAAATGCAAAGTCCTCCACCTGGGGAAGAATAACCCTGAGTACCAGTACAGTCTGGGGTCTGGTTGCCTGGAAAACAGCTTGGCAGAACAGGACCTGGAGGTCCTGGTGGACAACAAATTGGACATGCATCAGCAATGTGCCCTTGTATTAAACAGCTTGCTGGGCCACATTAGGAAAAGCATTGCCAGCAGGTCACTTAGGATGATCCTTTCCCTCTACTCAGCACTGATGAGAAACATAGAATGCTGCGTCCAGTGCTGGCCTCCTCAGTACAAGAGAGACATGGAGTTACTTGAGTGAGACCAGCAAAGGACCACAAATATGATTAAGGGACTGGAGTATTTGCCATATGAGGAGAGGCTGAGAGAGTTGGGACTGTTCAGTCTGAAGAAGAGAAGGTTCAAGGGTGATACTATCAATGTGTATAAATACCTGATGGGAAACTGTGAAAAAGACAGAATCTGACTCATCTCAGTGATATCCAGTGAAAGGACAGGATGCAACAATCACAAATTAAAATACAGAAAATGTCATCTGAACATGAGAAAAAAACTTTTTTTCCTGTGAAGGCTGTCAAACACTGGAGCAGGTTGCCCTCATAGGTTGTGGAGTCTCCACCCTTGGAGATATTCAAAACCCAACAAGACATTGTACTAAGCAACATGCTGTAACTGATCCTGCTTTGAGCAGGCACTAGATGATCTCTAGAGTCCCTTGCAACCTCAACTATTCTGCAAATACATGATTGCATTTAAAGAATTTCCACTTCTACTTTCCATTCCAGAACAATCATCTATTAGCTCTACTTCTGAGAAACCAAGGAATGCCTCTATGATCAAGAGTGCATGCAAGTGAAGAAGGTCTGAGTAAAAGACAATGAAATTACAAATCAGAAAGAACAAACTCAAATAAATAGGACAAGCAGAGACAGCCTTTTAAAATTATTGTTTGACTCTTGAACATGTCAAGACAGTTTCAAGACACCTTTTCTGCTAGGAAGGAGAAAACACTAGCGTCTCCAAATGTCCAGTGAGTGGATGGGGAAATTAGGACAATGAAGACACAGGTATCCTCTGGTCCCAGAGTGAAACAACTATCATGGATCACTTTTGATATCTCAGCCCTTACTCATTCCAGAAATAAGACTTATAAATGGGTGTACATATATATATGTGGCTTTTAACAAAAATATCAAGTGCCAGAAACCCAATCCCTGATAGAAAAAGGTCATTCTGTCCTGAAACAATGCATAGACTTTCAACTAGGCAGGTGAAAAGTAACAAAGGTTTAGAAGGGAAGCGAGAGAGTTTCTGATGACAGAATGTAAAATTTTTTTATCATTTATTGTCACTAGGATCAGGTTCTGCTTACCTTAGAGCAAAATAAGGTCTTTGAAAAGATAAATAACATGCTTATGTTTTCATCTTTTTTAATGCTTTTGAACTTTCAAGAAATAGATGTTAATTCTACGGAAGAAAGACCCCATCTTCAGTTTCCAAATAGCAAAACTACTGCAATAAATTAAACAAAGAATCAGTCCTGCAAGTTATAGGCTGCTAGCCCCATTTCATTCTAGAAAGACCAGGAGTACCATCAGGAAGAGCAATTTGCTAGAGATCTGAAGCAAAAGGAGCAGGTGGCTTTAAAAGCATCAGTAATGGTCAATAAAAAGAGTTGATTCAAAAGAATCTTCCCAAGGGAAGAAAATATAACCTGATTGGCATAAAGCAAATGAGAATGTAATCAGAGACATCTGCATATTGGAATTTCCTTTCCTTCCTGAATTGCAGAGGTTTTTCAATAACATTAGATTAATATTCTTATTCTATCAGTTCCTTCTGGTTCACAGCTAATACTTAGAAGATAGGGGTTTTTTTTAAATTTTTTAAGGAGTAGTGAATTCAAGAAGCCTGTCTTTTCTTTATACAAAAAAAACTTAAAACAAAACAAAACAACAAAAACCTTTTTAAAAGTTTCCTTATCTGCTGTGCAACTCCTTGTTGATATGACCAGGTAGATACACTGTCTTGAAAAAGTTGCTAGGTAATGTTTCAGTAATATATATTATTTTTTATTATCTATAGAAATAACAGTCTGAAAGCTTCAGTCCATGGGAAGCTCAAACACCAATATGGCACACAAACACATTAAAATGCTTAATGACCAGAGGAAAACTAAATGACTCTTGAGAACAGCTTATAATTATCGCAAGCAAATATGTATCAAGTTTTATCTCGGCATTTTGATCCCATTAATCTATGCAGTCTTGCATTTTGTCCTTTTCTGAAAGTTTGTCCAGAGCTCCTCCTCCCTCTTTATCTCAAGGTTGATTTCTAGCTCTTTCCATATTGCTCCTTTTGCTACTTAGTTCCATATGTTGACCTGCCTGTTAAGCAACTCTGGTGGCATTGTATTTAGGCTAGTGACCTTACTAACTGTAATCCTTTCCTTTTTATTTTTTAATTCTTTGTATACTACTGTCTTGAGTAGTTTATGGCCGTCAATTATTTCTATTTTTCTGACTGTAGATGCAGTTGTATTCCCAAGAAGAAACCCAACACCTCCACACCACAGCTATATTCACTTATGTATATGGGTCATGCTTGCTACATTTCCTCGAACCATAACGTAACAATCCTAAAGTTTTAAGAGCTAAGTACACAAAGGTGCCTGAAACTCAGTGACAATATCCCTTTCTTATATACTCTGCCACCCTGTGAAATCTACATTGCTAATTGATGGACATAGGCAGAACAACATTGAGGAAAATTTATAAACCTTTAATATTTACTAAACACAGTGCGCAGAGTATGGAGACATTTACTCCACAGAAAATGTAGATGGGAAATGAAACCCTGCCTACCTTTCTCAATGAAATAAGCATCTACCTCGAGGCTGGGACTGTTCTTTCTGCTATGATCTCACTGCAATGAATACATTGTTGGAGATAAAAATGTCAGCTCTTCCTATTTTCTGATCACACACGTAATAGTCTAATAACAAACGTAGTCAGATGAAATCCTAGAGGCAGAAATTCAAGTATTTCTATTTCTGATTTGACATGATGACTTGTACTTAGATTATTCACTATCTTACAGGCATGTGTTTAAGGACACTCAAGGTTGTGTATCTCAACCTGTTCCATAAAAATAGTACCCTGTTTTATACGTATAAAAGGACTGGTCTCTGTGCCTTCCATATAAATAAGCTTAACTGCCCAGTTTTAGTAACACATTTAATCAAAATTTTTGTGACTGATATTTAAATAGTTTTCACAAAGAGCATTAGAACAAGAATTTGAGCCACTGTATTAGGAAGCTTTCTGCAGAACATGCCAGACACTCCTGTAAAATCAAATCTCCCATTCCCAAATTTTCAATGTCCCAGTGATTCTCTAAGCATTATGTTATTGTTGAGGTGTTCTACATAAGGACCAGTTTGGTGAGCATGGTTGAGAACAGTTGCTACTATCAGTATAAATAGGAAAGGACTTTAAGGTGTAAATGCCCTTTAGCAGTTAAGCACCTGGAGGTTCATGAGGAGTAGTAGGGATATTGTTAGCAGGAACTTACATGTCCGCGTAGTTTGGGTGCCAGCTCACTGAAAACACTGTGGATTGAGGTTTTAAATTTGGATACCAAATGTTGCAATTAGGCAACAAATTCCCTCAGAGGGCCTACTCTTAAAATGGCAAGCTCTTTATTCATTAAACTGTTCACAAAATTCTGAAATCTTCTAAACCACATAGATGTGGTCTATGATTTTAAAAATCTTTCCTTAGAGCTACTCTTTATTTATTACCATTTCTTACCAGTTATTAATTTATTACCATTTTTTAATATTTACAGTTTTTAAATTCTGTTAATTTGTCTTCTACAAATTCAGTTTTCTCAAAGATTCTACTCTCTGCAGCTGCTGGTATTTTTTACCTAAAGCATGTATTTAGCTTTTTTAAAGTGTTTAAAATAGTGTCTTAGTATGAGGAAAATGGACTTTATCCACTTCTCTAATAATAATTTCCTGACTGTCTTGAGCAAAACTGCTGCATGTCCTAGTTTCTCCATTTGTTAATTAGTATCAGTTGCTCATTTCTTAAAAGCTTTAATTTCCTAATATTTTTAGAAAATAATTTTCAAAAACTAGTATAAAGGTTCAAAATAGTTTGGATTAGTATTATCAAATGCAAAGACTAATAATGGATGTGACTAAGAAATTATTCTGCCTCTTTTATTCTTTTATCAGGCTAGGGAGCCCGGAGCTAGATTATTGAGCACCACCTCTGCAAATCCTATTTTCTGCAATTATATGTGCACCATGTTATATACCATTATTACTGAAATTGAAAATGTAGTGGTTTTTTTTTTTTAATAAAAAAATCCAATTTTAAAGATAAATTTATAAATCAAAAACCTAAACATAGATTTTGATGAAAAGTTTGGCCTCCAGCTAGATCAACATGATCTATCACCGATTTTCTGCTTATGTTGCTCTACAGTCCAACTGAATCCTTTCCTTGTAATTTGCTTTTTATCAATGTTTTCTTTTTTCTTTTCTTTTGTTCCACAACCTCAGCTGGTGTTAGGCATAACAAACAATTTAAGGACTCTTTTTGTCTCAGAAGTCTAATGGTTTTAAGTCCCTCTGATGATTTTATCCTTTTAACCTAAAAAATTTCTACAGTGGTAATGTTTCTAACATTTTCTGCCACCAAACAATATGTGTAGTCTTTCATCTCAGTTTCCTTAGTTAACATTTAAGCTACTGCTTTAGGCTGCCTGCAAGCTTTGTATTATCAAGCCTAAATACAGTAAACATTGTGATGTGAACATCATTTGTTTTAATTATCCACATCAAATAATTCTATCCTCGTCTTTCAGAAGAAAATATGCTAAGAAGCTTCTACCCTTTCTTCTCCATTTCTTGGAGATATACCATTGTCGGAGGTATAGTTCATTCATTTTTTAGAGATGTCCTTGGCGTTATGATTTGTAAGACAGCAGAATTAAACAGTGTTCTAATTCCATCATTCTATTGTCATTAAATGGGTATTTCCTGGAGTGCCGTCATGTTAACAGCTCAGATGTCTCAGTTATAAAAAAAAGACACTAAAAACCTTTCTGTTAGGAATAAGTCTTGTCTAGCCATGTTTGTATCAAAGACATTAGATTCCTGTTTAAGCACACCTTGTCAGCTGTTCGGTTTGACATATGTTCATTATTTCCCATTCTGTAAGATGAACTTTTTATTTTTCAGTGACTGCTAAATCTTTAATATTTATGGCATTTTTAGACAGAATGACTTATTTTCTTTTTGCTAATCACTAAGTATTGGATTGAAGGGAAGGGAAGGAAAAAAGGATTTAGGCATCTAACGTGGGGTTTCAATGGAATTTAGGAGCTCAGATCCAAATCTGTTATCCTGAAAATTCCTAGTTAGTTGATTTCTAAAACTTGAGGCATCTGATCTCTAAAGAGCTTTCAGCTTTTTACCAGAAGGTTTCCTGAGTCTAACATAAGTACAAAGTCCTTCTCTTTTGATACAATCAAACCATTTGGTACCTATTTCTAATCCCAACAAAGGTAAGGCATTATCTTTTTTAAACCTCATGATGGCCTTGACCTAGTAAACACTATTACATCTATGGGATCAGTCTCACAAAATGCAGTGTTGATCAAAAAGTAAGCCCTGCTACTCTTTTTTTTTTTTTTTTTTTTTAAACTCTTTTTGGTCATCAGCAGAAACGGCCTCAGTTTAACAAGAATGAAATAGCTTTGGTTTAAGAAGAATGAGTCCAAATTTCTTGGGATTCTCCTAAAGAATTCCAGGGTCTGGATCCCAAGAGAGGAGAAGTCTAATTTACAGATTGTTTCTTGCTCTGAAGAGGGACATGTGGTCTGCCTCACCCCTCTGTGCATCACGTCTTGTCAAACACGTTTTGGCAGCATTCTGTAACTTTCTGAATCACCCTTAAGATGTACTGACTTCTTTCCACAGATGGGGTGGGGAGCCAATGAGATGGGTAAAGAGAGTTATTTTTTGATTGGTACTAACTGGCAACCACATTAGTTTAACCAAAAAGCCTTTAAGTAAAGGCAGTGTCCTCATCTTCCCCTTTATCACCCTCAAAACCAGTCCAAAAACTCCAATGTGACAAAAAAGCTCCAAGATGGCAGATGTGTCCATACAAGTATTTGGTCAGTTATACCTCCTTTTGTTTAACGCATTCTCAGTTTCCTCAGTTTGCCAGTGTCACTAAGAAGAAAGGCCTTCCTAGGTTAAGAACAACTCACTGTGACAATACACTGGCACATCTGACTAACATTAGAAATGTCTTAATTTAAACTATATAATAATTACAGAGGACTACAAATGTTGAAATTCTTTCTCAAAAGAAATATAAATGTTACAGAAGGTTACATTTTAATATTTCTCTGCATATAACATTTTGGTCCTGAACCAAATACATACAAAGCAGGCCTTGCAGCTTTGAAGTAATTTCTGTGTTTTAAGGTACGAATGGTGTAAGGCATGGAAGGCATAAAATACCCTTACTCTAAGAATCAGGCCCCCTTTTTCATAAATAAAGAGTATTTTATTCAAGCCATACTGAATCATTATTTTTTGTTTCCTATTTATCCTACATGTCATTTTCTGGTCCTGGTCATTTCTCATTATAGTAATCCGTCTTTTTACAATCCCTTTGTGTTAGAAATTAAAAAATAGTGTAGTACGTATGTATCCCGTTGTTATCAGAAAAAAAGTCTATTTCCCTCTCCTGACTTCAAAGGTATTCATGAAACTTTGCATAGCTATAGATGTGTGATGAACATGTAAAATCACATAAGAGTAATTCCACCATTAAAGTCAACTATTTATATACAACTTAGAATGTCTGAAAGAAAAAATAATTTTTTTTCTCTCCTGATGATTAAGAGCTGGAAATGAAATAAAATCACTTGGTGGATTTTTTATATGTATTTTATCCCAGAGGAAGCCCATAATTCATATCTACTTAACAGATTTTAATTCCGTCTTTAACTAACTGATTGCCTATCAATCAACTCAATTTATCTGACAACTTTAGACAGCGAACTCTGTTGTGTATGGATAACTTGTATAGTTTATAAATCCTGTGAAAATTATGTCAGAGGTGCCGTGATACCAAAACTGGATTCACAAACGCAAGCTCAGGACTATCAGTATTTTTAGTACAGGCACAGACCTAAATGAACACAGCCATCCTAATTTTGGGCCTAAGCTAGTGACATGCTTTTATACACAAAGCTTTTCCTGGAAGGCATGCAATATTAATGAATATAAGAACCATCTCAATTTGGTTTTCGAGAGCCATCTCTAGTTTATGAGCAGCAGCATTACGTAAGTTTTCCCACCCTCTGGAGTGCTCCAGTCCTCCCCTAGGCTTGCTAATTGGAAACTGACCGCACACATTAAGTCTGCAGATGGTACAGAAGCTCCTTCCAGGAAACAGGCTTCAGGGTTCAGCCCAGCCGTGAGTAAGATGGCTGACACTGCAAGCACTGTTGATCTTCCCAGTAAATCACAAGCTTTCTCTTTTCATGGGGAAAGTTTGTGAAATGTTCAAAGTCATATCTGTGTCAAGATACTGGTTAATTCAAGTTATTTGGCAACTGATTTGCATAGAACAGTGTTGACAAACTGAAATGAGGGAATTATAAAGTGATCTTAGAGCCTTGTGAGGAAAAACTATTGTCAGAGGAAAGCTCTCATAAAGAAACTGTGTTACTGTCTTCTCAGAAGGAGCAGTCATTTGGTGGTTGGAAAACAGTATCCTTCTCTTTTGCTGTGTGGATCTTGTCACTACATTTGCAATGTCTTTGTGACTTGTTTGCTCACTTGGATGTTTTTACCTGACTTCCCCCTCAACTTCTGACCCCGAATGATAGAGAACCTGTGTTTATACAACACTGAATTTTATTTTTTAATTCTTTTGGAATTACTGCCCTCACAACATCACCCAGGGTACTATAAGTCTGCCTTTCCTAATCTTACCTCAGCATGGTGCCAATTACCTTATCTATTCTCAGCACAGCAATCACCTCCAGACGGCCACATAAAGAGGCTGACAATATACATCACTGTCTGCAAAACACCTCAAAAGTCTGGGCAGCAGCCAGATTTCAAAAGACCTTGGACAAATTTTTGAATTGTGTCCCATGCTAGTTCTTAAGATGATTTGGGAAAATTTAGTCCACAACGTGCTTTAGAATACAACCACTGAATGTCCATTTCACCTTTCTTCAGTACAAACATTTTGAATTATTTTTCAACACTAGAAACAAATGGCAAACATTAAATGATTTCTAATGCTCCCTTCTTGTACCTAAAAACTCTAGATGCCCATCCCACACTTACATATGTGCCTTTCTCAATACGTGTAAGCATTTTCTTATGTGTAAGATATTAACTCCTTTCCTTTTTCACCCAATACTGAATCAAACTGCCTCCTTTAATGGTTTTGGAGGTAGGCATACTGCTTTTAATGGTGATCTATTGCTCTTTTTATTTTAATGAGGATTTACCAAGTTTCTGACTGAATAGCTCATGAGCATGCAAAAAGCAAATCCACCTCCCGTGTGCCAGTTGATTGAACATAGGTACGACAGAGCCTGCTTGCCTGGGACTCCTGAGTAATGGGAGCTCTGCAGAGCAATGAAGTAGACCATTACATATTACCTTGATTTGTTATCCTCTTTCCACTTGGTTATCCTTTGCTGCGGTCTGTTTCTCCTCTCCTCCAGATTCCCAGTGATATTTGCCATCTTGCCTAGGGTTTACAACCCACCCATCCCCTGCTCATTGTTGGGGTAATGGGGATACAAATGACAATGTAGATGAAAGCAAGGAGGAAAGGATGGTCTTGTGCTTAGTTTTCAAAAGAATTGAAGTGTGAAAAATGCCACTAGTCCAAATCTGCTTCATTAGGCACCTAAATGCTCCTGAGGATCCTGCTTTAAAAAATATAAGACAGAAATATTCTCTAAAAGCAGAGACGCAACTAAAGGGGTAATGAAGCACAGAGAAGCGGAAAAAGGCATATGAAAAAGAAACACTGGCCAGGGCACAGTGGGGGCTAGGGGCTCCTAAGGGGAGCAGCGGGGGCTCCCTAGGATCTATCAGAGCAGGGTCTGGCAGACAGGACCCGTTCCACCACCCCAGCCAGGAGCAGGGCAGCTGGGGGGCACTGGGTGAGCCCCAGCCCCGGGCATTGGGAACCTTCCTAGGGATGGGGATGGATGAGGCTGGGCCAGAACATGGGCCTGCAGGTGGGCCCAGCTCACCGGGGTCCATGGCCGGGCAGGGCAGGGCTGTGAGGAGCTGGAGACCAGCCCTGCTGTGGCATTGCTGGGGCAGGGTCTGATGGCCCTGGGGAGTGAAATGGCGTCCTGGGCCATGGGCAGGGTGGGGGGATCCCTTGGGAGGGGGGCAGGGACAGCCAGGTCTGTGGGTGCCCTCAGGGCCCTGACAGCTATAAAAGGTACATGTCAGTAGTCAAGCACTTAGCTCTTTGAATCCTCATATTAGGCACCTATTCCCAGCTTCACATGCTCCAGGTTATTTTAAGATATGCTTTTTGAACCATGTTCATTCCACTTAACCTTACAATGAGGAAGGCACCTAAGGTAGGGTTATAGCATTTCTAGTTTCCTTGATCAAAGGGAGAGATACAGACCTCCAGAAGGCTTTTCAGTCTAAGATCTGAACTTTAAGTGTATCTAGGTCTCTCCTTCAAGTAGCTCTCTCTTTTCACTTTACTCCTAAGTATTTCAGTTAGGTGCCTCAAATTAGGTAGGATGAATTTGTGAGTTACTGCCTGTGATCTTTCTCACCACAAGACACTTTTGTGCCTCTTCACATATAGGCCTGCAAATTCAGCTCTGAGGAGATGCTGTGATCTAATCCCTCTTTTCTGACTGTGATCCTGAAAAATAAACAAATTTACTACAGGTAGATAATACAATTGCTGATTTCACAAAGAGGAGCACGCACTCAGAAGATTTCCTTCTAGCTGTCTTGTCTCTTTCCATCGTGGAAAAAAAAAAAAATCACCTAGAAGTACTAGCTTTTCTTCTACTTAATGCTAATTTCACCTAATCTGCATTAGAAGATTGAGCCGTAAAAAACAAAAAGAGTGCTGAAGGTGGAGAAAGTTGTAAAAACATGTTAGAGACAAATGCTCCTCTTTGTTGAGGCTTAGATACAGTTTTTACCAACCAAAAACTAGGTAGCATAGTGAGAAGGGAAGCACAGCTCCCACTCTGGCAGGGAAGAATTACTCAGGTCAGGCTGACAGGAGTCTTCATATGGTAGAAGCCTGTTAGTGCCCAGGCCACAGACTAAAGCAAATTGCGTCCATGGTATTGGGAAAGGAGATTCTGTAGGGCAAGATAAAAAAACCCACTAAATTCTGTTTCCTTGTAGTAAATCTCTCAGGTGGCTGCAACAGAACACAGGCTCCATGGGAGTGGGAGCAGGGGGATTGTTCCAGCTTTTTCATCCTCTTCCACTGTGAATCTGGACTAACATATTTAAACAAAATCCCACAGAAATGAGAGTCCTGGAGAAGATAAAACATTTTAAGTTGCTTCTAAAAACAGTTTGTGGAATTCTTTAGCTTAGTCCTACTTATGCAAAAGCAAGGGAAGAGTGCATTAATCAAAGCCATGTGGGAACTGTGCAACATTATAAATGAGAGAAGATAAAAAAAAGAAAAAGAAAAAAAGAGAGAGCCAACAATGTAGAAAGATATGAAGAGGCTCAGAAAGTGGATCAGAGAGACCAGGGGACTGAAATCATAGCCAAGAGAACAATAGGGGAGCCAAAGGCCAAACTAGAGAAGGGAAAGGAGAAGCAGAAGGCAAACTCTGGGACTGAGAGTACCATGCCAAAACACAGTTAAGAAATGCAAAATATACTGCAGAAAGGATGACCAGGAGAAGAGCAGTATCGCCACAGACTTGAAATATTCTCTGAGAACAGTATTATTGCTCTACTGCTGGCTACCTACAGACTGATTTCACTAGGCATAAGGAAATATAATCATTAGGTAACTCATAACTCTTAAACCTACCTGCATGTTGCCAGTGTTTGCTGATTTCTAGGACTTCAACATCACAACTCATTTTTAAATGCTGTTTTCTAGTATAGAAGTTGTTTTGTAAATATTTGCTATTTCAGTTCTTGCCATTTTATAGGCTTAATATAATTCCTCCATTTTTTCTGTTTGCAGTGAGTATTTCTCGATATGTGTCTATTTAAAAGTAGATGAAATTTATGAATTATAACTTTCTTCTTATGGTATAGTATAATCTCCTTTTAAATTAAGGTGTTTTATGACAAAAAAAGCTTATGTTCCTATTAGAAATCTCATGCTTTGTTTAGATCCTTTTTAAAGACACTTCATGATATTCTCTGTATTTCATTAAAACATTTATCACAGTCAAAGATATCTTGATGTTAACATTTCCAAAATCTGTTTATCATACCAACAGAAATCAGAATTTTTAATTTGTTACTTACTATCGTGCTCTCCCTCCTTTACTGAGTTCAGGTATCACAGTTCAATGAGAACTAAGTTGCTGGGTTTTTTTTCTTTATACATTTTGTTTTGTTTCAGTTTGTACACATATTTATCTGTACCTCTTACTAGGTCCTTGCTATCATATAATACTTTCAGGAGCCTATGAACTAGTAATTTTTTTCCCATGGTGTGTGCTTTCTCCACATTTCCGTGTACTTGTATCTTTTGAAATCCTGATTTCCTCATACTACCTTTTGTTTTGCCAACTATGACATAAGATAATTCAAACAACTCCATGGGGGCCAGCCTATGCCTGCACCTGTGGGTGGGTGCTTAGCAGCATCAATATTCATTTTTAATCTCTTGCTACATGTGCTGAACCATTAATGCCACATTTCCAAACACGCAGTTGCCAATGTTTTGGGTTTTTTTCCAAGTGTTTCCAGAAAGCTCTTTCACTGCTTTCTTTGGCTATGGAAGTCTCATTTCCTTAGTCTATCTCAACAAAAGATGGAGATATGAAATCAACATCTGTCAGTATTAGTGTCTAGATCAAATTTTTTGATCATGAAAAAAGCAAGCAACTGCCTTGAAACTGTCAGCCTTTTTTTTTTTAACCAAACTTATTAGTACTTTAATTGTGATCTTTTTCTACTGCCTTCAACGTTCTTAGGCTTCCTGCATTTTCTTCAGCTGCAAGTGCTCAAAACAATGTTTCCTGGGTACTGCACTCCACTGATGCATTCTGCAGGGCTGGCAAGGGATAGTGGATATTAAACAGTTGAGATCACCATATCATTTTCGCTCAGCTACTGATGTTTGGTGTGGATCTTCTAAGAGACATTGCATAGTGCCTCTGTAGCTCTAGGGAATCTTTACATAGACTAAACAAATTTAGCCAGGATGGTTAAACCATTGATATATGGTTATAGCAGGAGTAAGTACAACAGTAAAATTAACCTTATATGCAAAATTTATGGATCCAGCATGACTTCTTCTTCTAATTAACTGACATATTCAGCATCAGTGTAAATAGCCTTCAAGGCAGGAGTAAGGATGCACTGATTAACATAGCAAACAATCTTGCTCATCAGTTAATAACCAAAACAACAAAACCCAGCTATATTTAGTGCTCTGCTGGCAGTCAAGCCCGAATAAGCAACTGTTGTGTTAAAATCTAAATAAGATTGAGAATGTACTGAGTTGTAGATGGAGATTGTTGCAGATAGACTATGTTTACCACACAGGAAACTAAAAAGTCACAGAATCTTCAGATATAAAATTCAAGATCTTACATAATTATAGTATTTCATAATAATCTTTTGGTTGGGGGAAGGTGCCTTGTTTTCAGTTTCATTGTTTACATTAATTATATATTGAAAGCTTATTTATTATGTATGAAGGCTAAGAGAGGTAAAGACCTATCCTACTGTTCATAGTAATTGTGTCTTCAACGGCATGAAATATTGATGACAATTGTTATAAAAGATTAGAGAGGAATTTTAACTTCTCCCTTGTATATATTGTTTTCCATCATCTGTAAATGTTCAGTGTTGACTAAGGTAGAAAATTTAACTGTTATTGAATACTATCATTTCATCATCTATGCTTTTCAGTGTGCTGCATGAGCATTGCACTGCACATATCTGAATTAAGGTCCCAGTTTCCCAGAAAGCTTGCACAGTGCAGGCGTAATTTATTTTCAAATACATGGATGTTTTCAGATGTCATTGTAATCAAATACAGTATGATGACATTTAACCATGTCATGCAACTGGATCCCTAGCTGAAAACAGAATGAAAATGTGAGGAAGTTACATAGCATAATCTATTAGCTTGTGAATGAATCTTTGAACATTCTGATTGTAATAATTTTACAATTTTGCACTCTTACAATGTAATAATTTTACAATTTTACACTCTTACAATGAAGATCTGTAGTTAAAATTTCCAAAAGCAGCTAAAACTGATAGCAGCACTCATGAAAAGCTCTAGATTCAGAAAGCATCAGGTCTTTTTTTAATTCCCATGATGTAAATTTTAATCACTGCAATAGAATTTTGTGAGTTCTGTTGATCTCTTTTATTTTGCATTGTGTTCCCCCAAGAAGGTTTGGTCTTTTCTAGGGAGAAAAAAAAAAAAAAAAAAAAAAATCCATACTTTCATGCTTTAGAAGGGATTTAATGCAAAATAAGTATCAAAAGGAAGCTACTTCCAAAGTGTATTTCATTATTCAGAAAGGAAAAGCAAGATTTACTTTTTTAACTTACTGATGAACTCTTAAGAATTGTTAGTGAGGACTGTCTGAAAAATCCTGACAGAGACATTGTATCAGAAAGAAAGGTGGGGGGGGAAATCCCTTCACATCTCTTTGTTTAATAGCCATATATTTCCTTTATGTTATGTCCAGTTGTAGAAAAAAGACAATGAACATTTCTTATTCAAGAGCTGCTGCTGTTGTCATCCAAGTTTAGTTTTAAAATCTGGATCTTACTCTTTTTTTTTTTTTTTAATTTTATATATCATTTTAAATAATATTTATGTAACTTGTAGCAAAGAGCAATAAAAGACATTTTTTCTATTCAACGATATTAGTAAACTTAATTTTCTCAAAAATTTTAAAAGAACTTTTCCACTTTTAAGAATAATTTTAAAGCACCAAGGCTTAAATCATGGGCAATTCAAGACAAGGTCAACCACTTGTCAGTACACAGTTGTGTGGTGGTATAATTTAGTTTTTCAAAGAAAATGGAATTTTCAACTCAAAAACATTTTTCATATAATTATTTACTTCAAAAAAAAGCATTTTTAATTTGGAAAATAAGTTTCTGATTGTTATAATAGAAACATAAGTTTCACCTAGTGTATTTGGTTGCAAAAAACAGACCAAAAAAAAAAGATCTAATAAAAGTAAAACGTATTCACAGAAGACTTATTTCAGACAGGTCTAAAGAGTCCTTCTACATTTAATATAAATAAAAAGTAGTAAACATTCAGGAAAGAATGATATTACATATGTTAACTCTTCATAGTTTGATTAGAAATATATACTAAAATACTCTTTTTGGAATGTTCAGTATCATGCTAACTTAGCTGAATTTCTCTAAGAAGATTATGTCATTCTACTGCTCAGCTTCCTAGCCTGTCAAATCAGGAGAAGAACCAACAAAACTGATGATAGATGATAAAAAACCATAATGATAGATCAATAACACATTGCCTGCCCTCCTTATTTTCTGTACCAATTTGCTCAACATTTTGCCCTGTTATTTTAAAAGTCTATTATGCTCAGCATTTTTGCTCCCTGCTTGTTATTGTTATGTCTATTTATTTATTTATTTATTTAATTCTCCCCTTCCTTACTGGCTTTCCTTTTCTTTTAGAGCAAAGGCAGCAGATCCAGCCTTATAAGCTGGATAAGAATTCAGCAGGAAAAGATGGTATGTGACTCTTCTGTCAGAGTCAAAATGGATGTCTAATGTAATAATGCCTTGATAATTTTACCTTTTCTTACAGATGGGAACTTTTCCATGTGATTCTCTGACTGACAAATAGAAATGAAGTTAATATTTTCTAGGAAGTAGAAATATAGGTCTGGTGAAACCCTCTGATTTCATAGTCCAGTAACTTCTTTTGTCACAAAATGTAATTAAAAAAATCTATCCAGTTCTATCATTAAACTAACTCTTTTTCACCCATTCTTCCAAAAAGCTGCTCAGAAACTTTCTTCTTTGATGAAACCCAAATTTATCCAAGAGAAATTCATATGTATTTGTTCTTCTGACTATATTGTGGGGTGGGTTTTTTTGAAGCTTCAGTGGATCATCTTCTCTGGTTTTTATTTCCTCGGTGTATTTATAGAAAGAAATAATAACCTTACTGAGATTTCTCTTTTACTTTTTTATTGTTCAAATAAATTCTTTTAGGATTTATGCTCATTATTGAATGTAAATTATGCTGGTGATCTGAATAGACATTCTCAGGGACTTTTGCAGTGTGAGTTTATATTTCTGGAAACTTACATGGTCAGAGCTGGATACAATAGTTCAACCTAGATCATATTGGCGCATTAACATTTTGCTATCAAATCTAGGAATACTTTGACAACTTCCTTCTAAGCTATATATTTTAAAGAATGGTATTGGTGGGAATGGTATTGGCTTGTGAAAAGTCACACACACAGTCACTTTCCTTTTACAGACTTTTCTCATGGATAAGTTCCTAGTTCATAATGGAGACGCCTCTTTCTTTCTAGTCACTTAGTACATGTTCACATAATCATTTGAGGCACGTACTGAATATGAAAGGACCAAATGCAGATTGCACCATGCCACAAACACACTCTTTTTCCTTTGTCCCAAAATTATGACATTTCACTGTTGGGAAACAACCAGTTAATCATTGTCATAATTAATACATATGCGGAAAGATGACCGGTGTCCTCAATGTATGTGAACTCGCTAACATTAACACAAAGATTGTAATGCCATTGCTGTCTGTGAATCTGAAATTCAGTGAACTGAGAGCTTACTGACAGTTTTCACATTCCATCTGGTAGTAGTATCACTGTTAGTAGCCTCTGTGTTAACCAGCTGCAAAGATCAGCCTTACACTTTGGCAATGCCCCCCATGTGTTTAACCATCAACTGAGGGACAGTCATCATAGTCAGGCTCCTTCTTCCTAGGAGCCACATACACAAGCCACATAAGAATTGTAGTTTTACACTTTGAGATCATCTTATTAATAGGCCATTGACTTTGAGTTACAAAGAAAAACTAGTAGAGCTGTCTCCGACTCCATGAGACTCCCAAAGAGTGCACAACCAATTTTTATATTTCACTGTTAAATTTACCTCTATTTCCATTACTTGACTCCAAAGATCAACCACAAAGAGAGAGCTTCCTCACGACTGACAGTGTGACACATTATTACCAACAATTTTTATTACAACCTCTAACTTCTTGTACCACAGTCTGAACATTTATTGGTGCTAAAATTAATAGTTGATGAAATCTAGATCTATTCTTTACTCAGGCTATGTATCCATTCTGACAAAACTTATGAGTAGGAATTTGCCCACACATAGGTGTCTACATAAACATGGCGGCAAGTACATGTGCAAAATTGTGTGCAAGGTATCTTAACTCCTGCAGGAACAGGAGAATTTCTGCTGGACTCAGTTGTCCACACATTGGTAATGGTATTTGAGGTGCTTTGATGCATGCCTTCTGATCTTAGCTGCCAGTTCAGAAGGTTGTGGATGTCCTGAGGGTCTTTAACGGTTTTCATCCTGTCATGGACAGGTGTTGTCAAATACCTTAGAGGGTCTCCGATATCATCAAACTCCTATATTTAGATAACTGAGTCAAGCTCTGGATCTATGTACAAACATAGCTCTCTTACAAATGTGTGTACTGTAGAGTCCTAGTCTTATGTCCAAGTGATGTACTGAAACCAATCCTTATGTCATTATATCTTTCTTAGGTAGTTCCTTACCTAGCTTAAATTTTTTGTACCACTTGCCAACTTCAAAAATTTAATTAAAAGACCATATCACTCATTTTACGGAACAATAGGCAGATTAGTCCTACCACTTTTACTTGGTGTATAAATACGCTAATTTCTCAAATACCTACAGCTATTAGTACAGTCAGTCTTTATAAAGATCATGTGAAATTTCATCCAACTTTTTTCTATGATGTACCTTGTTTTCAGTTATTTCTTGCAGGGTTTTAATGTAAGGTCTGACAAACTATTCATGTAAAAAACAAGGACAGTAAGCCAAAATCAGCTGTCAAAGGAAAAGACGTACAGTTGAAAAACCTGAACATTACTGCAGTGTAAGTGAAAACATTTGTCTCTATAATAATATCTTAAAAAATTCCAATTTTTAAAGCATGAAACAGATACTTGACATGAGGTCTAAAAATCAGACTTTTATTTAATATTTCAAAAGCTGTACAAAGAAAAAGAATAAGATCACATTCTTAACAATATGATGCTACTTTTTTTTTTCCCCTACCTTATTTTTGCATTCAAATTGCCATCATATGTCAACAGTGAGCAAATAGATTAAAAACCTCATGCATTTTTGTGGGCAGGGGAAGCACACCTTATATTTTAAAACAAGAATTTACCGATAGTCTAATTAAAGTCTTAATAGTCTAATCGAAGCATTAATATTAGTCTGTTTAGAATTGTACCAGCACTTATAGTCCAAAGTGTCCAATTACAGCCCATCCAAATTAAGTTAAAGTTAAAGCTGACACACATAAACATTCTAATATCTACCATCTTCTCTGAGGTTATGCTTGATGTTTTCAGTGTGTTGTTGTGGCAAGTCACGAGCATCCCAACTTCTTTTGAAATTAATTTTCATGATGGGGGCTTGTTCTACCCTGTTGTTGGGTGTCCTTGAGGTCAATTGGCACATTTGCTAACAGCCAGCTTATTTTTTTCACTTTTTTTTTTTTTCATTCTTTATCTCAGAATGTCATGTTATATCTAAGTTTTACACATGCTGGATACTTTTCATTGCTCTCTCTGTTATTTGTAAAGGTAGTTCTACTCTGTTCCCAAGGCTGCATTCCTTTAGCAAATAGTAATTGACCATTTCTGAATAGTGTTTATAGCTCTGGGACATCTAGTATCACTCTGTGCCTGCACTTTCAAGGCCTGTGATATTGTCTTGTACATTTGGGGATGCCTGTTATAAACCATTATTTGACTTCACAGCCTTCAAGTTGCCTAGGTAATGCTTTATTAGTACAAGATAGTCAAAGATACAAGCCAGTTTTAGGGCCATTAATAGTCCCCTCAACAAAAATGATGATTGATTAGAAGATATATGTGTATATCCATAGATACACTATACTTTTGTAGCTACCTGCTATTAATATCTACTAGTTTTGGCATATCACTGAATTTATCAAAATTGCTTCCCAACACTATGTTCAGCTAGGTTTCCAGTAGTTAGTTGTTTCCTGCACCTACCTTGCCATGTCTAAAATCTCACATCTCCATTCCACCTCCTTACTGACTATATTGCTGGAACGAAGTATATAGTTCTTCCATTTGAGGTAGAAAATTACACAAAAAGGGAGATATCACAGAAAAGTTGTAAGTCATTCTGAATACCTTCAGAATACTTCAGTTGAGCAAAAACTAATTCTACAGTCAAGATAGTCCTTCAGGAGATTCACTTCTGCTTTCTTCCAGGAGTTACATTTTTGTTCCATTTCTATCATTTTTATTTAATCAAATACAACTTTGTTACACACAGATCAAATGTAGACTGGTGAGACTAACTAGCTGCTGTAATTTTTTGTAATGAAACTTTTGAAGTGCCCTCTGTTTCCATTTCTTTAACTGTAGGTCTCTGATCAGCTAATTAGACTCCTTCAAAAGCATTAATGACTGATGGAGACTGGAGGGAGAGACATAAGGAGGGAAAAAGCTCTGCTGTTTGCATCCCTAATCTTCAGTTCTGTTGAAAGATCAGTTTGCGTAGTTTCTCCTATCGTTTCTCTCTCTCTCTCCTTGACTTTCTGACTTCCAGAAGTTATACTCAAAGAGTGGGAGAGAAGAAAGTATGAGAAAGTACATAAATACAGAATATAGTTCATTATGATTAAAACTTAATAGAAAATTGAAGGCAATATTACAACTAAGTTGGCAAATCATTCTTCAAACATTAAAAAGGATAAAGATATTTAAAATTGCAGTTCCTACTTTTTTTTCTGAAAGAGGTATTTTTGAGGATTTAATGGTTTAAAATATATATTCAGTAAAAAACCTATTATGCATATATATGATGCCAATATGTTTACAAAAATGTTTTTCTTCTTCAACATGACTTTTCATTTTGAATGTTAAGCCTAGTATGCATCATTTAAAGCAACCAAAATACATGTGAAGGGTTGTGAATCTACCAAAAGGAAATGTATTCACTCAATTGAGTTGGGTTTTTTTCCCCTTTTGAATGGATGAAAGAGATTTTGACTCTTCATTCCAATTTTATATTTTGAAATTTTTATGAAACAGAAAAACTGTCTTTCAGCTGTCATCTAGAAGCTTACAGTCAGAAGGATAAACAGCAGTTGCAGAAGAAACATCGGAGGACATGCTTCCAATTCCCCAAATCAAAATAAAATGGTCAGAAGAGCCCCAAGAGAACAAATAGCAGAGGAATCAGTAAAAGTACCAACTAGTGAGAGTGGAGTTTCCCTTCTTTTACAATTGATGTTATCACAGCTGGATGAGTCAAAATGAAAGGAATCCATTTCAGTGTCAGCCTTCATTTTCTAATTATAACCATGTTTGCTGGACTGAACACATCTATTACTTCTAATGTAATCATTAGAAGTGTCTTTATCCCCCCACACTAAACAATATTCACTAAACCATGAGAAGGTACTTCCTGTTATTTGAATAGATCATATATTTTTCAGCTAAGCTATTTGCAAATGTAACAAAATTCCAATGTCTTTCCCCAAATATGAAACTAAATCATGTGACAAGGGCACTATGACGTTTATGGGACCTATCCCTTCTATTAAAGAAAGGAAAACTTCAGAACTCATTCAAAGTCTTTCACTTTGAACCATAATACAAAAGAGGCAATAATTTTGATTTATACTCATCAAGACATGAGAGAGGTAATTTTGCTTTTCAATATTTCTTTTCATTTCTGTGGGAATATGTAATGACTCCAGGTGAGATCACTCGATGTTTTCCTTTTTACCAAAAAGTTGATATGAGTTGTTGATATGAGTTTTTATTTCCTTCCTGGTTTCAAGTTAAGCAGATTTTCTTCTAGAACATATAGTCATCTGTACTATATTAGTACACAATTTAATGACCTTGAAATTCCACCAACTTGTACTTCCTGAAGGAACTCATCAACATCTATAACATTGATGTTATGTTATGAAATAACATTTCACCATCTGAAGTGAAATGAAAGCTTCTCAAGTTAATCTGTGGAAAGTTCTGATCTTTTTTCTACATCAATTTTCCTAAATAAAATATCTCCTTAGTACTTTGAAAAATGACTACAGATTTATATGCCCAACCTGAGACACCCAGCAATGGTCACATCTTCAAGAAAGGCTAATCATTCTGGCTAGTGTGAAAGAAACCAGAACCAGAGAATAAGAGCAGCACTCCCATCTCTAGAACTGATTCTTAAAAAAGTTGAAATGTTTCCTGAAATAAATAAAAGTTTACATTTAAATTAAATTTCTAATTAAACTATTTTATGAAATAATAATAAAAAAAAACCTTACCCTTTTTCCTTTCTCTTTCTTTTCAAAACTGTTGATCACATCAAATCTAAAACTGACTAATAAAAATATTAACAGTGATACTGTTAATAATGCTTTCCTTTAATGCAGCTATTTAGTAAAACACACACAAAGCTTCAGGGTTTTTTCTCTTCCAATTGTCTTCTGAAACCTGTCAGTTCTGGAAATCAGCAGCAGTAGCGCAGATTCAGCCTGTTAGCCTGTGTTCAAAGAAGAACTCTTTATGTGCACAATTCTCATCTAAGATCACCAGAGATCCACTGTGGCTTTCAATATTCCTGCATGCCTTGGCTCCCTGGCTACACATCTTCTAGTAAATTATGAAGTGACAGAAAATGTTCCTAGGCACTGGGACTTTAGCACGGGAAATCTGTATTTCCAAATAGTTAGAGCAGTCCTTGGTGCGGTTTTGGCCTTGACCAGCTAACGCTGTACCATTTCCTGGGCATAGCTGAAGCACTAGTATGCCCCAGAGATGATTTCCAATAATTGGATGCAGTTACTCATCTCTGGGGTAAGAGAAAATAATCACATGAATGGAGACTGTTTTGTGCCATTTGCCTCAATATGAAGGAATGATCTCAGACACTTTCAGTATACCAGCCTTGTTTCCACCTCTATATTGAATATCTGTCATGAAGTGTTTAGTGGAAATGTTTGGTAAGATTTTAATGACACAATTTTCACCTAAATAAAAACATTTTGTAAGCTTTTGTTGAAAGCAGCAGAAGCAAAAGAAATACTGTGAAAATCATTTAGCAAAGTTCTTCTGTTTTTCATCTAAATTGATTTCATTAAAAGCTTCTGACTGAGGTCACAGTCTGTGCTTGATCTTGCAAATTGTTTAAGGCTCTGCATGCAGAGTCTCACTAAAGTTGTCGGACAAAGTCCTTGTTACCTTCTCAAAGTTAGCAGCAAGTGCTTTGCTCATGAAGGTTTGTCACTAATAAAGATCTAAGAGATCCACAAACTCCACTGTTGTATTGCTCTGCAGGAAGTGGAGTTATCCAATGTTCCTGCTGGTTAGCATTGCCGCTTTCAGGCTACACAGCAAGTTCTCAGTGATGTTACTTTTTCATTTGATCAGTACCAGAACACTTGTGTTCCTGTGTTCACATGTTCCTCTCTTTTCTGTCTTTTTTCTTCTCCTCACATCTTTCAAATGTACACATTGCTCACTTAGTGTTACATGAAAGTACCAGAAAGACCTCAATAGTTTCCTGTCTTGGTGCCTGTAACATCCCTAAATCCTCAAAGACATTGCATTAAGGGTTGTTTTTGTTTGGGTTTGTTTGGTTTGTTGTTTGGGGTTTTTTAATGATATAAAATTCAGTTGTGGACAATGTAGCTTTTCTTCTGTTTTTTTTTCCACATTTATGCAAACAGTTCATTTATTTAAAAGGATAGAATCTGCTGCCTGAAATACAGTTTGCAAAGCTACTAGAAAAGTAAATTGAAGTGTTTCAAACACAGAGCCAGAATTGTCTGGAGGCTACAGTTTTCCTGGGACAGAAGCTCCCAAAAAAATTTGTGCACCCTTCATACCCTGAGATGTCCTGTGGGGCTAACATTATACAAAAACCTGAGAATGACCCTGCAAACAGGAGAAAAATTAAACACAATAGGACTCAACCCACTCAAGTGAAGTCTTAATGGTTTCATGTTTGTGACTAATAGTTTATCTGTAAAACACTAACAATGTTTCAGAGACTTTTTTTTTTATATATAAATACACAATAAAGCTCAGATTTGTATGTATGTGATTAAAGTAGTTTACAACCTAGCACCACCTAAACTCCGCATCCAAATAGTCTGCTTCTGTTCTCACAGAGGATGATCCAGGTTACTTGCAGGCTTGCCTGCTGAGGTGCACTATGGTTTCAGGTTTACATACCACAGGTAGAAACCCACAAAATGGGTTTCTTTTTTTTTCTGCACAGATGTAGAGCCATAGAAAATTAGTAAGTCTGGAGACCATAGCCCCCTTGGTGGGGTGAAGTGCCTGGCACTAGGTAGAATATTTCTTTAGTTGTATGACTTTCAGGCTCTTTTTATTATTGTGCTAGTATTCCAGGAGGCAATTCAGCATACCCAGATTAAAAACCTGATTGCTCTTTAACTTAGTTGTTCTAAATCTTTGTCTGCAGGAACTGATACATTTAAACTGAACAACCAGTTTAAGTGTTTGAAGTAAAAGATGCCAACACACAATTTCTAGTAAAATCAGATTGTTTAAGATCACTTCACTCTTGAATTTTTGCTGTACAATATTGTTACTGTATCTGTCATTAGATCCTTATTATTTGTCTGTTAAAGTTGTCATCAAGTATTTTATCTACATTTATTTTTTTCTTTATGTTTGAAATTCCATGTGGGATTTTTCTGCCCGTGTATTGTACTCCTTGAGAATTCCAATAGAATGTGAAATATGCTACAAGGAAGAAATGATTGCCATGAATTATTGAACGATTAGCATCCCATGAAATTTTGTAGTAAAATGACTGTTTTCTGTAATATGCACAATATTCAAGTGCTATTTATTGCTCTCTACCATTTAATCCAAACCGGTGGCCTCAGAGATAATACTATTAATGCAGTAATAATACTGAGGATATATTAGTGAAAACAAAAATATAAATTGTCCCAGCTCCTCAGCTGGTATAAACCAGAACATGCAGTTAACTGAATTCAATACATCTCCATTTCAGTCAATAGAGTTACGTTGATATTCACGAGCAGATGATTCGTCACATTATTTCCGATTTATATGTATCTTTTTACAAGCAAGAATGATAATGATGCATCCAATTATCTTGGACAAAAGACTGTGACTTAAACTAGTTTGAGGATATACAATGCATATCATTTTCTCTTATCAGTCTTTGACATAATTGTTTATCTCAGACATTTAACTGTTTTGGTTTGGGTTTTTTAAGCTAATGTAGGATAGTTCAGGTGAGGCACCTATGTTAAATACTTAGACATTTCTGGCCACTTGATTGCAATTATTTTATGTTCCTCTTGATAGCAGTATTTATTTTGACTGTTTTGTGATTTTTCTTTTTAATAGCTGAGATATGAAGTTGCAGTCAGCATCTCACAAAAATGTTCTTGTTTCATGAGTGGAAGAGCATTCTTACTTTCAACTTTTCCGTTTCTTTTTCTGGTTTTTCTCTGGAATCACATTCTTCTGTGCTAGGAACTATTTTTACTCAATACTGTTAGACATCTTGTTCAAGTCTGTTCTGTTCTGTAGGTATGGGATGCCTTTCAAATTTCTGAGTTTTCTCAAGGGAAAGAAAAGCCATAAGAAATACTTTGCATAGGGGTAGGGGGGGAAAAAACAGAAGAAAAAAAAAAAAAAAAAACACCACAATAAAAATTAATTTAATGTTTAGAATTTTTTTCTGTAATATTCTGGTTTTCCACATTTCCAAACAGTTGTTTCAAAGAGTAGCTATGCCCATTGTTTTTCACATATTCGTTTCTAGTTTTTCACTTACTCCATTCCAACATGATGCTTGTTTTCTTAAATTTAATTTTTACGTTTTTATTAAAGGTCAAGTTTTGTTTTTTTTTTAAATAATCTTAAATTAATGTTACTGTTATGCTCAGCTCTTTCCTCCTACTATTTTTACTGTAGAAAAATGAGTTAGAGGAACATATACCGTAATTGCATAACATGCTCACAACCATTCCAAGTAACTACTCAAGGAAAATAATAAAAAAAATATAGTCAGTTACATAAAGACAAACTTTTAGAATTGTGTATTAAATCTAGAACAAAATATTCTTAGAATATTTTTCTGTTTCTTCCTTTCCTTCTCCAAAAAAAGAATGACATTAAAAATTTCACAGATATGGGGCTACCTTGTACTTTAGTATCTCTATGAGGGTTTCTCAGATTTAGATATTTATTTCTGTTATGTGGTAGGTTATTTGCTCTCTCTTAAATAAAAAACTCGGATGTTATCAAACATTTGTAGAAGCTAATACTCTAAAACACTTAAACTCTGCTGCAAACCTCATTGATTTTTGTACTCACGCAAACTTATGAGTATTCATGTCTTGTGGAAATGCTTTTATTGTTCTTTTTTATTTGTTTTAGACCTGGCACCTTTTTATTTCATTTGGTTCCTCCACCATTCAGGCTAGATGTTCACTGTCATCAGACAATGAATGATTGTTCCCTATTTCTATTGTCTGAGGCTCTTCTGATTTTAAAGACCAGAGCCATCAGAACCCTCAGACTTCTTTTTTATGGGCTGAATAGGTCTAGCCTACTTAGTTATTTGTCATATACATTATACATATAGATACAGTAGGAAGACTATTTATGTGTAAAAAACTTTTCCTTAAGATTGAGAAGATTTAACTCCTACATCAGGAGGTAAATATCAGGCAAAAAGCCTATAGCGCCAGTGCTTTTGAATATACCTGCCTCAGAGTTCCTAGATGCTTTTGAATGAGCAAGTGCTGACTTATGCTACATTTCAGAGCTCATTTATGCCTCTAGTACTGTAATTTACTTTCTGCAAGTTCCACACACCTGGTTTGCTACTTCTAAGTTAATAAGGAATTGAATAAAAAATTCCAATCTCTCAGTTTCCCCCAGTGCAGAAAAACAATTTAAAATAACCAACTGGATAATTTAAACTCTTATTGGTAGAGAGGAATTTAGCCCCAGAATTATAAGAACTGCATCTGTCTCCTAGAGGGATTAACCAGGGCATGTATATTTTCAATCTCTCTCTCTTTTTCTCTCTCACTGTCTTTTTCTCTCTCTTTTAAGGTTCATCACCAAATGAAAGAAAATAAAGTGAATTTTGTGGATGTCTCATCATACAGATGAACAATAGGTTCAAATGTCCTGATTACTAGAGAAGACACACTTCTCTGCTGTCATAGTGATCCAGTCCTTTTGAGTCCCAGGGAAAATATAAAGTCTGCCATGGGTTACTTGGAAAAGCAGAAATATTGTTAATGGAGGAATTACATTTGACAAAGAAGGCTTATACCCAAGATTCTGGCCCTTGATTTTAGAGTCTTCTCTCATTATAAAATCAACCTTGGCGCTAATCATGTCAAAACTTACAAAGGTTCCTTGCTATTGTAGTATATTTACATAAAATAATAACAATATTGAATATCAAAGTATGATTTCAGAATAAAATAATATGCATTTCTAATTGCCTAACTCATTTTTAAAATCAATCCCAAGTAAAGGTCAGCCCCAAGGTCCTCAGTAAGTTTTCTTTGTCACACTCATAGCATAATAAAAAGAAAGCCTGAATAGTCCTGCCAAGAGAACCGCAGACAGTGCTTAGCTGGTTGCAATGTCTTCAAATGATTACCACTTGATTAGCTATAACAATAAAATAAGCAGAAACACATAGAATAAAATATATAAACTACAAAACTTTATATCTTAACTACTACTGGCCATGTGTAAAGACTGTATGCTCCTCCATGTAAGGGCCTGGCACTCTGATATTTCTAACTGTAAAGGTCTTTAAAAATTGTTACTTTCCTTTTGAATATGTGATACAGCAGCAGTCTAGAGAGTATCACTTCAGCTTGCTCTGCAGAACAACTGTTCACATCATGAGGACAACTATCTTCAAAAGAGAATGAAGACCTCCACTGCCTGGAGAGTTGTGGGGAGCTCCAGGGCTTTGTTGCTACTTCAAGACCAGTTATATTACACACACAAGGATAAAAATGCAAAACTGGTCCAAAACTATAAACTGGTCCTCCCATATCCTTCATAGAAAGAAATATTACATGTAACATATATACCAACTATATCAAAATTTCAAGTACATATTGGGTACAGCAAGACTCCTTTGTCCATGGTTCATGTTCTTTATTCGAGTGGTGTAGTAATATCACTGGGATGATTCACAATGTAATGTAAATTACTGCTCATTCTGAATAAGGTTGACAGAATCTGGCTCAAACAGGATAAAATGAAGAGTGAGAGTAAAAGAAATGCGAATTACTTCAAATTACAGCACTAGAATGAAACTCTGAACTAGCTCCTATAAAACTATTTATGAGCTTCAGATGTTCTCATGCTGAGGACATAAACAATCCTTGTTTGCTGATGTTTGAATGTCTGTGATAGAGAACTGTGACCACAAAATCTTTCCATGTAAACTAAAAACTTTAATTGCTCTCTGATCTATGGATAGCCTGTTCATTTCCTTTATTAATGTATTTTGGCCGGAGTCCCCGACAGACAACAGGCTTATTTAATAATACTCTGGAAAAAACTCCACAACATTTGTATCTGGTGTGAGACAGAATCTGACCATTAATTGACCATTAATGACTAGTGTTCAGAAAAAAAAAAAAAAAAAGAGAACAGAGTTCTATGTTTCAAATACAAGTTGTAGTACACACTCAATTCTCCAGCAAGCTGGCTTCCTTGCCCAGCATCTCAGAAGACAATTTTACATTTCTGCTTTCAGAAATATCCTGCCAGAGTGGTGGTGTACTGTCTGCTTTCCAAGGCTTTGAGGAGAGCCTGCCCACCGGTACAGATAGCCTTCTGCACTTTCTTTTGACTCTTCTCTGGCTGCTTTTTTTCACTTGTGGAGAAGCCAGTTACAGACCTCTTTGATTAGGAGTGCACAGCTGTAAATGAGATTCTTGAAAACAAAGGTTCAGATTATCAGAAACTGGCAACACAGCCTAAGATCTGTAGTTCATTGTGTGAGTATGTTAGCTGAGGTGTTATGGATCATATTCCTGTTGTCAGTCCTGTATGTACTTTAAGGATGAGATTGATCTCACTTTTATCCTAGAAAACTAGTCAAAGCTAGATGTTTAGCTAGCTGAAAACTAGCTTACATATGATACCTAACTTTCAAAAAAATAAAGTATAAAGGTTATAGTTCCTATGTGCCCTTGTTGAAATATGTGAGGTTTTCCCCTCAAGACACTGTGAAACAAGTTTATTTCTATGTCCCATCACATTCCAAATCACGTCCAGAGTGGCCTACTTATCAGTGGTACTATGTAAATTTATGTATGTATATCAAGTACTTTCAAATTTAACATACACTATGGTACTAAAAATAAAATGAAAGTAAATATAATTATTTGCAAACGTACCAGTTAACTGTTAGAATCAAATAATAATAGTATTAACAGTAAAATTTATACAAGTCTTTATTTCATTTAATCTATTTAGAAACAGTCTTATTCATAGTTATTTTTTAATTTAACTTTTAAAGGTTTTTCCCCATAATAAAACTCCATATATTAAATAAAAGCTTTTTTTTTTCCTATTTACAAGTTCCACAGTGCACCCGTTAGCAATGATTCCATAACTATTTAGTTTAGCTTCCATCTTCAGTTCTCCATTGTCAATTAGAATCAATAAGTCCATCTCCTGTTATTACCCTGGATCAAGTCATTGTGCAGCCTTCTTTATTATTCTTCCAAGCTGCATTTCCTGTGGACATTCCTATTCCTGAAACATCTGTAATTTTAAAATAAAGATATTGAAATTAAGACACACTTTCACACAGAACTTACTTTTGTTACATTTGTGACATAACTGGGCTTAATAGTCTCATACATTGTTTGCCATTACTCATTTCTAAGCCCAGTCCCATTCTCATGGACATCAATGTCACAAAGAACATTGGCTTTAATAGAATAATATTTTTTCCCTTAAAAATATAGAATTAAAAAAACATATTGGGAAATACTTATTTGGACAATTTATGTAGTTGTTCCTGTTTCCCCAGTGTCAACTTCTTTTGAAGTGTGAGGTAAGATAATTTTAGTATTGAAAAGCCCCTGACAGAACTTAATTAAGCAATGAGGCCTGGCAGTCCAATCCTGTATCGATCATTTCTAGTTGTGATGTAAATCATAATAATGTTTTATAGTTAGTAGCTCAAAATAAATTTCCAGATCAGAAAACCTACCACTGTAGTGGAATAAAAAATTATCAGTGCTGGTTCAGATACTGTAGATAACCAAAGGAAAACTTGGTATTTCCTTTCTCACAATGCAGACAGATAAAACCACACTTCAGTGCAAGCAAATGTGAATTCCAGTTTGAAAGTATCTGTGAAAATTTACCATTTTCTTTGACATAAGAAAAAATCAGATTTGCCCCTGTAATATTATGTGATGCATCACAAGGAAAGATGAGTCAAAATTAAATATCTTTTTAATTATTATACCAATTTGTTGCACTAAAAAGATAAAATTGTTGTAAAAAAAATCAGCATTGCTTGTTACCTTAAACAAGTTCATTTTCAGTCTATGCAAGACACAGAGTATAAGCTCAGTCAAACTTTACAAAGCTGTATGTAGACAATTATTAGGCATCCCAGGTATATTTGACACGATTCTAAAATCACTGCAGTGGTGTTGGCTTGGATAAACTTAATTTTCTTCATAGTAGCTGGTATGGTGCTATGTTTTGGATTTGTCACCAAAACAGTGTTGTTAACACACCCATGTTGTAGTTATTGCTGAGCAGTGCTTGCACAGCATCAAGGACTTTTTTTCTGCTTCTCACACTGTCCCTTCAGCAAGTAGGCTGGGGGTGCACAAGAAGTTGGGAGGGGACACAGCTGGGACAGATGACCCCAACTGACCAAAGGGATATCCCATACCATATGACATCATGCTCAGCATATAAAGCTGGGGGGAAGAAGGAAGAAGTTGAGGGGGACATTCAGAGTGATGGCATTTGTCTTCCCAAGTAGCCTTTACACATGATGGAGCCCTGCTTTCCTGGGGATGGCTGAACACCTGCCTGCCGATGGGAAGGAGTGAATGAATTCCTTGTTTTGCTTTGCTTGTGCACACAGCTTTTGCTTTACCTATTAAGCTGTCTTTATCTCAACCCATTCAGTTTTGCACTTTTGCCCTTCTGATTCCCTTCCCCATCCCACTGGTGGGAAGTGAGAGGCTGTGTGGGGTTTAGCTGCCTACCGGGGTTAAACCATAACAATCACCTTAATTTAGTTGGTAGCTGTGGGCTAATCAGTCAGTAATCTTGTGGCCAGTAAGTAATAACAAGCAGGGTAAGTGATTTGGAATACAGAAGAACTATGTAGGCCCATATCCTCCCTCCCCCTCAAAAAAAAAAAAAAAAAGGGAAATGTTTGGGATTGATTCTTTCTCTTTTTTCTTCTCTTCCTTCTTTTAACACTGTTGACTCTGAGTTAATATCTTTATGCTTCCTTCAAAATTAATGGAAGTATGAAAGACAAGGATTTGAAATGCAAACATGACAAATTTAGCAGTTATGAATAAAAATATGACATTTTAATGATGCCTTAAAAAGTTCAGAGCTGCAGAACATGAGTTTCTTTGGTACTTTCAAATTTGTATACTTTCTTCTATTTTTACCCATTGGAATGTTACTAAGGAAAGTGTTATAGATATTTTTTTGTACAAATGCTTGTCAAATAATATCTAGAGTTAGGATTTTATTTCTCTTTAGGTGGTAGTGTTGTAGCATTAAAATCTATGACCGGTCTCCAGTCTCCTTTAAAGAGATCTGCTTATGATGAAATACTACATAATCATTGATTATGATAAAAATCCCTTGATTTTCCATTACTGGTATACATACTGAAAGATCATTAGACTTGATCTTGAGCAAACTGGGAGAATGTCTAAATCTGTAGATCACTGTAGAATTTAATAATCACATTATCAACATTCTCTCCTAATGGCTTAATGAGCTTGCCGCTACCAAAAATAGAGATAATCTGTCTTATGGTGGGAACTGCTACAACTTACTTAAGCCATCTAAAATTTAGACACTTCAGCTAGGATTCATATCAACTGAAGTTAGTCTTCTGCAACACAAAATTGACAACTAAAAAAATTGCAATTGATTCTCTTTATATTTAATACAATTATACAAACAATGAACCCTTTCACCAGCTATGGCTATCTAAATCAGGATGTGACTATCTGCATCCTCAAAGATCCTATGCCTTCTCATCAGCAGTAAAGGGACTATCAGTTGAACTGCTCAGATGTACATGTCTGTCTGGTCAAATTTATTCCGTGCATACTCTGAGATATACTTTCAGGCTCCTTGAATAGCCAACGGTGAGAGATAGATATGTTGAATATACAATTTCTTCCATCTGTTTTGGATTCCTAATATGAGAAGGCGGCCCTATCTTTCCATTACTGACGGTAAAATGAACTAAACTGTTACCTTAGACTTAGATGCATAAAAATACAAAATGTAAATTTCACTCCAAGCTCAATACAGTTGCTTAAAAATAAGACTCTACTGCCATTTGAGAGGCTGAGGACATCTCAGAAGTCCACAAAGGGGCTGGCTGATGCCACACAGGATGGGCAGAGACATGTTTTTCTGGACTGGCAGAGGAAACTACATGGGATAACTTCAAGCCCCTATGTTTAGGCAATTGAATCAAGCCCTAAATATTGAATTTAGAAACCCCAAGACCAGCATAGAAGGAAGAGGACTTAATAGAAATAAAGTACATTAAATATAAGGAATTTAACAAATTGGCTTACTGCAAATACTCAAAAAACTGAAAATAAGAGATTAATATTCAGATCCTTACAAAAAATCCTCATTCAGTCATGTATATTTAAGGCAATCGTGTCATATGAATGCAATGTATTAAAATAATGGATGAGTATTTCATTTTTCTATGCTTCCTGTCAGAACTTGTTTTAGTACTACCCCTAGGGGCATGTCTTTGGAAACATCAGCTGAATTGAAAAAAACAACTAAATTTGAGGACTTAGGTATAGAGTGGTGGAGACACAAGCCCTTAGTCCTCCAAGCTCTGAATACATGTACAGATTCCTCATGTTCTGGAATGGACACATATGTCTAAATATTTTGCTGCATCAAATATAATAGCTATAAGATAATCGAATGTGCTGAAAATGTGAGAAAATATTTTAATAAGCTAGGGTTGTGATATACTATGTATTCATTTTTATTATTTCAACTCAAAAGTACAAATGTTACTTTTAATTTTGACCACACCACCTTTGGAAATTAATTATTAATTTCCATTTTAATCCTTTTGTGGCCATTTTTAAAATGGCCTCAATAAATGGCTCTGAAGCTTCTAGGTTTTATACACGTAGTGGTATATATTTTGTACTGAGTCGCATCTAATATAGTTCCTGTAAAGTCAGTAAATTTGTGTGGACTAGAAAACACTGCTGAATTTAGCCCAATATCTATGTAGAAGTCCACTGTGGTAGTACAGGCAAACCAAATAAAAATCATGGCAGGAAAGTCATTATAATCTGCAATTAACATAACAGATTTTACAATGTGTGCTAGAAATTAAGAGGTTTTGCCTTCTACACAGTTTTATAATAACAATTATAAAATCAGATGGCAACGATGATATGAATATAATGAGATAGGTCATGGTTATAGGTCTAGCTGCATCTCCTTTCTCTTTATGGTTGCTGAATTCATCCCTCAGGTGTTTGGCTTCTTGTGCTTAATGGTCTTAATGTAACATTATATGATTCTTCCACATAGCTATCCTGTAAAACTGTAACTATACCAATGTTTATTAACTTGCAATCCCAAGAGCGTTTGGGCCATTTATTGGACAATAACCTCATTAAGCCTAATTCAATCATTAGAGAACCAAAAAAAAAAAAAAAAAAGCTATTGTAATATAACTGCTATAAAAAGCAAGGCTGTACAGAGCTGCCTCGTCTGCTCAGCAGTGTCAGAGGCAGTTGTGCATACTCCCATTAACAAGTATTTAGGCACGTGGCAAAATCTGCCAGTGGAGACTTAGGCAGTTTAGAGGCTCAGATATTCACAAGCGGAAGGTAGATCTTCAGACAATTTCATTAGCATCTTAAAGGCAATTTGAGCAGAGACTTGTATGCAGCCCTTGTAAATCTAGCCTGAACAACATGCATGCATAGTCATACTACTTAACAGCCTAGTAATTTATAATGATGCATTAGGAAGGTCTAGTTCTTTTAAGTACTTCACACTATTAAATCACTTCTTGAATTCAGCTCTTCTCTAGCACCTACAGAACATGAGCATACATAATGCCTATAATATTCCTTCTCATCACATTGTTCACAAATGTACTGTTTTCCTGGCTAAACCACCTTGTATACATCTGTTCAGAAATTACTTTAAGGTGAAAATCTTAAATCTTAGACTGAAAGGTATGATCCTGAATTTAGTTAAGTCAAAAGAATTGTTTTGGTAATTTCTAAAGGATTTAGATGAGACCTAGTCCTGAAAACATTTTGTGTGTTTAACATGAATGTTTCCAACAATCATGAAGTGACTAAAAATAAGGAGCACAGACAAGCCCATGAAGATGTGTTATCAGGACCTTTTCATTGCAAGTGAACAAGGAGTGCACTGTTGATTGCTATGAAGCAGACTAGCTCATGAAGAAACATTCTTACTTCCAAATAAATATATTTGACAGCTTTCAGCAACTCAAACCTTCAGGTCCCCCCTCTGTTATTGACATAATTCGATCTCCTGTTTTCAAACAGTTTCTTCCTTTATCCTGGATTGAAGCAAGGGAGCTCTTGCTTAATTATATGCTTTAATGCTTGTTGAGAGCTGAAGGATAGGAGCATATAAGCTAAAACCTACTAGGTCAAAGTATTTTTATGAAGTACAATACATTGCCCAGCAGCAAAAGGTGTATCAAACATTAACGTCCTCACAAAGGCATTTTGCCTCATGGTTGGCTTTCTAACAGTTATTTCTAATCTCTTCCCCTGTTTACCACAATCCATTTCTCTTCTCTTCTGTTGAAGAATGGTTCACAGCAACTTCAGATTATAAACTATACAGTTCACTTAGTGCAGTAGTCACAACTGCTGCAGAAACTCCCATAATAAGGGAGTCTAATACTTTAAAAAATCCATAGAAGTGACTTATTTTCTCTTTTCTTGCTTCTGGCTTTCATTGCAGAGCTATTTATTTGCTATTTAAATATATAAGACTGAAGCAGAATTTCTCCCACTGTAGTAATCACATTTCTGGTGTCAGTAAATATGTTGTTCAGAATTTATCTAGCTTGAAAATGGAGCCAGTTGTCAAGTAAGTATTTTACTGCATCTAGCTACACTCAGTTTGTGTTCAGCCAGTTGTACAACCCCTCTCTCCTTTTTTTGGCTAGTATTTCATATTAGTTCATTCACTTTGCACAGATAGTAAATAAAGATCTCTGCTTCCACCTGGTGCAGAGTAGAATAGAAAGGCAATAGGGTAACTTACTCCAGTATCCTGAAAAAATAGTACATTATGGAAAAGTGTGACTACCAATGTGTTTTCCCTTAACCATTCAGCATGCTGGTCATGTATATTATCCCAGAGAACTGCTAAAATGTAGATAGCACTAGAGTATGGCAAGAATATTCATCCCAGAAAACATTCATGAACCATAAACCCATTATATTTTATGAAATGCTTACACTGGGACTTTGTTCCCTTAGTTACCCATCTCTAATTTTATATCTTTTAATTAAATGTATTTAATTCTTAATGCTTTTTCTATGTTCTTTGTGGTTCCAATTTTGAGAATTAATGTAACATACTTTTTCGTTTTACAACAAATAAAGCCTAAAGTATATGTACAAACATATTTCCCTCTATTTTTGTGATTTCTGCACACTCTTTCCTTTCCCTTTGCCTTTGTCTGTCTCTCTTTTCTGCCTGTCTTATCTGTCTTTTCTCATGCTTTTTGATTCATTTAGGCCTATATTTCTATCACGACAAATCACTACTATGTACTAATTTGCATCATTTTGAAATCAATATGCAAGACTGGGGCCCTGTCAAACAAAGTTTTCTCTGCCTATTTCACTTCTCTTTGGATGTCCCTAGGGTCAATGGAGACCATGTTTCACAGCAGGCACCAGACTTGCCTTTCATTAGTTACTCTGACTTCCTGAAGATCTTCATGCTTCCTTCTGTCCCTCAAACCAGTTTTCCTGTCTGTGGCAGCAAGAGCATGATAATTTGACCCTTTAACTTTGTAAGCTGTTTCTACTAAAAAAAGCAGCATTTAGCATTTTTTAAGCTAAAATTAAGCAGAGATATGTATCTCAGGAACACTGCTAAATGTAGATTTTCTATTAACTTTTCTCCCACCCCATTTTTTAAAAGTTGACTTCAAAATTGTAAGCCTGGAGGCCAAAATTTAAATGAACTGAATGCATGTCCTTTCTAAACACATACACAGTGATATTTTCAAATGATCTCCATTAATTTACTGCACTGACAGTAAACAGATCTGAGTTGCACAAGTACCATTATTGGAAGTTATAATATGAAGTGGATAAAGAATAAATGAGCATGGTGAATGAATTTGCTTTGCATTTCTTCAGGTTATAACTAAAAGCCTATGAAAGTAGTTGCAAGTTAGGAAATTTCTAGCCTATAAGGCTTTTATCTGTAATGTAACTGATTTGTAAATGACCAATATCAACTGAGAAACTCCCTGGGCAGTGAGATCCAGATTTTGGAAGTTTTCTTGGCAGCTCCCTGTTTAGCTCCAGTGAGAAGACAGATGCTTACCTTTCATATTCTGGATGATGTTCATATGGAGTTTTGGCCAGTGCTGTGTATTTTTCTTTCTTTTACAGAAATTTTTCGTTTCCATTGTTAGCCATTGCTGTTTTATAAAACTTCCAGGTGGAACACCAAGTAATAATATGGAAATTGATCCTTTCAAGTGATCATCTCAACAGTAAACAAGGGCACGGAGGACTCAATTTTTAAGTGGTCTTTTCGTCAAAATGATGCAATTTTAAACCTGATTTTCATGATACATCCTTTAACATGGACCATTAATTTGAGGACCCAGATAAAAAACTGGCTTACTACTCTAGGAGATCTAGTTTAAAAGATGGATAAAAGTGTCTGTACAATTAGATAATTTTAAACTGGTGTTCTATGTTTTTTTTTTTTCAGGAAGGCAATATATTGTACTAGCTGCTAGCTATAAGAACTTTTCTTATTAATAAGGAATTAAATCTTCAATAAAATGATAAAAATGCATACATGTTTGATTCCTCTAGATCATGAATTTGACGTTACTTTTATTTTGCAAATCTATCTAGCTATCATTCTATCAATTGCACATCATAAACTGCATAGCGAGGTATTAAAATGCACGTGCAGGCCTTACAAAAAGTAAGCTGTAAGTTATGCTAGAAGTAACATACTTCAAATTTTTCTAGTAAATTAATCATAATGCACAATCAATACCTTCAAAGGAGAAAGCTAGTTTCACTCTACTAAATTAAAATATCAAAGTTAAAAAAGGAAAAAAAAATCCAAATTGTATTTTTTTAAAGCAGAAACAAAATTAAAAAGCAAGATAAAACAAGACCTAAGATCATGTGTTACCTGAAGCAGTTTGCATCTCCTTAACTCCAGCTTTTAATCCCTGACATAAACATATTGGTAAGTAAAAGGAGCTTCAAAGTTGAAAGGCAACACTGGGTGCTGTTGTCAGGAACCACAAAACATATGGAAAGTTAACACTAAGATCCTGACTCCTTTTCGTCTATCACTTTCAGAATGTTAAAGGGCAATTCTCTTGCACTTCAGAACTCTTGTGTATCACCAAAATGGAACAAATAAGCATTTATGTAAATAAAAATGGGTACTGGGAAACAGAAAGGGTTATGATGCAAATTGTGCCTTAGATTTGAAAGTGCAGGAAATTTAAATTAAAATCACATACAAGTAGCCAAATCTTTCAATAATTTCTATATTTCTGGATGCTGACATAATTTTAGGAAAGTGACAAAATAGCTCCTGAAATTAAGCATTTTTAATAACACTTTTAGCCCCTCTTCTGTTTTAAGACAGGTGGTGTATGGGCAGCTCTAATCTGGCTGCACATATATTCTTAATAAGCTTTGTTGATACAGAATAACAAATACTGTCATGTGAGTATCCAACTAAAACTGGGCTACACATGTAAAAGGACTGCAAATGAATACAGTTCAACTGGGAAGGTAATAGTAGGAGAGAGTAGTTGAGCCAGTTACTAACAGCATCAGTAATAACTAGAAGGTAAAACTGTTTTTTGCTATGAAATCGTTGTGCACAGTATTGAGTACCAGGAAAACCACAGATTTCAACTTCTTTTATGGATGTAACAAGCAAAAACTATGAGGAATGAACTAAACAAGATTTCCACTGAAGTTTAATAAGTTAGTGCTAACCCTGAACCTGTTTCTATTTTTCTCCTACTTCAGTTCTGAATGTTTGAGCTGCAGTTCTGAAAGTCATTTTATTTCTATAAAATAAGTAATTTTATGCATGCAGACAGAAATTAAAATAAATGGTGTATTTTTAATGTAAATATCCACATATCTCCATCAGTGATAATATTAAATGCATGGCATGAATCTAGACATAGAATGAAAAAATAAAATAAAGATATGGGATGACTTGTATTTTTTTTTACCTAAGCAAACAGAGAGAAAGAAAAAGAACTTTTGATATGTGTCAGTCACCTTCCCTTTTACCCATTTAGAATATTGTCTGATAACATTATTATAAGAATAAGAATATGAACAGAATAACTTGTAGTAGAATTCCCAGTAAATACTATGCATCTTGAATAAATGACAAATTTTGGGGTGTATAGGAGTTTTGCAAATAAACAGCCAAGTACAGTCACCTGGAGTAGACTTCATTTCACTTCAGATAAGGAGGTGTTAGTTGCTTTGCGTTCCCAGTATAGTTGATGGGAGGAAATAAATACTTTTAGAACACACTTTCATCTGACCTAGTTGATCTACTTTGGGATGAGTTAGATCGTATTTTAAGATGTGTATCTCCTTCAGCAGAAGTAGCATAGGATGATTTGCTCATACATAGATATTGGTATTAGTCTGCATTTGGTCAGATACGTAACTCTAGTTTGATCAGATGCTTGCTTTCACATTTCTTACAATAAATTGCTTCAAAATGTCATCTGAAAGTTAGTAACTTTATCATAATTTTCTGAAAAAATGTGTCCATGCCCAGTCTATTCCATTTGTCCTTCTGCCATCACATGTTCTGGATTACTTGCCTCTTCTCCCATCCATCTTCTAGAAAACACCCATGCTGGATTCACAGACAAAAATCATAACTAGTTGTTTTCCAGACTAAATAAATTGGCCTCTTTTATCAGCTCCAAACTGAGTTAATCTTTCATGATAATTAGCATCATGCACAGTATTTCAAAGTGATTGTCATAATTTCCTTGAACAATATTGTTGTTTCCTATCTCTTTTAATATAACTTTGAGTCACATTTGCCTTTCCGTAGCCTTAGCACACTAGTTTTTCCCTTTCATCCTCAGTTCTTTTGTAAGAAAAAGAACTTGTGCTCAGTTGTTTCCTTCTGATGAGCTTGCAGTTACTGAAATTACTCTCTTTAGACAGTAGGACTGGCACTGCAAATTTTCACTGGCAATTCACCCGAATTCCCCCATGCCTGTCAGTGTTTAAGAGGCATTTGGACAATACCCTTAACAACATGCTTTAACTTTTGGTCAGCCCTGAAGTGGTCAGGCAGTTGGACTAGATGATCATTGTAGGTCCCTTCCAACTCAAAATATTCTATTCTGTTCTGTTCTGTTCTATTTCTCTCATTACAGGTCTCACAGTATGTTATTTGATTCTTTTTTAATATTGATCGTATCTCCCATATTTATTCTATCAACACATTTTATTAGCCTACTCCTAATTTTTTAGCCAGAATTATTAATTAGAATGTTATGTAAGCTCTTCCTTACAAACCTGTGAATTCTGTCTAATGTAGCAATGTAGCAAGAAAGGACTGACATTAAGAATAATTAATGAACAGTCTCAAAACTAAATGAATATTCCACTTGTTTTTCTCCAGGGTGGAGATACTAAGGGTGAGAGCAAAAACTATGTAGTTAGCAGGGAAGAAGGTAATTGAAACATCACAAAGAAAGCTTGTGGTTAAAAAAAAAAAAACAAAAAAACCTAAGGTGGCAAAAACCCATAAAAGATCTGTCAAAGGAACTAATACTCTCTATCATGCTGGAACATGCTGTGTTTGAAATTGCCGATTTATCATTAGGAAACCAGTGAAGGTGGTATCATATAACCAAGATGGGAAAATACAATGTCTGTTTTTAAGAGGAAAGAAAATAGCAATCTGAATAAGTGTAGACCCATTGTCATATGAATCAACAGTATTGAAAGCTCTGGACAAACTTTTAAAGGACAATATAATCAAAGAAATGGAAGAACGTGGAAAATGGGATGAAATACAACACACATTTAACAAAGGGAGTTCATGCCTAATTAATGTGATATCTTTTTTGATAAGTGAATTTTTAGACAAGGGAAATGAAGTACATCTAATCTATCTGGACTCAGGCTCTATGAATAATTGATTTTTCAGTTCAACCACTCACCTGAAAAAAAAAAAAGAAATTAAGAACTGGAAGAAAAATAATAACAACAATAATGATTACAATAAATTGGTTAGGGTATAGGGAAAAGGTAGCAATTTTAGTAGCTAAATACATCCTTTCTGTATGTATATGCATTCATATCATAAGGAGAGATATTTAAAGTCAAAATAGCAAATAATAAGTGAAGGCGGCAGATATGTTCTGTCAAATCTAAATAGAAACTAACAGCAGTGAGATCATATAAGGCCTTGTCTAAGTTGTTGGGGTTTTTTAAAAATGGTTTTGTTTTGTTTTATTAGGTATTTTAACAATTTTAGGAAAGAAGGATTTAAAGAGAGCTTTAAACTCAGCCATGGGTATGTTAAGTTGTTAAGTAGTTGCAGCTATCTAGAAAAGTAGCAATCATTAGTAAAGCAAGAGAAATTGTACTATTAATGCTCCAATACTTAAAATCAAGGAAGAATAGTATCTGAACTAAACCAGAATCAAACACATAGCTAAAATGCTTTGTAGGGAAATATTAAAATTAATTTCCTTTAAGTTGCTAAAGCAAAATAAATTTTAAATCTAAAATAAGTATAAATTTAAATTAAAATAATAACATTACTAAAAATACAAAAGTTTGAAGAAGCCTTTGGGAGAAAACCTACAAAAAATGGACAACATAACAAACACAGTAATGGGAACAGTAAATTATTAACTTAGCAGAAGTATCAGATGTTTGGAAACAATTTTTAAAACATCACATACCTCAGCTAATCTTTTCAAGAGAATGCTTTAGTTGATCATAAAGCTCTACTTTTATTTAGTTAGAAGTAGAAGACAGATATGTCCACACAAATCCCATTATAAAGGTGGCAGAGGATATTATCTTGAAGGCAGAAAGCACAGTCAGATGGGTTGGTTGCTAATTTTACAAGGTGTCTTAGTCTCTATATCAATACCCTTATTTAAAGTGCTCTTAAAAAAAAGAACATTTCCTTACGGTGAAAAAGAAATAAGGATAAATCTTGTTTACTGCATATATCATTAAAAATAATTGTTAAAGGTTTCTGCCACAGTTTTGGTGAATATACAAAGAGGTTTATTAGTTAGAAAGGTAAACCCGGATCGGTCAGGATTTATTCTGGTTAGACAAATTGCTGCTAATTAAATTAAGATGTCCGTGATTTGAGTTACAGTTCTCATGAAGATAACATCTGATACATTTTATTATCTCTCGGAATGCAGAAAAACCTTTAGCCAAATAGAATGTAAATGTATGTTTCTTCTATTAAAAAAATTATTCTGGAGAAAAACTGAGAACTGGCATTCGTTCCACATCTGAGAATCCTGGAAGTTTAGATTTAATGAGTGGAGTTTTTTCATTTAGCAAGGAAAAAAAGAGAGGTACCCCGTATGACTAGTTAAGAAAACTAGGACTCTCTGCACCATAGTCTTTGGTAATCAACAGGGAATATCAAAATATGCAATTGCAGTATTTCCAATATTTCGATTTTTGTTTCAGTTTAAGACATTTTAGTAGAAGCAAATGTAAAGGCTGAGAAAAAATAATTGTAGCTAGTTCTGATTTACATTTCTGTAAAATACTTGAAAATAGGAAACATGCAGGAGTGCATTACACATGAGCTGCATGTGGAAAAAGAATTTTAAAATGGGAAAACAATTTTCATGAGCAACTTTTGTCTATGCAATGGTCTAGTCTTTCTGGTAGTCAGCTAAAGAACTCTAAGTGTTAACTCCAGTATTCATTTTCCTGAGACAGTAAGCCTCAAATCCTGTCAAGCTGGAAAGCTCAGTTCCCTAAATGTAAGGTTATTCTTGTCGCTCTCATTCTGAAAGAAATAATATAAAAAACAGTTGATTTTGCTTCCCCAGAATGCTCAGTTACTGTCATATTCAGATGAATCCCTTCTAACTCACACCACTCTAAGTGAAACACATGCCAGAAATAAGACATACCTTGCAGTTCACTAGGACCTGCACGGTTTGGGGTCAGCAGCCATTGCAATTTTGCTAGTTACTTTCTGGCAATATTTACTAAAGAGGGAATAATCTGTCCAATTAAGCCATTATGAAACCATTATTCTTTCTTTTTTTGGAGGTATGTTTATTTTAAATTTGAAACTGTAAAATACATTCTTATCAGAATGAGCATCTTCTCCTCACGCATATGACATAATTTTTCATATGGCTGTTTGCTGGAACAAAAATTGAACTGTTTTTTGAATTTACATTGGCATTTTCATCAAACTTAGTAGGCAAATCATTGCGCTTCCCATTAACAAGAGTTTTGTAACAGTGCCAAGTAATGATAAAATTAAGGGAATCCATTATAATATAAGGGGCCAAAACTGAGCTTCTAAACATTTTTTATTTACACTGCAGCTTGAACATATGCCAATAATCCAGCAGGAGAAAAGAGAAAGCTCTTGTACAGTCTGTACCAGTATCAGTACAGACTGGGTGATGAATGGATTGAGAGCAGGACTTGGGGATATTGGTAGATGAAAAATTAGATATGAGCCAGAAATGCGCCTCTGCAACCCAGAAAGCCAATCATATCCTGGGCTGCATAGAAAGAAGCATGGCCACCAGGACAAGGGAGGTAATTCTCTCCCTCTACTCTGCTCTCATGAGACTCCACTTTGAGTACTGCATCCAATTCTGGGGTCCCCAGCAAAGAAAGATAAGGACCTGTTAGAGTGATTACAGAGGAGGGCCACAAAAATGGTCAGAGGGCTGGAACATCTGTCCTATGAAGAAAGGCTGAGACAACTAGGGTTGTTCAGCCTGGAGAAGAGAATGCTCCAGGGACACCTTATTGCTGCCTTTCAATATATAAAAAGGGCTTATAAGAAAGATGGAGAGATACTTTTTACCAGGGCCTTCAGTGATTGGACAAAGTGTTAACAGTTTTAAAACAAAAAAAATGTAGATTTAGATATAGGGAAGAGGGTAGATATAATTAGACATATGGAAGAAATTTTTTACGATGAGAGTGGTGAGACACTGGAACAGGTTGCCCAGAGAAATTGTGGATGCCCCATTCCTGGAAGAGTTCAAGGTCAGTTTAGATGGACTTTGAGCAAGTGATCTAGTGAAAGATGTTCATGGCAGGGGGATTGGACTAGATGATCTTTAAAGGTCCCTCCCAATCCAAACCATTCTATGACTGTCTAATTTTATTCTAGTCACTGGGCCTTCAAGAGTTGCATATGTGAGATTCTGAAGAATGACAAGAATAATGAATATAATTAAAACAACACAAAAGAAAGATAAAAAAATAAATGCACAATGTGGAAAGCTTCACAAAACCTATATCATGATGAAAAAAACTTTAAAAAGATTAGCGATGTGTACCTGAAATGTTTTGATTCCTAATAAAATGCCATGAAATGCAAATTAAACCATTTAAAATTGCAGCTTCAGGTCTTTACTGAACAGAAACTGTCAAGTTTAAGATCCTGTATGAACCTTAGGTAGAGGTTTTTTCAAATTTAGTATCTCTTTGGAGACCTCAGTGGAAAATCATTCAATGTATAAGTGGGTTCTAAAGAGCAAAGATGCAAGGTTGCATAAGCAATGAGACTGGAGAATTATGCAACAAATCTCATAATGTCATGTATAGACAACCAAGATGCAATGTATTACAATATACTGTATTGGTACCTCTTTTTAGAGGGATAAACAAAAAGTTTGTTAGAACAAGGAGAATACTAAACTATCCTAAACATGGGAAGGGAAGAACCAAGACAGAATGAACTACAATTGTTTTCTTCACAGACAAATAAAAACATGAAATAAGAATATGTACAACAGTAAATGTTTTAGAGGATTTAGATTTAAAACTGCTGTCATCCCTGTAACATACTATGATAACAAGAAATACAGGCTGCCTGATAAAATAAAAGGGGAAATTTTATCACAATATATAATTAAACTGTAGAGATTGCTGCCACCGAACACTGTCTAAGTGAAAAAACTTAACTGGCTACCAAAGGGAATAATACGGGGATATTTTTGAATTATAATGAATTAATATTTGGAGTAGCTATGAGACATTGAGCTGCGGAGTATTAGGCAGTTATTAGAGACCAAGATGAGACTAATGGAGGCAAGGGAAGAGACAAGTTTCATTCATGTGTGTATTGCAGACAGGACTATTTTCTGCCTATAGGAAGTTTACAGCAGTAGGCAGAAAGGACTGGTAAAGTCTGCCCATGTTTCAGTTTTCAGCTCAGTTCATTAGTGTATACTCTCATTGGTGGAGTATGTTATCTCCATGGTGGAGTACAGCTGGAGTATACTGAACAGTTGGTTGAGGACACTGAGATGCAGACATAGAGTATCATTTGCCATCTGAGCAACTGAAGCATTTATTTTGAGAATGACAAGCACAGCAGTTAATGGTCGAAACATTTTAGATAACCCGGTAGTGATCCTAACTGGAAGACCATTGTACACTGAAGAATTAATGATCCACATAACAGTTTACCTGAGAAGGTGCAGGCCTTTGCTGCACCATGTTGCATTATGATGTGCATACAACTTGGCCTTCAGGGTTGTGTTATGCTGTGCATATCTGTTGGCTGCAGGGTACACTTAGCTGGTAATAGTAATGAAGGAGCCTGTAGGCAGCTGCCATTTGCATCAGTAATTACATCACCTGTGTGTCCTTGTATTTATCTTAAAGCGAAACAGTATGTTCTCATGTGAACATCCCTTTTTTGACACTAGAAATGATTAATAGAATTGTTCTTTTCTAAGAATATCCTATAAGAGCTCCAAAGACCAAAATGCCATCAGGTGGGATCTGCACTCTGTGCTGTTCCCTGACTGGAGGTCTGTCTGATGATACACAACTGTTCCCTACATCTGAAGGCATGTAAGATTATCCATACTATCCTCTTTTCCCCTACAATGTTATCTCCAATAAATGGTATTTTATGCAACATCTTACCGAACCCGAGTGATCTTTTCACTAGGATCATAACGAACACCAGCCCCAGTACCTTACAGCAGTGCACTACAAATCCCAGGGTAGATAAATTAGACATTTAAGCCATCTAAGAGTGTTTGTTCCCCTGCAATACAAGTTCTAGGGACACGATGGATGTTTCTTCGGTATCTGAAGCCAGCACATAGCACTACATTCAATTTTGCTTTGTGGTAGCACCTTCCAGAAAAGAGGATGTCAGTCCCTGCCTTAGCTGTTCCAATTCAGAGCAGCTACAGTGCAAACATCCTTTTTATCCTATGCTGCCTTTACTATGGAGGTGATAAATCTTGATCAGTGGGGCCCGATATATATAGCTGGGAACAATAATATGAAAGCTACTCATCAGAAGGATAGGCAGTTCCTACCTATTCAAGGTAGCAAAAAAACACTCTTTAAGTTGTCACTATTGTAAACAATCTAGTGTTGGCCATAGGACATGTAATTTGACAAAACATGTATCTAATCCAAGATGGCAATGCTGATGTTACTAAATAGTTATGTTTCTTCATTATGAACAATGGATAAGGTTTCTCAGAATGCTCTTCCTGTTGTAGTGTTCCCTTGAGGCAAAACGGCTGTGACTATCTGACTTGATTTAAACTACAACTGATTTGCATCATCAAGCAGTGTAAAGCAGTAAGACTGAATCATTGAAACTGAGGAAAGAAACATTGCAATGTTAATAATTAATTTTTCAACACCTCTGTTTCTTCAAAGAGTTTATCTTGGTCAAATAATTTCTAAGAGCGGAGACACATGCTACCATTGTCTCTGTTGCTGCTATTCTACAGTAGAAGAGCAATAGTCCCACAAAAAGCAATTAGCAGGATGCTAGTGATTGGAAAGAACTTAGAGGCAAAGGGAGGGATGGCTCTGTGTGTGTGTGTGTGATTATTCTTGGGAATCAAAACACTTTGCAAGTCAGAGAAAGAAGCAGCTTTTGTATAGCCACTATTCCCTTACATGTGGAAATGAAACTAATTGATAGAATTATCTTATATACAGTCACTAACCTTATTGATCATTGTATCTGAGCTAGTGCAAAGGGAAGAATGAGCTTTGCTAGATTAATGGGTGCAGAAGCTATAGAACCAGTGAGGAGCAGGAAATGAGTGATTTTCTGAGCTCCTCGAATGAGGTAAGTGTATGTATCTCTGTACGCCATTACAAGTACCAGAATATTTTTACTTGTAATTACGCTGGTGTGTCATGGGTCACCTAAACTGGAAAACAGTGTTTCTGCTCCTGGACTAGATAGTTAATGCATCGAACAAGAAAGAAGTTAATTTTTGCATCAAGGTCTCAAGCAAAAGCCTTGTGCATTATGTAAGTTCTTATTTATGATAAAATTTAAATAAGATTTAAATTATTCTAGTTCTCTAAACTTTATCTGACTGAATACAATGATCCATGTAGAAAGGGCATAAGAAATATCTGTTCAGAGGTCCAGCAGAAGACAGGACCTCAAAGGAAATGAGAAGGAGACTGAAGAGGTAAATCTCCTGTGCTGTCCCTGCTGAGGAAGACAGGAAAAGTTGTTTGGCATATTTCAAGAAAATCAAGCTTCTTCCTTAAGACTATGTTTATTAGTCAGTGCATTAATAATTTCTCATTTTACTGGCATCTGCATTTCTGTAAGAAATCACAGAAGTAATTAATTCTTCACATGAAAATACACTTATTTTCGCTGCCCTTTAGTAATAATAATTTACTGTCATGGAATGATTCTCTGAACACACACACATTCATTAGATACCTGGCCATTCTCAAATGATAATGGACAATTATTTAAAATTTTGTTTTTAAATATAACAGCAGAAATATAATTCCTATTCATAAACAGTAAATAGAAATGTTATTTGTTCCTTGTTTCTGTTTAAATGACATGTTAACCTTTTTGATTAATCTAGCGCTAAAAATCACATGGCATTATTTTATTAAACAGCATTTCACGTCAGTCTTAACAGCTCCAATCAAACATCTCTTACTGTTTGCCCTTGGAGTGTTCACTTCTTGTGTTATTTACATTAAAAAATCATATAATACACCTCTCTGATGCAAATCCCATTGATTAATATCACATATTTATCTCACAACAAAGGACTTCATAGGTTAAAGATCCACTAACTAGAAGAGGAACATGTGCAGAGGATGGGAATACACAGAGTCTTCAGTCATGTGAAGTTCCCCATGGTGACAATCATCGTAATTCCACTGAATACAATAGAGCTAAGCTGACCTTAAACTAAATCTTAATTCCATCAGTTTGCCTGGAAAATGAAGAGCCAGACATTTTACTGGTAATAGCTGGGTTTGTAGGTTCCTGCATTCTGTATGACCTTGTCAAAGTTCCTCAATTTTTATTTGAACTCCTTTGTCCTCAAGCTATAACGTACAAATCTGTCAATTGAAATCATAAACTTAATCTAGACAACAAAATTTTTTACAATGCTTATTCAAGGCTCTGGTTCATTATGCAACAATGTAATATTTGTCATATTTATTAATCCTAATAAATTATTGATTGCTCCCTTTTTGCTAAATCTGGGCTTCCACTAATTACTAGGTCAAGTAGAAGGTGGCAAAATGAAGGTTTTGAGAATGGATATAAAGTTGCAGGAAGCAAATAAAAACATTTTAAAATACAGATGTTTAATCTTTCCCTACACTGACCAGGCACTTTAAATAGGTCTGTGATAAAAACCCAATCAACCAGAGACACAACACCCCATTTTCTGAGGCTGAAATTCAATTCTATCCTTAATTCTCTACTTTTCCTTCAGAAATAGAATAAGAATTCAGTCTGATCTAAAGAAAAAAAAAAAAAAAACAAACCTTGTAAGGAGTTTCACAAAGAACTATTGAACGCACATGTGACTTTAAACACTTATCTCGAACTATCAAATACCATTACTAACACAAAGTCATCACTAACCTGTATCCTAGCACTGCAAGTGCTTAAAATCACATGGAGCTTAAGTTTCCATGAGTAGGTCTAATAGGTGCCTACTTTTCTTCTGCTGGACATCTGATATCTACCTGTGTCTTAGCATTGAGCCTTACACTTTTAAAGCCCAGGAAGAAGCCCCAGCTGACCACATAGACTGACGCTTATGCATACAGTTGGCCCTAAACTGGTGGGCATACTCTGACAAAAAGGTAACCAATATAGAATGTAGTAGCAAATTGCTTAGAAGACTTGTTTAGGAAGTGGAAGACACATATCCGTATTGCTGCCTACTCAGTTTGGAGTTGGGATTAGAAGGCAGCTTCACCATCTTCTTGCTCATACAGAGAGGCTTAACTTGACAAGAGGTAATAAATGAAACATATTACAGAATATTTTTCATCTGAAATAGTCTTTAGGAGACTGGAGACTTGTAAGTCTAAGACTAAGACTTAGTAAAGACTTGGGACCTGAATATCATACATTGTTAGGGTACAAGAATATCTTCAATTTATTGATAACATTTTTTATGTGTGAAGTCCCCCAGGAGGGGTATTTTGCAACTGAGAATCCAAGCTGGCAGAAGGAACTATTTTGTAGTACAGAATGCAGTTACCAGCTGGAGTCTTAAAAACACATTGTTAAGAAATTTTCTCTTTCTTTAATGAATGTTAGGGAAGCTGAAACTGATACTTGACTGTAGGCCCTAACACCTTCTTCCACCCCACAAACAAACAGATCACACAGGTTAATCCTGGATTCTGCAGGTCTTAGTAAATGAGCTGCCTTAGAGAAGAGTTTAAGCTTCAATTTCCTGCTCAGCAGCACTTTTGACCTTAGACAATAAGGTCATATTAGTGTGCCTTAGTTCTTTTTTTGTAAAATAGAGATTTCCAAGAAAGATTGAGATCTACAGATAAAGAACACTACAGAAAATATAGCTTCTCCTCAAAAATAGTATTTTTCAAAAATCTTACCCAAGCTTCTCCCTGGTTTCTCTTTGGGAATTTTTTTTTTTTTTTTTTGGGGGGGGGGGGGGCAGGAAGGGTACAGTGGCAGAGATTGGTTTGATTCTTTGCTTTAAAAAATTATAATGTCTATCTTTTAAGCTGATACCGTATGATTATTGTTATTATGACTTTTCTTTTTTTGCCATGTGCCAACTTCTGGGACCATTGTATGAGAAGGTTCACCTAAAAGAAACAAAGAAATGAGCAAAATTTTACTCTGACTAATTTAAAAGAAAAAACACACAAGCCAGAAACCAATTAAAAATGTCAGCTTACTACTCGAAGGATGTTCCATAGACATCTCCAGGAGTCCAATGGATTCTGGGCTATTTGGCAGAAATAATAAAAAAACCCCACCTAAAATCCAAAAAAACCAGGACGTGCTCTTAAACAGTTTGTATGAGGTTTCTGGGAAGAGAAAGGAAGAGAATGAGATGCAGCAGTAGAAGACCCTAATGTTACAAGCACACATATCAACAACTAGAACTGTGTCTGATCGTTTTTCCCCTTACAATGAATTACAGCCCTTACTTCCCCATTGAGACAGCTGGAGCTGCATATAAAAAGGCATGAACAGCAGTGTGAAAATTGCAGAGGTATTGCTTCTTTCTATAGTCAAATAAGTTCAATTCCATAGCCAAGTTAGTATTTCATCAAAGCCTGAGCAATTATCAGAAGACGCAAGAGTAGCTTACCAACATTAATGGTAAATGTATTACACAGAATAAGAAAACGTACCTGTCACAGGACATTGAGAATCCGTCCAAAGTAGAGAAATTTTGTGGCAAGAACACCGTGATAAACTGGTGTCTAGTGTCTTCTTTTGAAATAGCCTGAAAAATAAATCAAGCATTTTATGTTATTTGCTATATACATAGTATAAGTCATAATTGCTTTATCTTTAGTAATAGCATGGAAAGCAATTTACTTTAAGGAACTGATCTACTGTTCTGTAAGTTTTTGTTAATTTTAGTTCTCATACATTGTTAATTTACTGTATCACCTGCTGCACATAGGCCTTTGTTTAGTTATATAGCTTTCAACTATTCTATATTTAAAGAGTGCATTTTACTTCTACAGACAGCCAGTGGAAGAACTTTGTGATGTATAAGCTCTTCTTTAACAGTTTCAGTCATCAATGATAAGAAAGATGTTACTACTGCTGCATGCCATAACAGAGATTTCAATCACAACCAGGCCTGTGTAATCACTGTAACAAGGGTCACCTTGTCCTAAGAGGACTAATGCCTAATTAAACAATAGAATTAACAAGAAGGATTTTTATTTATTTATTTTGTGAACCAATTTACCCACTGTATGAACAGAAGTAGGAGCACAAATGATTTTCAGAGAAAGTTGCTTTAGAGGAAAACATAATCAGTTTTATTAGCTACTTTAACTTCTGTTTTATAAACATACTTTATGAAAGATGGATCTATTTTTTTAATAAATAATTGGGGTTTCATTTTTGGTTCCTTGTTTGGCTGGATTTTTTTCCTGAGACAATACTGTGTATTTCACTGACCAAGTTTCATGTTTTTTGACAATTCAGTGAATGACATTTTGTTGCAATGAATTTCTGGTAGATTTTTTTAGAGAATTATTATTTTCCTTTATCAGTCTGAAATTTGCTGTCTTTCACTATGGCTAAATAGACTTGGTTATTGCAAAAATGGCATTCTTATTCCCCTACCTCCCAAGATTTCATGGTCCTTCTCAGTTGTCTCTGCTTCAAGGTAAAGACTATTGGTTTCATCCTATCAGAGATCCTATTAGAGATCTTTGATTAGCATTTTGAAAAGGGATTCACAAACCATATAATCTCTATAAAGAAATCATAAATTGTGATAAAGCAGAGAAAGATACCCTTTATTTACACAATTTAAAACTGTTGAATAGTACTGAAAAAAAAACAAACCCAAGACAGAATTAACACACAAAACCATAACTATTATCACACCTTCAGATGATAATTAACATATTAATTTTAAAATTGAAATAACCTAAGCATGTTAAATTAGCTTATTTAATTAAAAATTATGTTATTTTCCTGTTCAATGGATCTTTGGCTTGAATTTCAAAGGGAAATGTTTATCAGTGCAGCATGCTGCAAGCTAGTTCCTAGCTGAGTTCTAATCTAGCTACATGATTCATGAATATGACCTGAAAAATCATGGGATGTTCTTGGAGGAGTTAGGTATAAAAATATGGTCTGTTGAAGCTAGTTGAACTGTTTTAGTTATGGGTACACCATATATTTTGCAGAAAATGTTAAAAATCTGTTTTCCCCCACATTTTCAGTTCAATGTTTTGAGCTTATTCCCAAAAATTTGAAAACATTCCCACATTTTGAAAAATTCAGCAGCAGCTTGCTTAGCAAATTACTAGTTACAAAATCCTGGACTGTGGAGAAATTCAGTTTCAGACATCTTCGTTACGAGCAAAAAGTCGTCTGTGTCCATGCCTATGCAACATAATTTCTATCAAAGGCAGCTGGGGTAAAAAACAGGTATGAATCTGACTCTAGAAAGTGAAAACTGTATGTAAATATTAGGTCCAGACACTCATAAATGGCAAGTATTTCATTGTGTAATTCTAACATGGAAGCCAAACAAGTACATTCATAATTCTTCCTCAAGCGTGGTTACAAATGCAAACCATCTGGAACATGTTTTGCTTAGAAACAAATTACATTCTCACATAGTGAACTGTCAAAAAGAAAGACTGATTTGTAGAGTATTTCAAATATTAGCTCAGGAGTTCAGGCCTTGGGTCAAATCCTTTCTCTGCCATGGATTGCCTTTGTGATCTTTGGCATATCACATAAATCTAGGTATCACAAAAGGACAAAGTTCTAAGTTGTGATCTCAAAGCCACTTCATTGTGGAAGCACTTGTACTCTGCAGATGTCATTATTTTACTTTTAGAGTTCCTAGAAGTGCCATAACTGCATATTGGCAGAGGTCAATACATTCTGCATAGCTCAGCTTATTGCTTAGACTTGTTATATTCATGGTTACAAGTTGTCCTATTTAGCTTGGCAAGGATTCAGAAACTAGATGTTGTTATCCCTAAATCCTCTGTCTGGCCAATGCACTCAGAGCATTCTTAACACCTACCACAGGACCAGGATCCTCATATAAACTAACATGAGTCATTAGTTTCTTTAAAAATATAGAAAATAAGAGAGTTGTGATATATTCTTGTCCTCCAGTAGCTTCACTGTAAGCATGCTGGTGTACAGAGGCAGAGTCTTCTCATCTAGCTTTATTGGTGTATTGGGAGTCACCTGCGAGGGAACTGAATCACCTTTTGGAGATGTCTAGCTCTTTCCTTTGACTACAGAGACTACAGCAACTAGCGGAAATTTACAAAACCATTACAAGCTACATAAAGCTGGGTATGAAGAATTCCAATCTGATGACTCCCCGAGCAACACGTCAGCATTTCGGATTTCATTCTGCAGTGCCTGGCTTCTCCAGGTGCAGCTTGGAAAGCCGGCATACCTCCTTGGGTGGCTGCAATTTGTTCTAGCTGCAAGGCCTATCACTGGCAGCCGACTGGAAATCTGCTAAGTGGGCATAAGACCAAAGGCCCCCAGTGCGCATGGGTGGTGTGGGATCTGTCACATGTCCTAAGTAAAGTATTACAGAGACAAAGAGACGAAACATAGGTATTTCTGTACGAAAGTTACATAAGGATGCGTTGTCCTGGCTGTTGGTGTTGTTAGGTTAATGTAACATGCGTGCATCCCAAGTTTTAAGAACTGATTATGATCACTTTCATACATATTTTATTTGAGTCATGTTTTTGATTAATTTACCAAATGAGCTGTTCAGGTAAATTAAAGAAATTCCAGGAAGCTTTCTTTTACTTCTTTTTTTTTCAACCCAACGGCAAGTCTCAATTGTCAAAGTAGGTAACACTCTTTTGTCCATAAAATATCCAAATGTGCTTATTCAGATCCTAAAAAGTGGCTTTTATAACCCACCTCGCTTTAATGTTCCATTCTCTTTTCTTTTATACTAAGTTTTGGCAGTCACACATAATAGTTATTGGGATTTGTGCTTTGTATAAAATATTTAATAGAATTCTTTAGTTACATTCTGTAAATATTCCGCAAGTGGCAGATGGTAAAATGAGAAAACATTTGTTTAAAAGTCAAAATAGTCAACAAAAGAACAGATCACCTTTCTCCTGTGGAAGACACTAATTTGGCACACCTATATGCTTTATATCAAGTGGAAACAACAAAGAAAACAGCACTGTAAAATGCCTTGTAAAAGAAAGAAAAGAAAAACCAAAGAAAGACTGTGATGTTAAGGATCAAACAGAAATGCAGAAAGTGTCATCAGAGTCATAAGCTATGTTATAAATCAGACCTTTTCTATTTACTTTTTCAGAAAATTTCTAACTTAAACTGCATGAGAAGCTGGATTTTTTTTTTTTATTTTTTATTGAAGCTATTGTCTGCTGTAAACACCCTTAGGCCTTCAGATTATAATAAGGGCACCGTCAATTGGAAAATGTTGGTTACTGCTCTCTAACTCATGTTTCTCCTTAAGGATGCAAAATGCTTGATATGACAGCACTTGGTGGGCAGTTTCTGTGTTTTTTAACATTTGGACCTGCAACACTGTGTACAATTCCTCATTTTATATTTTCTAAAAGATGAAGGAAATGTTCAAATAATAAGGTCATTATATATTGTTTCTAGCTCTGCAAATAACAATCCTATTTTTTTCTAATTTTAATGTAAGGGCTGTAAAATCCTTTTCAGAAGTAAGACCTTTGGAATACACTTGTTCAGAAATGTTAAATTAACATTACTAACTCTGAAGTTACATTACCAACATTCCCTGGACATCTTTTTTTCCTCAATATAACACACTAACCTTGCAGTTTCTGATGATACAGATGGGAGTTGCCTGGTCAATCTTCTCTAGCTCAAGTTCACTTTTTGCGTTGATTGAAGCAATGAATTCCTTGGAATCCCTCTTTCCTTGCAAACAGACTGTGAGGAGAATCAAATAAATCAAATTCCTCTTATTTTTGCGACAGAATTTGGTGATGAAATATTTTGCTTTCACTTCATTTATTGGTTTACAGTTTTCCAATAGCAGAAATCAGCATTTTAAAGAGAACAAATGCCATAAAACAAGTTTAAACTACTGAATTTTAAAATGTTCTTCAGCAGAGCAAAAGGTGTAAAAACAGCCATGTATAATGTCATTTGAGGTTAATGACAAAATAAATTGTTTCCCCATTTTTGGAGAAAGCTTTTGTGAAGAGATGTATTGCCATAAGTTCGAAACCCATGCTCTGTGGAAGCTGCTGACTAGTAATGAGATCTAATGAGCTGTCTCTTTACTAGAAAAAATAACATTTGAAACAACAACCTCTTTGCAAATTGTAAGACCATGGGAGCAGAGACAGCTTCTCAATCCTGAGCTGATAAGCACATGCTGGTATCAATAGCATTTCAATTCAAAAGCAAACCTCCACTGCTCAATTCAAATGTGAAAACGGAATGTGAGATTAGTGTTTGCATAGACAATCAAGATGTGCATCTATTTCCTTGTGGGTTTTGTGGTAGAGTAATGCTTTTGCTATTTTAAAACTATAAATATCTAAGCAAATGTAATGCCCTAGGAAACACAAACCAGATTATGTTAATCTAATCTAAATCTATAGATTTAAATATATTGTAAATATTTCTATATTCTGAAAGAGATTATATATATGTATTAACGTAAACAAGGATTTCATACGCAAAAACAAATGTGCCTACTCAAAGCTGGCTCTGAGGTTGTCTATCAGTTCCAATACTATTTCAGAAGGCAATGCTGTCAGAAGCTAAGGACAAAGGGCCGGAGAGCAATCTTACTGTCTTCAGTGTTAATGAAGAGTTACTCCATACTGATTCAGTGCATTAATGTTCGTCCAAAAGTGACGTAAGATATCAAAACCAGAAAGTCTTAGCTTTTATTTTCCCAGCTTGCTTCTTTTTTGTACTAAAACATACTTTACTTTTTACAGTGTTTTTCCAATTTTTAATTGCAAGTGAACAGATTTTCTGATATTTAACCCTTCATTCAACAGTGTATTACATAAATATGTATGTATAGACATATACATGTTGCATATTTTCTTGTAAATTCTCTCTTGCCAGATCTGATAATGAACATGCCTTATGCTAGCGCTACAAGGGCTTGGAAAATTATTCCACTGCCATAAATAACTTAGTTTGCAAAACACATAGTGCATTGTTTACCTACATTTCAGTCTCTCTGATGTATTGAGTAAATACGTATCCTGGAAAAAATATGTGTATTATGTAAAGCAGCTGGCAAACAGGAGGAGTTCCAAATCAAATACTTTGATTTATTATTTATGTTTTTTTTAAATCTCTCTGTACATACAGATATATATATAATAAGTATTTTTAACAAGTAGGTAGGAATACATCCATTACAATTGATATTTATTCACATAACGAGTATATATACTGACAACTATATTAGTCATGTTAAAAGAAATCTGTATTAGAGCGGCTAAAGGTGTGCATATTTATATTTGCCTCACTACTTTCAATTACTCGTAAAATATAGTTAAACGTATATCATGGTAGGTATAAGAAATTTAATGGATACAGGATTTTATTCAACTGATGTTTTGAAGATACAGTGGCAAGAAGCTTTCCCCGCTAGGTTATATGGTCTTTGATTAATATCCAGTAAACCTATTGGTGACAAATGAACCAAAGAAGGGAGTTCTATCAGTGAAACAGAAACATACAGAGAACTATGAGAAGATTAATCAAACATTTTGTACAAAGGAAACATAATGTAAAGTGCATTTCCCAGTGAACACAAAAGAAAACAAAATGTAATGAAAGCCAAACATAATGTTCTATGCTACCAGAGAAAACTCTGAAGATACCCTAACACAGACTGGCCTTTAATCTTCATTGCTTCCTTCTTGTATAGTCAGTTTCACCAATTCAAACCAGTTATGAAAAGCTGCAGTTTTCATTTAAAGACATCTTCATATATACCCACTTTTCACATGAGTGAGTTACTATATAAAAAATAGAGGAGGAAATCATGAATGCCTTCCTAAGGCCATAGTTTTTATTAAGCACCAATCCCGTCTCTTATATCTAGAAGTCATGATTAAAAAACACTCTCCTCTGTGGTTGTTCCCAAAGCACGGCTCTAGATCATATACCACATCTTATCCAAATTTTTCATACCTGTACCTAAAGACTATTTGCTCTAGTATTCTCCATTTCCTTTACCTAGGCACAGCTAGTTGAGTGAAAGCAATGGTCTGTGTCCCTGTGGTCTATTGATAGCTTTTAATACACCAAGAGAAAAGTCAAGTTAACTGGCTGAACAGCTGTCTGTTCTTTTTAAAATAGGCAATAAAATAAGGAGATGTTATCACAAAACTAAAAGACTCCTGTAAGTGCTTTAGTTAATTCTATTTTTTAATCAGATCCCTGTTTCATTCCATGTAACAGGAGCAAAGTTACTTTTTTAACTCACCATAGCTCCTTCACATGACTCACCATCAACAACACTGCAGTGAAATGAACAGAAGAAAAATTCAGGCGTGGAAAGACGAGATACATTATTTTAAAAAGACACAGTAAGTACCTCCATAGTTGTTTCAGTCATGTCCAACCTCATAATGTTTTAGGTTTGACTACCTTCAGTTCATGCTTTTCCATTTTTAGGAAAAAAAGGCTCAGGCCTGCCAGTAGATAATTTTACCTGTTAACTAACAAAAATCTGATAAAACACCACATAGATTTTGTTTTTCAGTGTATTGCTACCAAAAAAAACAAACCCCCAAACAGCTATTCAATTAATATGGATAAGTAAAAAAACCCCAAAAAACAAAACAACAAACCCAGCTTAAGAGAAAAGATAAAACATGTGGTTAGTTATAGTTATACAGATATTAGATAGTATACGTTACCGAGTATATAATAGGTCACTGTTATGATCTTACTGACACTGCCAAATGATGAACAAGTCAATTCTGCCATCTCTCATGATCGGTTTCCTGTGGCCAGTTAGCAGCTCTGTATACCCCCACACACCTGAATTTAGCCATTCTGTCTGAACTCAGAAGTGCTACAGGCAAGAGGTTTTTCTTCCTTCTTCCTAGCACCAGTCATTGAGTTTGGCTACACTCCCACCTGACTGAAGGACTGGAAACCTGCACCTTTGCACTAGAGAATCCAGGCACTGGAATGTTATTTACATCTAATGTAAATTTAAATATATATATTTCCTTAAAGGTTGAGGCCAGGCGTTCAGTCCCATTTATTTATGCATGTCATCTTTTGCTTGTATGTCAGAGTTGGTGATCATTTGTTGATTAAAGCAAACAGTGGGATCTGGCTTTTGCACACGCAAAGTGATTTTAGAACCTTCGATTGTTCCTATGCAAAGTAGTGAAATTGCAGACATTTTCAAGATTTTAGAGAAAGGTCCCATTATCATAGAATCATAGAATCATAGAATCATAGAACAGTTTGGGTTGGAAGGGACCTCTAAAGGTCATCTAGTCCAACCTCCCTGCAGTGGGCAGGGACATCTTCAACTAGATCACGTTGCTCAGAGCCCAGTCCAACCCGATCTTGAAGGTTCCCAGGGATGGGGCATCCACCACCTCTCTGGGCAACCTCTTCCAGTGTTTCACCACCCTCAGTGTAAAAAAGTTCTTCCTTATATCTAGTCTCAATCTACCCCCCTTTAGTTTAAAGCCATTCCCCCTTGTCCTGTCGCAACAGGCCCTGCTCAAAAGTTTGTCCCCATCTTTTTTAGAAGCCCCCTTTAGGTACTGATAGGCTGCAAGAAGGTCTCCCTGAAGCCTTCTCTTCTCCATGCTGAATAACCCCAACTCCCTCAGCCTTTCTTCACAGCAGAGGTGTTCCATCCCCCTGATCATTGTCATGGCCCTCCTCTGGACCCACTCCAACAGGTCCATGTCTTTCTTCTGCTGAGGGCTCCAGAGCTGGACGCAGTACTCCAGGTGGGGTCTCACCAGAGCAGAGTAGAGGGGCAGAATCCCCTCCCTCGACCTGCTGGCCACGCTTCTTTGGATGCAGCCCAGGATACCGTTAATACGACTGAAATAATTCAGCAAACATCTTAAAAGCGTAGTGAGTGGATCATATTAGTAGCATTAGGAACAGCTCCTTAACCAATTCAAATTGACTTTAGTGACTTCAGCGCTGCCACGTGGACCTGTATCAGATGGGACTGGCCTGTAACTGAAGAAATATAAGAAAAGCGATGGCAGCAGGAGCTTAATGAATATAGGGGACACGGTAAATGCCAAAAGACCCATCTAGAGAGCAGAGAGTGAGGGCTGAGCAGGTCTGACAACTTAAAAAATACCTAATTTTATAAAACAAATAAATCATAAAATTACTCAAGATGTAAAATTTATTTTTATTTTAAAACAGTGACCAATTGCCTCTTTGCAACTTTCTTTCCATATATCACTTCTGAGTGATCAACTCCGCTGCCTCAATGAAGATAGATTTCTATTATTTAGCATGGAACATCCAGTCTGCTATGGAGTCATATAAAATATATCTTTGTTAGTACCTGTCTTCTGGTAAGGTTTTAACATGAATGTTATCTAATTCCTCGTGTCATTTCCTCCTGTGGTTAAGTGAACAAATACCTTATGCACTGATGGAGAGTAATAGGGAAACTCTTTTTGGCACACAAACTCCATAGGTCAGGAGTGAATTCCCAGTTCAAAAAAATAAGGTAAATGCTTTCAAATTCTTTATTTATGTGTTTTATATTTAATACAGAGAACGCATTCCATCCTTGCTCTTCCACACATCACACTTTCATCATATAATCATGATTACTTATATTAATTGAGGACAGAAACTACAGTTAACTGGACCCTTTATAAGCATTTAGAAAACATGTTCTCTGTTACACAGTCTAAAGATAAACACTTTACAGAAATACTATGGGGAAAGGAAAACAAGGATAAGCCTCTATGTGGAAGGAAACTCAAAGCACTGAGTTTCTAAGCAACTTAGGCTACTCTAACAGACTTTAAAATGTTTCTACTCCCTGTCAAATTGAAACAGAGACTTTCAATTCTAATGCAAGGGAAAAAAAAAAAAAAAGAATAATTTGATTGACAGAGCACTTGAATGGGAATGGGGAACCTGGTGGATGAGGAAAGAAGAAATGAGGCCACTCTGCAATGATGAGACAGTTAGATTTAAAACAAAAGGAAAAAGGTCTATATGTAGCTGCATACTTTTTCAATAACAGTTTCACACATTGAATAAAAACAGAAAGGAAAAATGCCCAGGAAAAGTATAAATAAAAGAACTTCATCACAATGAGAAAAGCAAAACATGAACTACCCCACACACCAAAATTTCTATTTTAATTCCAAAAACATATATTAAAAAACATTTGAAAATCTTGTACAAGTCTTTTGGTGTTTTAAATCAGTCTGTTAAGTTTCTAATGGTACCGTATGTTTGAAGAGTAACATAATAAAGATATTGTTGCATGGTGAGGCCAGGCTTTTAATAGTATGTGACTGAAAAAAATTTGAAACACAAAAGGAGGAATATGGAGACAAATGGAAAATGTGATGCAAATTTACATGATACTATCAAAGGTAAATCGTAGCAAACTAGATGATATCTTTTCCAATAAGTAATTTTTTAGTCAAGGAAAATACAGATCTAATCTATATACACTGCAATTAAAAAAAAAAAAAAAGATATGGTTCCACCTGGAAACTTTTAATTTAGCTGGAGAAAATGGACATTATTTCCAGAATTGTAAGGGGTAAGAAACTACTAAAGAAAAAAGAGGTTGTGCTGAAAGTCAAACTATAAGGCTGAAAGGAAGCTATTCTTAGAGTGTCTCATGTATTGGTCTTAAAAAACTTCTAACAACTTCTGAATTAACAGCTCTGCCACAGAAAATAAGATGGTGATAATAACAGCTAGTGATGCACAGAGTTGGGAGACTTTTTCAGGAAAATTAGGATATCATGACAGACATTCAGAAATAGGATGAACAGGACTAATATAAATTTCTGCAATAAGATGGGAATTTAGAAAACCTGCATGCACTCCTCTGTCATGAATTGTCTATAAGCTTAAAGCAATATGGCTATAATGACTGTAAGAGGTATCTCCAACAGAGAAAGGGAAACATTAATGACATTATATAAAGCATTGTGGGACTTCATCTGAAAAATGTGTACAATGCTTAGCCAAAAAATGAAAGGCTGAGGGAGGGTACAAATAAGCTTTTAAAAGCACATGTGTGACATAAACAAGGACAAAATTATGTTTCAGCTATTAGATGATGTTGGCAGGAAAATAAATGGGAAAAAAACCCTTCTATTAATATATTAAGAACATTTCTTTGATTATTCAAGAGTTTTCTTTTATTGCTGTGTTCATAGATCCTTATTGTATCACTTTTCTGCTGCCTATCTGAGTACCCTAACCACTGAAATACAGACTACAGATCTCTTACACTCAAGTACAATGACTGCAATTATTTAAATAACGTGGAACTTATTGTCTAAGAATCTATGAAAAAAAAAACCCATTATTTTCATAGTCAGGCAATCTGCTAGCAAGCCTAAAGCTTAAATTCAAGCCCAGTGTCGGTCTGTACTGTGATCGAAGGTGTCCCGTATTTTAGATGATAGCTATTTTGGAGCCTGTCTAGCTTGCTGTACTTCATTCAAATTAAAAATCTGAGCTAAGAGACCTTTTGTAGGTCAGAACTGTCTGTGCCCACAAAAAAGGTTATTTTCAACAAGTCAAAAGTTTTAGACCAAAGCCGTCAAAATTTCAGTCTTTAAAACAGCATTTAAAATGCATTTGACAGAGTAGACTAAGAACTTTCAACAGGAATACAAAGAGATGTGGTTGCAGAGTATTTCATTTTTGGGGAAGGACTAGCTGTGGAAAGCAATAAATTTGTCTGAATACGTGGACTCTGAATAGCTGCAGAACTGAGGAATGACAGTTTTTACTTTGTATTGTCCTTATCACCACAGAGTTGTTGTCATAGGATGCTATCCTACAAATGATTAAGAAATAAATAAATATGTCAGCAGTGTCATCTTGTGATCCTAAATTCAGTACAAAAATGAGATTGTGCACTTGTGTTTTAAGAATCACTACATTTTTTTTTATAAGCTGTGAGATATTCACCATGATATTCGTGGTATCCAGTGTAAGACCTACCTTCTACTTGGTATCAGTAATGGTTTGGAAATGGAACAATTACTGAAATGCTGAGGGTGGCACGCAGCACACAGCACAACAACGATAGCAAAGATGAAGCTGTAATCTGCACCCCACTGATGAGGTCAGGCTATCATCTTCTCTCGTACATATAAAAAATTAAGATGCTTCTCTGTTAGTCATATTTTTTTTTACCCTATGCTAGGCCACCTAGCTTTCTTTACATGCCCTCTCCCTACCCACCCACCCATACCTTTAACACATTCTTATAGATTAGGCAACCTATCCCTAAGACTGACAAATCACCTCACCTGTCTCAGAAAGGGGTGCTTTGCCACCTAACAGAGCCTGACTTCGTTAAGGAAGGACCCTAGGTGAAATAGCTTAGACTAGCCATGTAATTTTTTAAGTCATTAAAATTAAGTCTTTTTTTTTTTTTTTAGTGTCCTGATTATTTTTGAAGTTCCTGAAGTAATGGAGTGCCATTCCTAGATATGACTTATAAGTACTCCTAGAATATAAATAATAATAGTAGGAAAAAGTACTGTAAAAATAATAAATAGCCACAAAATACCTAGGCCTGCACTTGGTCTTCTCCCAGATTATTACAGTAGTGTTTATTGCAATTTCTCTTTTTCATCACAAACAGCAAATTAGCCATTAGTCAAGTGTACAACTTTTTATGCCTTAAGTTATATATGTCCCTCCTTACTTTGCCAGACTCAGATATAAATCTGAAAAGGCTATTTTCCTAATTGCCAGAAGAACTTGATATTTGCAACGGCTATTCAGTATTGGGAGTTTTAATCTACCAGGTGGTAGAAACACGGGTTTTGCTATAAAGGACCCAGCTGTACTGTGAGCTTGAGCTATATTATATACGTCTCTGAATGAGTGCTCTCTAGAACAGGTGCATATGTTATTTCCCTTTACCTCTCTTAGTTAGCAGTCATAAGCACCTGTCTTCTCCAAACATGGACTTTTAGCACTTAATATACCTTTAGATATAGCTAGGTCATTCAAGCAATAAGTCAAATAATGGTAGGGGCCAAAAGATAGCCTCTCCAAAATAAAGATGTAGAGCCTTGTGTTTTCTTTGTACTCCCATATTTCAGTAATAAGGTCTTCACCCTCTTTCTTTTTTTTTTTTTTTTAAAGATGGGAATGATGGACCTTCAACTTCATTCGATCTAGCTATGAAATTATTTCACTACTAGGAATATTGCTTTAGGTCATTCTTATTTCAATGTATGCTTTTTGCTAAATGGTATGACTGCAATAAAATTTAAGCATATTATCTGAATATAAATTCATTCCTCTCTTTATAAAAAGAAGGCCTAACCAGGCTGGATTTGTTTCAACAGAGTTATGTATTGGCTTAAGCCTGGCTTGGAAGGTTTTAAAGATAGGAATTAACTTTTATTCTTAAAACAATTTATGTGAGATTTTGGGATACATCATTCCACTGAGATCAAAAGTTTATTAATATCTTTCATTTTCAAGAAACTAAAATCAAAACAAAGAAATGTGAATAGCATATATATCATCTGATGATAATTCATGGTCAGAAATAAAGACAGCGTGATTACTTCTGCTTGGTTTTGATGTCTCATAATTCTTTTTTTTTCTTTTTTTTCATTCTCCAAATTTCTATTCAGTGTTAATCATTAATAAAAATATTCAAATGCATTTAGGCTAGGAACTGATTGCCTGTAGGACACCATTAGAAAAACATCCACTTAAACATTAAGTTAGGCAGTGTCTAATCAAAGTAATGTGTCATGTTTGGGGGTTTTTTTCTTTTTTGCTTTGTTTTTTTATTCTGTTTTCCTAAAAATAACTAGAAGCCTTCTGAATTCAAAGTATACTGGAAAATTATTATTATTATTATTATTATTAGCCACAGTTAAAATTAAAAATAAATAAAAAAGCTAGCTTATACAATCTGTTTTCTATATCCCCATGCTGATTGGCATTAAAAAAGAATTAAAGAGGGCTAATACAATCAGTCAAGCCCTACATTATCACTTTCATATTTTTTATGTAGTATATATATTTCAAGACTATAATATGTGGTCATTCTGTTTACAGATTTTAAAATATTGATAAAACACTAACTTTCTTCTGGTTCTCTGGAACTTCTCCCATGTCCAGGACTTATTGCAAATCAACATTATTGGTCCATAAAAGCCCTTGCTCAGCTCTTCTAATAGTTTTAGAATCAAGTTATTAATCCTGCTTCTTTGAAATATCTAACTTTATAAGCTGCTATTAAACATTTTCCTGAGTTATTGTTGGAATGGAAAATATTTCATGTATGATTATACTAAAAGACTGAAAAGAAATATTTATTAAATGGTTCTTTTAGCATTATTGTTGAAAAGCCTGACATTTCCACTTCAGAAGAAATATGATAGGACTCATCTTTTTTCCTGGTATATTCATACTTAAATTTCCTCTAATTCAAAGCACCCCAGGTTCTGCCTCTTTTTCTTTGGTGTCCCTCAACAGTCTTCTACAAGTTTTAGGTGTTACATTACTTATCACTTTACCTCCTTTTTCCATTTGTTTCTTAACTAGAATGTTCCTTATTTATATTCTTTAGCTGATTTCACAACCTTAGCTGTGCTGGTTTCAGGGTTTGGGTTATTTTCCTGCTATAATTTTAAATGTTGTCTTTCTCACTTTCTTACCTTCCATTTTCACTTGTACTCTCCTTTTTCCATTGATCTTGCAAGCAAACATTTTCTCTCTTCCCAAATTGCGCTGCCAGTAAATTGCAGGGAAAAAAAAGCAACCCTGAGGCAATAAAAAACAAGCACCTTTTCCTTGCCAAAGAGTAATTTGGTGTTACCAGTAGTGCAAAATTCCTGAGAATAGGAAGACTATTAGACGTCTGGAGCAGTTAAAGAAATTTCAGCCTCTTTAACATCCTGTGCCTTAGGCATATTTGCTATAATTAACTCTCTCTGCCAGGGCAGTTAACTAAAAATTCCCAGTAAATTTTACTACAATGGAACATCTTTTGAGAGCCAGAGGAGATAGGTAAAAATCATTCTCTAAGGCTGTGTCCTACAGAAAGCTGTTGTCTCATTGTCTCCTTTTTCTTTTCTTTGGGCCTGACAATGTATCTATCATTCATCGCGGTGAGAATTTACAGGCTGTAGTTTCCCGGGAACCCACAGCATTGCTATCCATCTTTTGCTGCTGTGGTACGCAGCTCCTTCCTTCGGCGAGTTCTCTCTATCACTTTTTTTACATGACAGGCTACACCGTACATCGCTGCTCCTTACCTGTAAAACACAGCCCAGGGGAGGTGCCATGCTCCACACTAGGGCAGAAGGGCTCTGGAGATCTCCTTCTCCTGAAGGGACGTGTGACTGGGCAGGAAAATGGAGAATTGGAGCTCACTGCCTACTAATTCCAAGCTGAAAAGAATGAAACCTATGCAAGCTCTAAACAAGAAACATAGTGTAAAAGATAGTCCTGTAGATAAATGTCATATCCATATCTTGCAGTCGGATTTCTCTTTACTTCTTGGTAATAAAAAGAAGTGTTTCTGGCTATATCACAAGGTCCAAATTTTAAAAGATATAGAAGATTTAAACAGCATAATTCTACTTAATTCAATTTAACATGTATTGATTTATATTTATTAAGGATCTGGCCCAGTATATAATTAAATGCAAAAACAAGAGGAAAATGTGCCTAAAGGAAATTTTTTCCTCTGTATTTTTTTTCCTCTATAGCTGAAACAATATAACAGCTGTACTTAGAATAAATGTCATGAATCCAAGTTACTGTGAAGAAAAATAGAAGCCTATTTGCACATATATCTCTTTGCTCTCTATGGGCGTTCCAGAATGGCAGAAACGTTTTTGTCCAAAATCCTGCCAGCTGTGGGGGATAATGGTGCTGCAGAAAGCCAACATACATCCACTGCTGGCTCTTCTGTGGTTTGTAACAACTCAGCGACAACATCAGGGTTGATCTGTAAAAAGAACAACAACAGTAAAAAGATAGTTAGCCAGTGGTGCGTCTCAATGAACCATTTTATCCTTCATTCTCTTCCTTCCAAGATCTTTTAAAGCAAAATTCAATGTATGATATGAATGAGAGATATTAGTACTCGATCCTGAATACATGACTCCTAACTTTCCAGACGAGTCTCAGGGTAGTTTGGTATTCCATTTATTTTTTTGCTGCTGAGAATTATGAGCAACACAGATATTAAATAAGTCTTAAGGGAAACCTAAACCAAAACGAATGATTGATACCTGATTTTGCTTTTGTCAAACAGGAACCCACCACTGCCACTTTTACTCGTGTCAGTGGAACCGGTCATGGAACAAGGTCATATTTAATGCACATCAGGTGGGAAGACTCAAGCCTTTTCAAAGGCTGGGACTGTGTGGAATTGTCCAGCTGACAGGTGTAATCTATGTTTTAAGTATTTTTTAATGTTGTCTGTGTACAGTATACATACAGCTTATTTAATGTAGGATGAAATTGATCTCAAGGTATAGAATCTATTCTTTTCGTTTCCATTACATCCCTTTTTTTCCCATTTCTTAAAATAAGTTAGATTTTGTCTGTCATATTCTTTCAAAGCACTTACTTGTGCATTGCCACACTTAGCACAGCTGTCCCCTGTGTGTATCAAATGCAATGTGCTACTGCCCACACTGTCTGTATCTCCAGATAAAATGTCATGCTGCTGCTGCCATGCAGCCTGTCACCTGTGCTTAAGTACTTCCCTACCATGGTGCTCACCTCTGACTGCATCTTGGCAGCTGCCAAATCAGTCTTACAAGAACTATGACAAGAACTATAATATTGTGCAAAATTTGTAAGACATACCAAGGACAGAAAAAAAAAAAAAAAAAAAAAGTTGTTTGTTTGCTTTTTCAGGGAAAAAAAAAAGAATAATCAAGATATGTATGCAATCTACTGGTAACCTGTCACTAAAAAAAATTGCCTTTAAGTAAGCTGTAGCTAAATGACCGTATCAAATAAAGGAGGCACCTGAAGTAATACTGAACAGGAATTTATGAGCACAAATCCAAATTTCTACCCTTGCTTAAGTCATACATTGCTTTTAGCCTAGATTCTCCAAGCTTTACCCTTATCAGGTGAGGCCTGGCTTGTCATGTGAAAGAAACAGGACTTGAACTAGTAGCTTAGCGGTTAAGAATATTATTCCTGGAAAAAAAAAAAGAGTTCTGTTTTCTTTCCCTGTAACATGATAATGTTTTATTTTGTTTTGTTCTGATCTTCTCTTAACAAAGTCTAATTAATAAATCCTCTAAAAACTGAAGAAAAAAAAAATAAAAGAAACTTTAAAAAACCTCAAACTTTCCCCCCTTGAAAATTCTGGACTGGAGTTTTCTAGCTTAAGCTCATGCTGTTCTAAAACTAATGCAAACATGTTCAAGTTAAACACCTGCTGATCTTACTGGACCTTGAATTTCATATAGAAAATATTGAAAGAGATGCATTTTACCTTACTTAGGCACTTTAGCAATATTTAAGTTTCTAGTTCATCAGTTCTCATGTTAAGTGATATATATATTACACATGCTGAGAGGTAGGTGATTTTAAAGGTTTTGATAGCAGAATCCAGTTCTCTTATATTAAACATCTAACTAATGAGTATAAGGTGAGATTCATCAGATTAAATGTTGATGCCTACAGTGTTTACATCTGAGTTTATCACCCTGGATTGCCTTTATCAGCAGAGACATACTGGCCATTTCAGTCTGTAATTAGTCTGGCCTGGTTTAGATATCTGCCTTAAGATGCTATAAATTGTTTCCATTTCTTTACAACTGCTTTTATGTGGGAAGAGGCAGAGTCTCAGTGGTGAAGTGCCCTAGGTGACTGTATCCTCCATCCTTCTCTCATTTTCATCTAAAAATTAAGCCTGCAGAAAAGACATTAAGCAACTTAATTGGGCAGAGGTGATGTCTCTCTTGAGGTTCTCAAACCGTCTGACTTCATTCCACATAGTGAAGGTCCCCACTTAATTTAAGAACAAGAATTGCAAAGTTTAGGTGCAAGGGAGCTTTCTTGGATAAGTAAACTGACAAGTTTTACTTGTGGTTCCTATCTGGATAGAGGTTACCCAAAAGCAACAGCTGACTGAAATATGAGCCCACAAGGCTTACAAATGTGCCTTTGTCCCTGCCCAGCCAGACCTGCAATAATGGTCATGATCTGACTGCAAAACAAACGGGCAAAAACAACTGCAGATGGATTTGTATTGTGTTAGGTTTTGTGGTTAAAGGCTCATCTCCACACACATGAGGAAGCCCAGAGGCTCAACAGCAGGCAAGAGAACCCCAATAGCCCAGGCAGAGGAAGGAGTCCCTCAATTCAGCCCCTCCTAGGGCATCCCAGGAGGGTGTCAGCCCCATGGGCCATGAGTGAGACCCTTCACCATCGGTCAAGGGGAGAGGATCTCCAGGCCACCTTACAGGCTGAGAGTGGATGCTGCCTACAGAGGTAGGGGACTCAGTCTGGGATGCAGGGAGGAGAATTTTGGGATTGTACAAGGCTTGTTATCAGATGATTAGAGGAAGAACCAAAGGCAGGGAAAGGGAGGGATCTGGGTGGTTGGGGGAGGAACAAGAATGGGAAAATAGAAGGATAAAAAGATAAAAGGGGCCAGATGCCTATTATCAGGCTGCTGGTCAGTATGCTTGTCTGGCCATGCCCTATGCCTAATCACCTCAGTCTGTCCTATATTCTCATGAAACTCCAATTCTGACTATTTTCCTGAGTAAGGGGCTTTCTTTTCAGCGTACATGTGTGTACATGGAGGCCTGAGTGCCAGCAGCCAGAATTGGGGACTACAAATCATGGGGACCATGTACCTTGGGTGCCAGCAACTTGAGAGACTGGAGTGGTTCATGTTGGCATGTGATCACTAGCTAGCATCAAGCTGGACTAGCTGGTGAGTATGGCTTGGGAGCCAAGTATTGGAGCAGCTGTAGAGACCACAGTGGTCTGAGAGTTGGCTACTGGAGGATCCAGGAGATCCAAGCCAGCAACTGGGGAGACTGTGAGGTCTGGGGACCAGCTGTGAGACTCACTTGCATGTGTATGTCTTTGTGCATGAGGCAACTGAAAAACCAGAGGATCCAGCGGCCAGCTACTGGGTAGACTGGGTGTCTAAAGCTGGCTACTGGAGGGATCCATATTGTATGCATAAATTGCCCACTAACAGATCTTAATCCTGAGCTGCCAGAGACAGAGACAGGACTAAGCTGTCTGTGCTACCTGTATTTCTGTGAGTGTTTCTGTCTGTGTTAATATGTGTGGCCATCCATGTGAGTATGTATATGAGTATTGTGGAAGTGTACGTGTGTGTGTGTGTATATGCCTATCAAGGATACATGCTCAGCTCAGTCTGGCTGCCGGCTGGACCTAGGAACATGGCGCTGTGGCAGCCTCACCTTTGTCAGGCTACTGGATTCAGCAGCTTTCAGTCAATTTTCTATGTATTTGGTTTCTATGTATTATTAAACTGAATGTTATAAACAGTTATAAACATACAGAGAAATGTAAGGGGCAATTTCAATCCTTTGGTTCAGATGAGAATTTCTCTTGTACAAGAGACAATTTCCTCAAATATCAAAACTCAAGGGGTTCCTTCTGTGTTTTATAATACTTTTGTTCAAAAACTGCAATCTCTGCAAGACCTAGTTGTGAAGTATGGGAATGAATTTTGTACTCCATTTTCATTGAAATAATTTTTGTTATAGGATAAAGCTGTGGACAGCCACTTCTTCAGTCTTTGCTATGCTGGCCGTAAGTGTGGAATATCTGTGTAAACATTAAATGAGTGACAGAAGTTTGGGGTTTGAAATCAAAGGGGGGAAACTACCTTGTGGAAAGGGAAAATTGTGCAGAGAAGATTTTTAGTATAAAGTTAAAAAAAAAAACATATCTGTTTGCCATTTGGAATTACAGCAAGCTATATCCCCAGGTCTTTCTAAAATGGGAAGTCTATTTCTCTGTCTATACATCTTAGATTTTATACCACACTCATGATAATTAGGATTTGGCACAATATGCTACTGAAGTTGGCTGTTACAGTTATTTCTAGAAAAGAGTAAGCAATCAGAACAATCATTTCCATATCTTCTTTCAGAATAATAAAGGAATCGGCAGTCTACAATAGCTGTATTTTTTGTGGGAGATTTTGTTCATTTTTTGCATTGTATGCTATATGATGAGACCGATATGACCATTAGCTTTTCACAGTTTCTTTGAAAGATATATCAATTTGAAGTAACAAGTCACAGTCTTTACTCTTAACCTGTTTTGAGTGAAAACAGAAACAAGTCTGAGAACTTCACTGACTTGGTTACTGTATTCTTAATCTGATTCCTTTCTCACCCCTATTAAAAATGCATATAGTTCATTATTTTGTCATGATGGGAAGGTTGTGAATGCATGAATTAGTCATTCAGTACTTAAAATCATCAAAATGAGCATATTAGGCTGAACCTACAGTCCATCTACCTTTCTCCTAACAATGCCTAGCAGAGGAAGGATAGATGCATGTAGTAATACTTCTTTATGTAAACCCAGGTTTTAGCAGTGTGCAGAGAATTCTAAGATGAGGGTATAATCTTTCTTCTTGATAGCTCCTGATGGATATTTCTTCTATGAATGCATTTTGTTGCTGTCTGAATCCATGCAAATACTTGGCATCTACAAAATCTGTTGTCAATTACTTCCATAGTTTTAATTTTATGTCATGATTGGACAGGACATAGTGTCTCTCAGAAACTTTACTTTGGAGAATGGAAGATTGTGCAAAATGAAAGTAACTCAAGAACTAATTGGTAGCTGTCAATAAAGTGATTTACAAATGATCTAATAAGCATGGGCTTTGCACCTCACTCTGTGACCACACCGAAGGCTGCCTTTGAAACACGTTTGTCTAAGTTTGGCAGGCTTGAGGTATATGATCCCACATCACCTTTCAGATAAGAATCACAGAGCCAGCTAAATAAGTACAGATCTTTCACTTAGAAATGCCTCCATATAATTTGACTAAGAATGCACAGACCCTCTACAGACAAATCAGGAACAGAACTCAGCCTTCCTAAAGCTCTATGTTTTTGCTATGTAAAAACAATTCCTTTATTCAGTGCCTATCCCAGCTCACTTACTTTTGTCACGTCTTACTGTCTAGTGTTCATTTATATCAGATTTAGTTATAAGCAAGCAGAGTATTTATTACTCCAATTCCTTTATTAGGTATTGCTAGACAGAGAAGTCCTTGAATGCAAAGACCTACCATACAGTTCACATAAACCTGTATTCATTCTTTTTTTAAGGGGAAAAATGGCTTTCGTTTCCGGCTGATAGAATTTATCTATGAGATGTGAAAATCGCAAATATATTCATCACAATCCTTTCCTATTAATGGGTGCACATTCTCACTGTGATTGCATCCTGTTTCTATCAATTTATATACAGGAATGATATGTTCTTTTCTATTAAATATTCTGAAGAAAACATATTTTCAAACTCACAATCCTTCTCGTACTATAATGAATCTATTTTATTACAGTTGAACGCATGCTACAGAATGTCCATTTCTATTGTATTGAAATTCAGTGCAAAATACCTTTTATTAAAATATAGCATCTGCTTGTAAAGCAATATGCACTCTTACAGGGAAAACAAAGAACGCACCTGCGACATTGATTTAGCATTTGAAGTGACAAAGAATTTCCTTAAAAAGAAAGAATAAAGTGTTAAGGATTAAAAAAGAGATACAGAAAAAAAAAATCATTCTGCTCACTTTTCCATTTACAACAATAATTAGTATCTTTTAAATAATGGTACTTCACTGCATTTCAATATGTTCTCATCCTCTGAATCAAAAGTGTTTCTGACTTCAGCTCAAAAGCATAGCTGCATATACCACAGAAATCTGCTAGCCTGGAGTGGAAGTAAGTTATATGTAATTACCTCTCTCACCGCCTTTGGACTTCTTTGGACCCAGCCTTGCCATCCATTGTCAGCGCTATACGTCATAGCAAGTTGCAAAGCCGCACTGTAAGCTGTTTGCTTTCTGATTCTGTTCTGTGCTGTTAGACTGCTGCCAGTCAGGTGCTCCAGTCATGTACAGTAAAATACAAGTTATAAAATGCTCTGATAGTTATGTGAGATACTTTTTTTCTTTTTTCTTTTTTTTTTTCTTTTGTGTGTATGTGTGAGATTATATTCTTTCCCAGTGTGGTGGGTTGATCTTAGCTGGACACCAGGGTCCCACCAAAGCTGCTCTATCACTCCCCTTCCTCAGCTGGACAGGGGAGAGAAAATATAACAAAAAGCTTGTGGGTCAAGGTAAGGACAGGGAGAGATCATTCACCAATTACCGTCATGGGCAAAACAGACTCGACTTGGGGAAATTGGTTTAATTTATTACCAATCAAATTACCCATCACATCAGGAGAGATGCTGGAGCTGAGTAAGGCAGCCCGATCTTCCCCCTGTATAACCAGCACAACTAAGAAAGGGCGATGGGTGATGGGTGGTAGTAGTAGGCGACTCTTTTCTGAGAGGTACGGAGGCACCCATTTGCCAACCTGACGCACTCTCTAGAGAGGTGTGCTGCTTACCGGGGGCTCATATCAGGGATGTCACCAAAAGGCTCCCAAGCCTCATACAATCCACTGACTATTATCCGCTGCTGTTGTTCCACATGGGCAGCAGTGACACAGCCAGGAGCAGTCCGAGGACTAACAAGAAAGACTACAGAGCCCTGGGAGTGGTGGTAAAGGGACTTGGGAGCGCAGGTAGTTTTTTCATCAATCCTACCGGTCAAAGGGAAGGGGTTTGAAAGGTCCAGTCGAATCTGGTGAATCAACAAATGGTTACGGAACTGGTGCCACAGCCAGGGGTTCGGCTACTTAGACCATGGGACTCACTTTGAGAAACCTGGTCTACTAGGGGCTGACGGGGTCCATCTGTCAGAGAAGGGGAAGAGCATCTTCGGTCATAGGCTTGCCAAACTGGTGAAGAGGGCTTTAAACTAAAGTTACCAGGGGAGGGGAACCTCAATCCATCCCACTCCTACCAGTTTGATGCCAGTGCCAGCAATAGATGCCCAGAGCCTGGAGAAGGATCACAGGTCAGCAGGAGAGTGCCTGAAGAGCAGCACAAAGGAACTCCAGCCAGTAAGACAGTTTCATCAGGGGCCCAACTTAAATGCCTCTATGCAAATACATGTGGCATGGGGAATAAACAAGAGGAGTTGGAGACGTGCGCATGCCTGCAGGGCGATGATCTTATTGGCATCACAGAGACGTGGTGGGATGGCTCCTATGATTGGAGTGTTGGGATGGAGGGATACAGGCTCTTTAGGAAGGACAAGCAGGGGAGATGAAGAGGGGGTGTCGCCCTTTATGTCAATGACTAGCTGGAGTGCATGGAGCTCTGCCTGGGGATGGATGAGGAGCTGACCGAGAGCTTGTGGGTCAGGATTAAAGGGAAGGCAGGGACAGGTGACATTATGGTGGGGATCTGCTACAGGCCACCTGACCAGGAAGACTGAGTGGATGAGGCCCTCTACAGACAGATAGGAGCAGCCTCAGGCTCACAAGCCCTGGTCCTCATGGGGGACTTCAACCACCCCAACATCTGTTGGAGGGACAACACAGCAGGGCATAAGCAATCTGGGAAGTTCCTGGAATGTGTCGATGATCACTTCCTTCTCCAAGTGGCAGAGGAGCCAATGAGGAGCGGTGCTATGCTGGCCCTTGTTCTCACCAACAAGGAGGGGCTGGTGGGGAATGTGAAGCTCAAGGGCAGCCTTGGCCGCAGTGACCATGAAATGGAGTTCAAGATCCTTAGGGCACCAAGGAGGGCGCACAGCAAGCTCACTCCCCTGGACTTCAGGAGAGCAGACTTTGGCCTCTTCAGGGATCTGCTTGGTAGAGTGCCATGGGACAAAGCCCTGGAGGGAAGAGGGGCTCAAGAAAGCCAGTTAATACTCAAGGATCACCTCCTCCAAGCTCAGGAGTGATGCATCCCAACAAAGAGGAAGTCAGGCAAAAACGCCAGGAGGCCTGCATGGATGAACAAGGAGCTCCTGGACAAACTCAAAAAGGAAGCCTCCAGAGGGTGGAAGCAAGGACAGGTAGCCTGGGAGGAATACAGAGAAATTGTCCGAGCAGCCAGGGATCAGGTTAGGAAAGCTAAAGCCCTGATAGAATTCAATCTGGCCAGGGACAACAAGGGCAACAAGAAAAGATTCTGTAGGTACATCGGGGATAAAAGGAAGCCTAGGGAAAATGTGGGCCCTCTCCGGAAGGAAACGGGAGACCTGGTTACTTGGGATATGGAGAAGGCTGAGGTACTCAATGACTTTTTTGCCTCGGTCTTCACCAGCAAGTGCTCGAGCCTCACTGCTCAAGCCACAGAAGGCAAAGGCTGGGACTGGGAGAATGAAGAGCCGCCCACTGTGGGAGGACATCAGGTCCGACACCATCTAAGGCACCTGAAGGTGCCCAACTCCATGGGACCTAAAGAGGTGCATCTGCAAGTCCTGAGAGAACTGGCAGATGAAGTTGTTAAGCCACTATCCATCATATTTGAGAAGTCGTGGCAGTCCAGAGAAGTTCCCACTGACTGGAAAAGGGGAAACATACCCCCCATTTTTAAAAAGGGAAAAAAGGAAGACCTGGGGAACTACAGGCCAGTCAGTCTCATGTCTGTGCCTGAGAAGATCATGGAACAGATCCTCCTGGAAGCTATGCTAAGGCACATGGAGGACGGGGAGGTGATTTGAGACAGCCAGCAGGGCTTCACCAAGGGCAAGTCCTGCCTGACTAACCTAGTGGCCTTCTATGATGGAGTGACTACGTCAGTGGATGTGGGAAGGGCTACAGATGTCGTCTATCTGGACCTCTGTAAGGCCTTTGACATGGTCTCCGATAATATCCTTCTCTTTAAACCGGAGAGGTATGGATTTGATGGGTGGACTGTCCGGTTGGTGAGGAATTGGTTGGATGGTCACATCCAGAGGGTAGTGGTCAACGGCTCAATAGCCAGATGGAGATCAGTGATGAGTGGTGTCCCGCAGGGGTCCATACTGGGACCAGTACTGTTTAATATCTTCATCAATGACACAGACACTGGGATCGAGTGCACCCTCAGCAAGTTTGCAGATGACACCAAGCTGAGTGGTGCAGTTGACATGCCAGAGGGATGGGATGCCATCCAGAGGGACCTGGACAAGCTGGAGAAGTGGGCCCATGTGAACCTCATGAGGTTTAACAAGGCCAAGTGCCAGGTCCTGCACCTGGGTTGGGGCAACCCCTGGTATCAATACAGGCTGGGGGATGAAGGGATTGAGAGCAGCCCTGCCGAGAAGGACTTGGGGGTCCTGGTGGATGAAAAGCTGGACGTCAGCCAGCAATGTGCGCTTGCAGCCCAGAAGGCCAATCGTATCCTGGGCTGCATCCAAAGAAGCGTGGCCAGCAGGTCGAGGGAGGGGATTCTGCCCCTTGACTCTGCTCTGGTGAGACCCCACCTGGAGTACTGCGTCCAGCTCTGGAGCCCTCAGCAGAAGAAAGACACGGACCTGTTGGAGCAGGTCCAGAGGAGGGCCACGAAAATGATCAGGGGGATGGAATACCTCTCCTGTGAAGAAAGGCTGAGAGAGTTAAGGTTGTTCAGCATGGAGAAGAGAAGGCTTTGGGGAGACCTTCTTGCAGCCTATCAGTACTTGAAGGGGGCTTATAAAGAAGATGGGGGCAAACTTTTTGGCAGGGCCTGTTGCAACAGGACAAGGGGGAATGGCTTTAAACTAAAGGGGGGTAGATATAGACTAGATCTAAGGAAGAACTTTTTTACGCTGAGGGTGGTGAAACACTGGAAGAGGTTGCCCAGAGAGGTGGTGGATGCCCCATCCCTGGGAACCTTCAAGATTGGGTTGGACGGGGCTCTGAGCAACCTGATCTAGTTGAAGATGGCTCTGATCACTGCAGGAGGGTTTGGACTAGATGACCTTTAGAGGTCCCTTCCAACCCAAACTATTCTATGATTCTATGTTTCTAAATCAGAGTAGGATAATGAGAAATAAAACCAAATCTTAAAAACACCTTCCCCCCACCCCTACCTTCTTCCTGGGCTTAACTTCACTCCCAATTTTCTCTACCTCCTCCCCCCCAGCAGTGCAGGGGTATGGGGAGTGGGGGTTGGGGTCAGTTCATCACATGTTGTTTCTGCTGCTCCTTCCTCCTCATGGGGAAGACTCCTCACACTCTTCCCCTGCTCCAGTGTGGGGTCCCTCCCATGGGAGACAGTCCTCCACGAACTTCTCCAGCGTGAGTCCTTCTTATGGGCTACAGTTCTTCACAAACTGCTCCAGCATAGGTCCCTTCCATGGGATGCAATCCTTCAGGAACAGTCTGCTCCAGCATGGGTCCCCCATGGGGTCACAAGTCCTGCCAGCAAACCTGCTCCAGCGTGGGCTTCCCATGGGGTCACAGCCTCCTTCAGGTGCATCCACCTGTTCTGGCATGGGGTCCTCCACGGGCTGCAGGTGGATATGTGCTCCACCGTTAACCTCCATGGGGTGCAGCGGGACAACCTGCCTCACCATGATCTTCACCACAGGCTGCAGGGGAATCTCTGCTCCGGCACCTGGAACACCTCCTCCCCCTCCTTCTTCACTGACCTTGGTGTCTGCGGAGCTGTTTCTCTCACATATTCTGACTTCTCTCTTCAGCTGCAATTGCACAGGGCTTTTTTTTCCCCCCTTCTTAAATATGTTATCACAGAGGTGCTACCACCATCGCTGATTGGCTCAGCCTTGGCCAGCAACAGGTCCATCTTGGAGCCGGCTGGCATTGGCTCTGTCAGACATAGGGAAAGCTTCTAGCAGCTTCTCACAGAAGCCTCTCCTGTAACCCCCCCCCCCACTACCAAAACCTTGTCATGCAAACCCAATACACCCAGATAGTGGAAACTAATTTCTGTGGAAACAGTTTATTGGAGGTTAACACATTAAAAAAAAAACCCAAAATCAGAAAAGCTCAACTCTACTCTTTCAGGTGAGTGTTGCAGGGCTGAAGCATTGTTCAGCTGTGTTAGTGTGATGCACAATCATGTTCCTTTAACACTAGGCCAACAGTGTGATAGTGCTGTAGGGACTACCATCTCTGAGCCATACTCTACTAGTATGTGTAATAGGAAGATCAGATAGCTGAGGACTGGTAGAAATTACTAATGGATTCATCCTCTGAAATCTAAGAAGAAGAGTAACATCTGCCTGGCAAGCAAGGGGAGGGAAGCTACAGTATTTGCTTCCACAGCACTGGTCAGAAGGAATAAAAGGAAAATTTAACAGTGTAAACTGATGGCTGCTGACTCCAGGCTTTTAGTAGCCTAGCAGGTGCTATGCTGAGCACCACACAGTGGCAGTGGAAGAGTACAGACTGGAATGAACTGGAGAGTAAAAAGTGCATGTAGACTGGGGTCTGAGAAAGGCCACTGATCCAAATTACTCCATTGAAATGGAAGTTAAATGCGGCAGTAGTACAAAGCAGTCCTCCTTTGCCTTACGAGTAGATGTCATATAAGATCCCTCACTGACCTGCAGAGGCTAGAAACGGTACTCACAGTCAGTGTGTAAGGGCATATAAGCACCCAGATGGAGAAAAGCCAAATAGATATTTATCTGGATGAAATAACAAAACATTCTTGAGACTGTGCCTAGCCACATTTTCCTGGTGATCCTGGAAGAATCATTTTCTTTCTCTTTTCCCATCTCTGAGTCTGAGTTTTGGCATGTCATATAAGGTTGGAGGTAAGGCATGGTGCAAGAGGACCAAATATATGTCACTGCAGGCCAGAAACAAGAATAGAACAGACTGTGAGCAAATGTCATAAGACCTGTGGTGGGTTGATTCTGGCCAGTAGTTAAGCATCCACACAGCCACTTGTTCCATCCCCCTTCCCTCCCCCAGAGAGATGGGGAGAGAATGAGAAGAGCAAAAGAGAGAAAAGTTGTGGGTCAATTAAGGAAAGAGGGGAAAAAAACCCACCACAAGAGATGCAAAGGCGATCACTCACCACCCCCCACAAGCAGACCAACATCCAGCCAGTCTGCAAGCAACAGCCACCTGGGAAGAGAAAATCTTTTATTGTTGAGCATGGCGCTATATGGTACAAAATGTCACTTTGGCCAATTCAGGTCAGCTGTCCCAGCGGTGTTTCCTCCCAACTTCTTGCCCTGCCCCAGCCTACACACTGCGGGGGCAGAGTGAGTTAAAGAGAAAGCCTTGATGCTGTGCTAATACTCTTTAGCAGCAACCAAAACATCGATGTGTTATCAGCACTATGTTAGTCACAAATCCAAAACACAGCACCATACAGGCTGCTGTGAAGAAAGTTACCTCCATACCAGCTAGAACCCAGTGCAGAGTGGTCCAGCTTGTCCCAGGATGCTGATGCTGCTCCTTACACTCTGGTTAGCCCTGCCCACACCTGACCTAGTGTGCGGGTGTGTTTCCAATTCAAGCAAGATGGAAATTCAAGTCCCAGGAAAGATAGGTGAGCTTGTCAGTCTTTTCTTTTTGGGCTCTTTGGAAGCCACATGTGGCCTCTGGATGTCTTTGAAGAAGCTGACTGAAGATAGTGGTGTGGGAAATAACCCGGTAGTGCCTTAAACTGAAAATATGTCCTGTTTCACCCTGAATTGTTGCTTCCGGGCACAGGTCAGGGTAACTTAACTCTTGGTACCAATTTTCTCACAGACAGCCTTGCCAGAATGATGTTATTAACCAGGCCATTCATTATTAGTCATATGTTCACTTCCTTCTGTGGGAATATCTGCAAAACTGCCTATGAACCAGACTCCTCAGATTAGCCCTGGCTTTCCTGGGGAAGGGGAAACTCTGCAGGCATCCCTGAATATACACACACATGGCTTCATCAGAGAGAGTGCTGATCAGGAGAGGGGGGAAGGGAGGTGAGAGAATCATCTCACACAGTAAGTTCACAGTGCAGATGTCTGCTTCCCAGCTGTTTGCGTGGTAAGAAAGGCCCAGAGATGCTCAAGATTAGCACATCACCACATGCATCCGGTACCTAGGGAATTAAAAGAAAAACAAAAGGCCCCATGGGTGTCTATCAGCTTTGCAGGCAGCCAATTTGTTATCACTCTCTCCCTATTCCCACATTATTCTCCATCCTCTTCCCTCTGCTCTCCTGCACTTCTTAAAGATGTAGGCAAGGCCTCTCACAGAGCTACTCTTACGGACTTCACCCGCAGTCTGCCCTGTCTCAGGGCTATCACTCTCCTCCTGTCTCCTGCAGACTGGGCTGCCAGGAAAGGGAAAGAGCAGGGAGCTGTTGGCTTAAAGTCCACTGTGGTTGACAATGCCTGTCTTCTTGCACCATACACATCTCAAGGTCAAGTGTCCCTGTAAGATGTCTGTTTTCGGAGTATTTCTAGAAGATTAGGAGACCAAAACCTTTATCTTAAATACTTAAGAGGTTTCTTCCCATGATGGCCATGGAGTTTTGTTCCTTGGCATCTAACCATTAACTCCTGTTCTTCACTGTGTTTGTGTAGGTGTGGAAAGAAAAGCTGTTTTACCTAATACTCTTACCTGCCTTTTCTATTAATAAAGGAAGCAAGTGCCCTTGATGGCACATGTCATGTCTCTCATCCTTTCTAAGGATCTGAGCTTTCACTTTCCATCTACCAACACTGCAGACATGCACAGACTTGAGCAGGGTTTCTCAAGAGTCAGCTAACAAAGCTGAAGCAACAAAGACAAGTGCTCTGTCAGAAAAGGGCTCTTTTTCCATAATCAGTGACTACCAACTGGATTTAGGTCTTATTCCTATAAATACTTCTGCAAATATTTTAATTCTGCTCATCCACTTAAAATTATTCACACATGTAAGAGCATGTAGGATCAGGACCTTACACTATAAACACTCTCAGAAAATAAACAGATACTGTGTTTTTTTTGTTTTGTTTTGTTTTTATAATTACAAACCAAAGGTTCTGGGTGGAAAGGAATGCTAGATTTACAAAAAGAAACCTATACCTTCTTTATCAAATGAAATTATTTGAACATCAGGAAATTAACAAATAGAGAACCAACACAGTTCTCAACTGCCACATAATCTTTTATTATTCACTTGACTCAAAACACTCATTAGTTCTCAACTTTGCCTCCTAAAATTTGCCAAAAATACCTCATTAGACATTATTTTTCATAGCAACATTTTCAATTTCCCTATGAAAAATCTGTTTTCCAATTCAATAGAACACAAACATGTACTGGAATACCACTCATTAGAAAACAAACAAAATAACAATAACAAGAAACAATGTTAGTAGCTGTCTTTTATAGATAATAGAGACTGCATATTAAAGCCTTAAAAGTAATACATAGTCCTGCATCACCACGACTCTGATTACAAAATAGCTGCCTTCTACAACCCCAGTTAAGATTCCTTAACTTAAACAGGACACCATAGAAGCAAGTAGCAAAACACATGGCTGGTTTGCATCTTCTATAATCAGTATATTAGGTAACATTAAATATGTAGTCATTCTAATTATAATAATTAAAACTATGAGAAAACTTTCAGCACTCTGGCTTTATATTTCTCAGGATTATATCCCTAACAAAGTCTTTACTACACATTTAGTAGACATTATAGAAAGTCGATGTTACTGTTCCAACAGCATATTTTCATTATAGAGTAAGTAATGACATAAAAGGGTTGCTGTGGATGTCAGGTTGGAAGAGTTACAGTGATTATAAGGGGAGGAAGAATGTGTTGTATCTTCTAACAGTTCATTTTCATTTTCTTTATTAAGGAAAATAGCTATTGCTTTCCTTTATAGATTACAGAGTGTGGTGTAGGGGAAGCAAGTATCATGTTCCCCTACTTACAGATGGGGAAACTGTCAAAGAGGGAAGTAAAAGCTACATCTATACAGATAAACTAAATAGGGCCCCAACCAGATACTAAAACTCAATCATCTACAACAAATGACAGGCAGGTTCCAAATCTATCTCAGTCACAGTTCAGGAATCAGCACAGGCTTTGGCCCTTTACTCTGGAGAGCTTGCATGTTTTGACAGCTAAAAGAGTCAAATAGTCAAGATATGGGCTATTCTAGTTGGCTTCCTTGGCAGAAAATGATCCTGGGCAGATTTAATTTCCTACTGAGCAGGTAGCCCAAGTGATGTTCTCAACATTATCACCAGACAACCAGTACCAAGGCAAAGAAAGACAGCAAAGCAAAGGTCTTCTGAATCTTAGCCTAATGCACTGTCCATGTGAACACAACTCATTTTTTCTTAAAAGGTCTAAGTATTCACTCTCAGATATTAGGTGAAGAACACTGCAACACTTTGTAAACTATATTTCTATCAGACTAAATTTTGGGTTTGTGGTATTTAAAAGATATTCACTTTGTCCACGGAAAAGGACTGTCTGATACTACTGAAAGCTTCAGCATACTTAGAATAAGTAAAAGAAGCCCAAAAGAAAGTTAACAAAGAGTCCAAATAGCTTAAAAATATACTAAATATTTGTTAGAATGACTTGTTGAAAATTTTTATCAAAAGGATTTGGATCAGGCAGATTCAATCACTGTTAAGTTTTGGCAGAGTTCTTTTGTCCAATGTTTATCACATAAATGGGCTTTAAAATCTGGGTCTGGACCTGGACTGGTTTAAATACGAAGTGTGGACAGAGTACAGAAGTAGGATTGTTTCCATGTTTTTTTCAAATGTGTATAGATCTATTAGATTACGTTGAGTTGATTACAGCAGCTGAAGACTTACTGCTTTTTTAGAGTAACAAATTGTACTGTTGAAATTTTTGCTATGTTAAAATGTTTCAGTCTCTTTCCAGATAAATAAATAATATTTACAGTAGTATTTGAATTGAGACATGCCTGCTAATTTTGTTGTTCATGAATATAAAGTTTATTTAAAAAGGGACTTAGGGCATTTTTTTCTCCTTTTGATCATTAACTGTAAGTGCTTATGACATGTAATATTCTTTTGGTGGTGTTGTTACTCTTCCAGTGCTCAGGGCTCTATAATTTTCTTTCGTAGTGGGGGATACAATATTTATTGTTTGTATTTATAGAGTTAACAGCAGATGACTGTCATATATATTTTTCTAAGCTTCTCAGGACTTGAGTCATCAAAATCACCCAGGGAGAGATTTACAGTAAATCAGAGCAGACACTTTCTGTACTTGCTCTTCCACTCTAACGATGTTGTGTAAGTCTTGTTTAAATGTGCTTCTGGAGGCAATTTTAATGTGGGTATATTTAGTTCCCTTTATATTTTCAGGAATCTTGATAAAATAAAAGATCCTTCATACACAATAAACTTGTATTTTCTGTACTCAGAAGTGAAGTGCAGTGCTTAAAATTGCCCCAATTGCATTGGTTTGAAGGATATTATATGTTATTTTTGGACTTAAGCACAAAGAGAGCCTGAGCCAATCTACTAAGGCCATAAATTTAGAAATGCTCTTAGCTAAATTTTGTTTTCATCTCCACTAATGTAAATTGGGACTTACACATTTAACTTCAGTGAAATAACTCCAGATTCACACTAGAAAGAAGACGACCAGATTTTGGCTGCCTAACTCAATGTTGTTTCTTACCTGAAGTAAGAAGTACTAAGTATATCATAGCTGAGTATATCACAGTGCTAGTTACGGTTTTAAGTATTTTTTGGAAGGCCTGGATGTGAGACAGGAAAGTTCAAGATTAATTTACAGCAGTGACATGTTTTCTTACTCTGTGTTTTGCTGAGCATATGGGAAGAGGTTGGGGAGGGCATGAAGTTCAGTCATGTCTGGATAAAAGCATTAACTGCAAAATTGTTACAGATCCTCAGCACATTTTGTAGGTGGCCTTTTTCTTTCATATTTGATTTTGAAATGGAAGGATATCTCAGGATATAATCCTGAGAAATCAGGGTCTAGATTTCATTTACATGTGTAAGGGGAGTTAAAGTAATGCACCTATGGGAAAAACAATACTTTGGGGTTATATTTTTCCTACAGTTGTGAATTGATGTATAACTCCAGAAAGGGCTGTAGTTCCTCAAGTGGAAGTCAGGTGGAATTTGAGCACTGTAAGTCAGCTTTACTATCCTTAAAACCTCAACTCAGATGAGTTCTTATTCTGAAAGCACTTGAACTCTGAAAATGACTCAGTTTTCAGTAGAAGAGTTCCTCAAATACCTAAAGTCTTGCTCTGTGTCTGTCCAAGAGTGCCACAGTTTTAACAAGGCTGTACAACTTTGTACTGCTTTGGGCTGGCTTGGATCTATAAGTTAGATGCAATGTTACCAGGAACCTTGAAAGAGCTCGATCCAGCAGGCGTGCTGTGAGCACACTTATACAAAATTCAGTCACACTTGCCATTTTTGTAAGACATGGTGTGTTTCAATGCTCTCCTTTTATACATAGGGTCAGTGGTTAGATCATTAATTTCAGATCCAGAGGACCTGGGCTTCAGTCATCCTCTTTGCCTGAAATAACTCAGAGACACTTTTCCTATGATTTGCCTTAACTAGGAAGCAATTGGTTTTGTGCGGCCTGGGACAGTCAAAGTCTACGGTAAATCCTATTTTAAATCCTATTTTAACGGCTATTTGAACTCATTTTAAAGCAATTTCACTTTGGAAAAAACCTACTAAAATAGACATTGTACTACAGCAAGAAGAAGAAGAAAAGAGGGGGAGAGAGTGTGAGAGGGAAAGAGAAGGCTCACCAGCTCCACAGTTGAAGTGCTCATTTCTAAGTGGTGGTGGGAAGTTCTGGGTTCCAGCTCTTGCTCTAAGGCCCTAAACCTCGACAGATCTTGGAAAAAATAAATGAAGCATGGTTTAATTTATCTGTGAGATTTAAATACAACTTTAGGGAAGTTTCTTTGCTCTACTAGTTTAGACTAGCTGCTTTTTCAGTGTTTCAACATTATAGCTGTTGGCTCAGCATGCTGGTTATTATGGATCATCTTGTAAGGTTCTTGCCTATCTCCAACTGTGGGCTGCAAAGGTGTCTATATGTTATGGTATTCAGTTCTGTGGTATCGTGATGCTTTCTTAATGTTTTTGTTTGTCTGCATGTTTGTTTTCCCAGTCTGGCATCGCTACCTGTAATCATGAAGGATCAGTCTCACCATATTTCTCTAGGAACAGTGTTAGGAAAAGTACAGCTTTTATACCCTTCAAGGTAATATTAAACATTTATCTGCAAAATATGTGGACATATCTTAGATTTCCTAAGAAAGCTACTAAACCAAAAAAGAACGCCTATTTAGCAAAACAAATGGATACCTTCTGACCAGCATTACAAAGCAGAAGCTACAATGTTGGATGACACAGATGTTCATAGGGTTTGTGTAAATCTTAGGAATTTGGGCTAGTTAGTCAAATTGAATTTCAGGGGCATAGTTCTGTTTATTTGATGGACTGGGCTACAAATTTGAGCTGGAATTACTGTATGCTGAGAAGGGAGCCTGGCTGTGTGTTGGAATTGAGAATATTTTGGGCTGGGTTTATCATCATGTTTACTTAGTTTAAGAAAGAAAAGGAGTGGTACAAAGCATTTTTCATGTACTTGTCATGCAGGGGTAACACGCCAGGCAAGCAAGTCTGCTTGTAGCATGTATGCAGAAATAGGACAACCACCTGTGTGTATCTATTGAAGTTTAGATCATGCCTCATTGAAAATGGCCCTTCATTCAGTTTCCATGGCAAGGAAAAAAGTTAGTACTTGAGCAACTCACCACCTACCTACCTAATTCCCTAATTATTGCTAAATAAGTTACACCCTGACAAAAAAAATGAAATATGCAGTACCGATAGCAGGCAAAAGACCTTAAAACTTTTTAAGAGAAATTCACAGAGAACTTCTGCCTAGTCACAGTGTACAAGTATGACAGTGGAGTTTCTTGTATGCCATTCTGCTGGGCTGAAATAAAATCCTTTGCCTGTGGGCTTAAAAACTCTTTACAAAGACCATTGTGTTTATTTAGTTAAGGTTCACAATATGCGCTGCATGTTTGTTTGAGGGGAGAGAGCAAAGGAATGGACTGGGTGGAGGCTAGAGAAGTCATGAAGGCAGGGATGTCTTTGGAGAATATGATAGGGGCTGATAGATACAGAGGTGTTTGAATGTCTAGTCAAAAAGAAATATTCCGTTTCTGAACTCTGTTGCCTCTTCAACACCACTTCACCTTTGGGATGAAGGAGGAAGATGAGGAAGAGAAAAAAATTACTGTTAATATTATATACATCAGATAATGGTTTAAAGAGAATATCCTATCAAATTTACTGGGTGAGGAAGAGAGTTTTAAATTATTAGGGCTCAAGAGCATAGCCTTTCTAGCCCACCATTATATGCTTGGCAGCAAAAACATGAGGCCAAAAGCAGGCGAATGTTCACGTTCAAGAGGCACAGAGAAGAGAGGGAAGAGAGGAACGAGGTCCAGATGGGGAAGGGGCACGCACCTGCCTGGCCCAGTAGTAGGGGAAAATAGAAGATAACACTTTACAAAAAGCCTAACGTAAATTTGTTTTGTCAGATGTGCCTCTGTAGTAGGAATCAAAGGAATTCAAGAGCTTCATATTATTCTTTCTCGAAGTACTGAGCCTCTCTCCCTTTTTGCACACTGCTTTCAAAGGGCAGCCCGAAGGCGAGCCCTTTGTTTTGGTGGAGCTCCACAGACCCCAGGATCCTACTGCTCATGAGCTGCTGTACTAATCCAACACATACTGCTGGCTTGAGTGCACATACATTAGTCTTGCTAGAAACCTTTATTTTAAAGAAAGAAAAAAAGGAAAAGAACAAAAAATGAATCAAACCTCAGTGATTATATTCCAGCTGCTGAGCTTCCAGTAAAACTCCCAGCACATGTGTTCGTGTTTTTCCATTTATATCAGAGTTTACTGTGAAGAGGGGACATAACCTGAGTGAATGTGGATGAAACTCCATTTTTTCTAATAAGTTACATATGTTTACATGAGTGCTCGAACTGCCCTATGCCATGATATGATTAGGTTGACAGGAAGTAAATAGGTAGATAGATATCTCTCTTGCTAGTTGCAATGTGATTTCTCTCTTCATAGTACTGTTTAATACTGTGATATATGAAAAGGAAGATAAATACAAAGCGGGTATGTCTGACCTGTGTCCGGTGCTGTTCTTTATTAATAATCAGATCATTGACTTAAATTACTTTGAGGCTCTTCACGCTAATGAAAGAAGCAATACAGACACACACTGACGTGAATTGGTCCCAAGGTGTTTCCTGAACTAGTGAACTTGTCCAAAGGAAGAGCAGCAGAAAGTATTCAACCTGTATTCCCAGTTCATCTGTTTTTGGCTGATGACTGAGAGACTTGGGAAGATTTTCTTTGGTTCTGTCTCTAAGGACAAGGAATAAAGAGAGTAGAAGAGAATCTTTTACTCAGCGTTTAGCAGCGGTTCCTAGAGTAGTGTGCGGTAAGATATATTCTCCTTTGAACAGATTTCCAATAAATCTGGAAAGGCACAGGGGGTAGAAGAGATCAATGAACCATGCTGAGTTACAGAATGACCTTACGGCCCACAGGAAGAAGATCTCATTGGTGTTTATTTTTAGATGACAACTGTGTTGGACTGACTTATTTTTTGGCAAAGACACTAAGAACAGAAGTGGCATAAATAACATCTATGGTGACTTTGAATATACCAGAAAGGAATTCAGTTAGGCCTCTAGCCTCCTGTTAATATACACATTGAACCCCAGTTAACATCACTGTAAATTTAACCATGTGCAGTGGTTAAAGAATAAATCTTGTGCCGAGTAAATGACACCATTAGCTATTTTACATAAAGTTGGAAGCAAAGGGTTGCCTCATGAACGAGCTCAGGTCTTAAGGTCCATGCACAAGTTTGGAGAGAACTGTGGAAATAAGGTGCAGCAGCAGTTGGCAGTGACACAGGTTTTCACTGAGCCTTTAGAAAGATGATGGAAAGCAGAGGTAGTTTCAGAAGAAATTGTTAAATAAATGGAAAGGAATGAAAGGAGAGATAAAGAGTAAATTCTGCAGTCACATTTTAACAACATTTATTTTCCTATTTATGTAGGCAATTCACTTTTGAGGAAAAATTAAGAATTATAAAATCTACTCTCTTAGAGCACAGCCTGCTTTTTTTGTGTGTGAGAATACAGTGAAAAGTCCACCTTAATTTTGGCTAAACAAGGAGCAGCATCTCGACAGTACACTTTCCATGATGTCTGTTTTTATGATTGTGTCATGAATCACATAATATTATTTTTTTTCTTGAAACCTCAGCTCTAGGAGTTGCTTTTTTTTTGTTGTTACTTGGAATCTTAGTTTTCATTAAGTAACAATGAAGTACCAAGCACTTATGCTTGCAGATTTCGTGTTGGAAATGTGGCTTGGCTTTACCTCTTGATTTTAGGCAAAAAAAGGCAAAAAAAAATAAAACTTAAACTCTTCTTTATTCAGTATTATTATTGTTTATAATTTATTTAGATCTATAACATTTTCACTGTTATTTAGATATATCATGAGGTATGTCTATTTATTTGCCAGGAATTATTAATGCTTTTAGTTGCAGTAGTGCACTTTTCCTTGTTTAGCATATTCCATTACAACAGGCACCGTAAAATCAGAGTGCCTTGGTTATGTGTTGAGTGTTGTTGTGATGGAAATGAAGAAACGAGGAATAGCTGCTTATGTGAATACAGATACCTAAGCACAGACTAAGCACAGACATTAATATTGCACTCCTTAAGGGGAGCAAGGAGGGCTCAGACACAGCAGGAACAGCTGCTGTCAACATGGCTGGTAACAGAAACGCTGCTTCTTGGGAAGGGGGAAATGAGCAGCTTTCTGTATTTTCACTCTGGTATATTTAGATTTAGGCACTGATTTTCCACAATTAGCGTCCCTGATCCCCAGTGCATTTCTAAGCCTTTGCTCATTGAAGTGAGCATTCGTGGGAGCCCTGGGAGCTTTACCTTGCAGACTTTCTTTTCACGTTTCCCATTTCAGTGACTTATCCCACAAGGGAACAATTAACTTTGTAAAAGAGATAGGGGGAACTTCCTCCCTCTTTTTGGAAATTTAGGAACAGGAGAAGAGGAGAGGAACAGTCCTTAAAGTGCTAAATAATTCTTTAAGTCTTTGAGAAAAGGAAATAGGAAGTGATAGGGGAAAATCATGTCTTTTTCTATATATATTTTTTTGTTAAAAACCTAGTAACGTGTGAGAGTCATTCTGCAAAGACATAAAATTATAATCCAATTAAAACCAGATGACGGGGGGAAAAAAGTCATTCTGAGTCTAGATTTAAGCTTAGTGACTCAAATTCATATAAACTCAAAATTAAATATGCTGACATATAAGGTTTTTTCTTTAATTCAAGAGTAAACATTCTGCTTGTACTTGAAAGGAGAGCTCAATGTGTTATATTTTGCATACTTTTTCTGCTTTTTATTAAAAAGCAGAATAAGAAAGAAATGAAAAAATCTCCTAAAGAAAAAAGGTGTGAAAAAATTGAGCATGTGTTTTCTGTAAAGGGCAATATTAAATCTCATAGATTAAAATGTAACATAATTTAATAATAAAGCAAAAAGACAAAATATTCTGTTTATGGCCCTTGGGACATGCTGAATGTGATACAGAATTAATTTATTCTATAAGATGATCCATACCTTTATGACAAGCTATCATTCTCTGTTAAGTTCTGTAGGATCTTAGCATATATTTATACAAAATTCAATTGATATCAGCCCTGCTTTGTTCAATGGAACTTTTCCAAAATTCCATTTTGCAAAACAGCAGCTGTTCTAATAGAAAAGAAGAAGTCCTACTAGAAACTGTAGAACTCTGCTCAAAAGTTTCACGGACACAAGCAGGAAAGATACGTAAGGCTGTATGTAAGTGTTATATAAGATGAGATATGTTTTGTGCTTTGTTCCTGAAGCCAACAGACATAGTGCAGTTTGTGTCCATACAATTAATCTCCATTCCTGCCAAAACATGGTGATGACACCCAAACTGCCTCTTGGGAACGGTTTCCAATACATGCCATCCTCCAGAACATATGCAGGCATTTCTGGTAGTTAGCATGGTAGTTTAGTAGTCTTGCTAGTTTCCCTGGAACAGACATATCAGAAACCAGGCTAACAGTTTAGCAATATGAGTGATTACCCATCAGTACCCTACCCTCTTTTAATTTGCTGAAGATGTAACTGTAAAAATTAGATAGCTAATACAAATGAGCTATGGTTAGTGGGTAGGAGCACAACCACAAGGATGTGCAATGATATTTTCCAGCGAGGAAGAAGACTAACTGTTCAGAAGGTATACATGATGATTTTAATACCTTATGTTGATGGGTAGCTTATAGAAATTACACTGTCTAAGTGCAAGCACAACAACAACAAATATAACTACAAGTCAGCAATATTTAACTGTGGAACAACCAAAACCAACTAATGACTACAGGCAATTATAGCAACTGAACAATGAGATAATGATAAGCTAAATATGGCAACAAATCTATGTATGTATGTATCTATCTTTGTAGCAATCCTATAAGATAACCAATGAAATTATATAAATGGCAGTGGATATTTATGATAAACTCCACAGCACACAGTCATTAGGAGCATAACGTTCTGGTTATGAGACACTCTTCTGCCCAGATCCCTAAGTTCTCCCAACATACGAAGGTCTGCAACTTCCCCCCATTGGCACTTAGAGGTCACACTCACAGCATGGGGGTTCCAGGCACACCCAGTATGTCAAGGTGATTTGGAGAAAATGCTCACCTTTGCAAGAGACAGTTTTCAGCCTCTGGCACCTGTAATGCTGATTCTCTTCTGCTGACCCCACCTTGATGAATTTCTGAGTTGTCTTTTATCTCCTTGTAACACAGTGACCCACTGGCCACTTACGTTCTCAGTTGTCCAGACTGTCCTTCTCCTGTTTTGCTGAATCCATTCCAGTCCAAATACAAGGGACTGGGGAGGCAGTTCTTTGAAACCGGCTGAGAGACAGCCCTTCCCTTTTTTTTCATTTACAGCTGTCTTAACCACGACATTATTGCATTATTTTTGCTATGTTCTATTCATTATGCTGGCTCAGCAGCTTGTTAGTTCAGCAATTCTGTTATAGTCTACAGATATTTTAAGGCCCAGCAGTGATGCTTACTCAGCAGCTGTGTTAGCCTCTGTCCTACCCCAAGCAATGTCAGATGCAGTTTTGCAGGGTTTAGCAAGAACTGTAGCATTAAGTGCCCCCACTCCATGCCCATAACAGAGCTAAGTGATATATTGGGTCCCATCTCTGCTCAGCAGTCCCCTCCCTAGCAAAAGCAAGCTGTGCTAAGGTCTACTGGCTTGTGTTATTGTAGTGGCTCCAGTTCCCTTCCTCTGTCACAAAATAAGGGTCCCCTTTGGCATTTTGGATTTCCCCTTGCAGCTACCCAGCCTTATCATTTGAGTTTCAGGTCTGTTCACATGTAGTGAAGAAAACAATTCTGAATCAATGTCTTCCTGGGCCACCTGAACTCCTTGTCAGCAAACGTATCCCAGGTGGGACTGCAGGAAAGTCAGCATGGTATAAAACTGTCCTTTCCCTTGTCCTGCATGGGGTTACTCTTTGCTACTCTGAGGCACATGATGTCCACTTGATAACCTTATTTCAAAACCATGTACAGGTGCCTTTGCCACTTCTGAGGTGGGTGAGGATGATTGATTTTTGCGTTGAGAAATCTCCTTAACTCCAAGTGAAGATGTTGGGAAGGCACGTTACTTCCCAGCAATCACAGTGCTACATAGGGCTCCATGCAATGACCAGATAAGTTGCCGTATGGCCGGTGCCCAGGAAATCCTTCCCTATCCTGAAAGATTTACTTACCGTTTGATCAAAGGCCGTAGTAGGGCAAAAAGCAGATGGTGGCTTCGGTGGCTGCGGAGTGACAGCACCAGGATTAGTCCCAGTGTGAACAAGCAGAGTGACAAGCCAAGAGGAGGAGGATTTGGTTGACAAAAAGCATTTCCACAGGTGACCTGCTGTAAAAATAGCATATGGTTAAGGATCTTGCAGACTGCTGTATGGATTTAACATGGTCTATGCTCCTTGGCACCAAATGTAGAACAAAAGAATTAGATACAAAACCAGTGCTGAAAAAAAGGATATTCTGTGTGTGTGTTTCCAAAGGAACCAAAAAATAAAGGAAAAATAAGAAAAGTAAATAACTGAAGAGAACTCCTAACCCTGGGAAGCTGTGCTCCCCCACATGATTTAAGCTCTGTACAAGTGCCTGAGAAACTTCAAATATTGAAAATGTCTTCAAACATTAATAAATAAAGTATCATATTTATTCTACACTAGAGGAATGATGTGATACCTGATACGGTCAAAATATCCCCCCCCCCCCCGCCAATATTTGAATACCAGATGTAAAATTTTGTGCACCTTAAGCCCCTTCTCTGGTCTGCATGTGCAGATGGAAGTCATAATTTTGTGTTTTAATTAAATATAGAATGTGCGCCCACTCTTTGCACGTTAAATGTTAATGACAAGAGTGTGACATAAGTGTATATTTATTTTTTTAATAAATACAGTCCATGGTTTTGAAGGTTGTGTTGACATCATAGACTATTCTTCTCCCAAGTTTTATTAATGTTTTTCCAACCTGTTTCTTATTTCTCTAAAATGAGGCCACTGCCACTCCCAAGTACACTTTCTGCTGGTGGTTGCAATCAAATGAATAGCTGAAAGAAGACTGAAGTAAGCAAAGAGAATAACATTTGCCATGCAAAACGTAATTGTTGCTGAAGTTAAATAAATTAAAAGGACAGTCCTGGATATCCTTATACTGTAAAGAAGTTTCTACTGAAATGGGTTTTGGATTTGGTTTGGTTTTTCTTACATACCAACTGCCCGATGTACAGTCTTCTTTGCTCATTTAAGTCAGTTGGTACTTCACTGTCACTTAGCATGATTCTAAACCAGAATTATGAAGCCTTTATAATGACCTTTAGAGCCTAAATGTTCCTCTAATTTATCCTTCTACCATCGATACAAGATTTTTTAGATAAATAAATGAAGCAATTTAAACTCTATATCTTTAAAAGCTAATTTATCTGAACATAAGAACATTTTTTAACACTTTTTTTTCTGGGAAAAGTGTGAGTTGAGCAGTATTCAAATGTTTAATGGATTTCTCATAGTGCCCCAAAGTTGTTTTAAAAAATGAAAAAAAAACCCACAAACATACTCTTTGAACAAGCTGTAGCAGTAAAAAAAAATCAGGAGTTTTGAAGAGGGTAACAATCAGAACAAAACCAAGGCACATCTCTGGTTGTCTGGTGGGTTTGTTTTGGCTTTATGAAGGCAGAGGCTTAAAGCATAACTGTAGTTTGAAGAAGAAAACATCAGAGGAAAGTAAGAGGTCAGTGGGAAGGATGGTAGAGGAAAGAAAAACAGGTAGGGGAAGTTTGGGGGTCATTGGAGGGAGGGATCAGAAGTGTGAACAGCCTTTTTCTGAGCAACAGAGCCAAATGCAGGCTGCAGTCTGAATTGCAGCAAAGTAGAAGTGAGAAAATAAGCTGTCTCAATATTAGTATTAACAGGAACCACAGACCACAAACTCTACTGGAAACAATTACTATTATTGATAACAATAACAAATATTCCATTCTTGGCTATCTTCTCACAAGGATGCCATTTGGTGTAAGACACAGCTTTATACTGTGGGGAGTACATACTTTACACTTTGGGAGTTTTAAATGTCTAATTCAGTCTCCACAGAGTTGTGAGTTAGTCAGTGGTTGTTAGCAACAGTTAGGACAAAATTCGTCTGTGGGCTGACTTCCTTGTCTTTCCCAGCATTGTGCCAGAGTTAATGCTTGGTCCCTGGTGCACACTGACCTAGATAAAATTTGAAAGGACATCCTTGAAATGAAGGGCTCCCTTTTTATTGTTCAGAGTGAATTATCATGCCCCTTTTACAATAGTTGTTGTTATTGTTTTTTTTAATTTAAATGCATTAAGCATTCAGTCTAATGTTTCCTCACCTCTGTTCCTTGTCCCATTCTGCTGTGTACCTTTCTCAAACATTTACTTCTGTTTTCAACTATTTTTAAAAAGCAAAACACATACAACAAAATCAATGCAAAACTACACTCTTTTACTCCTTCTTATATTCCTTCTCTTGCCACAGAATATCTACAGCTGAAAAGTTATTATTTCATGAAACAGCATATTGCTCTGATTACAGCCTAATTCATTACTAACACCTACAAATAAAACGCATTAAGGCTGCCAAAAATTGCAACCTTCATCAAGGCACTATGGAGAAAAAAATTAAGAACTATGTGGGTTATCTTAGTGGATTTATAAGTTTTAAAAGTTCAACCATTGATGTTTAGTATTCTGCTGAGAATTTTAATATCCCCAAAGAAAGATATTTGGTGTTACTATTTCCATTCTTTAAAAAAAATATGATTATTTTCAGAAAAGTCATACTTTTCTAATAATTTCTTTAGTTTTAAGGAAGCTGAAAAAATTTCTCCCCTACATTCTGCTTGTACAGCTGAAGCACAGAAGTTAAATGATTCTCTCTGACTTAATGTGTCAGTGTCAGGTAACATTCTTCCCGAAACACAGAGTGAGGCTCCGCAAAATGCTGCAGCAGACGTGTCTGCTACTCCTGCACAGTCACTTCCAAAACTTCCAAAGAGCCAACGAGAAGGAAAAAGAAGACAACTATGAAAATATGAAATGCTTAACCTTTGAAGTGTGCTACAGGTTTTGACTCTGATGATGTCTTAGTATCTGCAAGTTCAAGTACAAAGTGTATGTGGACAAGTGTGACAAGTTGCAGCTAACGGGAAAACGGTTCATTATTCATAGCTTAGTTTAGTGCTTTACAGCTTTCTGAGCCCAAACGTGTCGTATTGTAAAGAGAGAGGTCATATGAAAAAATCTTTTAAAATTGTACCAGATCACATAAGCCCAGAGACATGCACAGCAGAGAACGCTTTGAATTGTCACTTTGTGCTCAGGCTGGATTGTTAGCATCGGACCTAACCACTGCTGAATTTGGAATATCTCTGATCAGTACTACTTCATACTATGCTTTCTAAGGAAAATGCAGAGTGCATTGTAGCTATTGAGGTTTTTTTTTCTTTTCTCCTAATCTTTCATTGAAATCTTTTTTATTATCAGTATTCATTATAAAGAAGCCGCCTCAGGAAAGATTTTTTTTTCCCCCTATAAATACCTATTAATAGAGTAGTTAGCATGTATTTGTAGATGATAAAACAAAATGAAGCATAGATTCCTGGTAGGGAATTCTGCAGGGAAAGCCTTATTGCATAAATGTGAATGAGTTGGAAAAAAGATATTAATTTCCAAAGAACAAGAATAATTTCCAGATTTTCATATGTAAAGAAAAGTCACCATTTGAACAGAAAATCATAAAATAAAAATACAAAGTGGAAAATTAATTCAAGAGAAACCATCCTTCATAAAAAAGTATTGCCTGTCAGCATTTGTAAAATTGGAAGGCACCATCACAAAGAAATAGGCAGTTTTCCATATACAAATCCTATAGGATTTAACCTGCTAAAAATAAACAAAAGCAGGATACCAAATCAGTCAGTCAACAGATAAACAGGGCACAAATGGTTTGCATTGTCACCCAGCACTAAATGTAGCCAGATTTGGGCCTTACTGAGCAAAAACACATTGGGGGGTGGATCAAAATATTTGATTTATTCTGTTTGCCAGGCTAAGATACAAGAAGAGGGGAAAACACCTCTCCGTTGTTTTAAAGGTTATTACTTCAAAATGCATCAGAAGCTGATTAAGTAGAGGTGAGTGAACTTTTCAAAGTGCAGGTTTCAAGTGAACCTTATTGTGTAAAATTCTGTGAGGTAAAATACTTTCTTTTCACCAAGTATAATTTGTGGCAGTGAAATTCATCGCAGATAGGAGGTATTAACTTAGAACAGCTCACCCAGTCCAAAAGCCATAGCAGTAAATGGGATAATAAGGGGCTAACACCTAAGTTGGTGTGGGTCTTGCCACTCATTTCGATGGGAGTTGGACTGGTTAGATTGGCTTATAGGTCCATTCAGTATGTCCTGTGTTACAATAATCAGTGCCACACAGAGAACAAGAAAGATATGTTTTGCAGATTTCCAAAGTGCAGACTGATAGGATTTTGCAGTTATGCCACAGACAGGGCCAGTGGAGAGCACCAGGTCAAAAAACTGTATCAGCGTTACCTGGGATGGAGCAAGTGGAATTGTCCCCATGTCCCCTGAACCAGCAAGTACTCAAATCTAGTCAGCTCGGCCTGCATCTTCTAAGATTAATACAAATAGTTGAAAATACCGATAATGATTCTTGAGCACTGTTATTTAAAAGTATTTTAAAGTAATTGGAAAAAGTGGAAATACTCATATATCTTTATGTCACAACTTCTATGATGTCTATCCATCAGCTTTGCTTTAATACACACCGTTCTCTCTTGTGCTTTCTTTGTGTGTATGTTGGTAGCATCATTATGTTTTTCTTTTCCTTTAAATGCTTTTTTGCAATCTTCAAAGGCATCAGGTAGAATAGAATAGTTCAAAGGTCTGTAAATATTTTCAGCCTGATTTCTATGCCTGTGTGTTCTGAAAGAGGGAAATAAATTGAATGTTGGTTTAAAGATACACTTTCCTTTTAAAGAAGCAATGAAAGCTTGATCTGTTAGATGTTTTATTTGGACTTCTTTAATGTGTGATTGATGCTAACCCAAAATCTTCCGTCTCCATCTTTGTTGCTGTAACTTCTAAGAAAGCACGGCTTCTCTAAGTTTTGCAAGACTCAAAATGTTTTGATTTTTTTCATTGAAATATATGGTATTATGTTAGAAAGATCTGTGATTTCGTTGTGCTCTCCTTCAGAAAGTCACTAGCCTGCAATTTTTTTTTTCTTCAGTTATTGTGTCTGCCTAATATGATATTAAGAATCCAAAGGACTTAAGATCTTCATGCAAAATACAGGACAACGCTGTCTACAAGTCTTCTATTGGTAAAACAGATTCTAGTAGCCCCAATTCTATATGTGGACAGGTACAGATGAGTGACAAGGTCAGTCACTTTTGCTTATATAGCCATAGTACTCATAATAGCACCTAGTCTTGATTTAGTACAGATTTAAAAGCACTTTACAAAGGAGGTCAGGATCACTGAGCGATACGACAGCAGAGAGAGGAAGCGACTTGTCTGAGGACATTCATCACTGTCACGAGTGAAGAAGGGACTCAAGAACTCCAGGTCAGTGCTGAAACTCAGGCGATGCTCCTGGACTTACTAATACAGCTCAGTGTTACCTCAGATGTATACTCACATTTGTTCCCTATTTTACATATATTTATTTGATCTGTGCTCAAACCCCTTTTTATTTGTTTTCTAAGAGCACTGAACATTGAACAAGCTTGCTGACTGGAGTGGCTGCCAAAGCAGCAGATTTTGCAGTTACTGCAGCAGATTGAAAGTGATAATTGTGAAAACTGGAAACTGTAAAGTAAAAGAGGGATTTATCCAGACAGGGGATAGGTGAATGTCACGTGCTCCTTGTAGCCTGTCAGACTGCTGCTATTCAAAATTGCACATATTGATTATTTGAAGCAGTATCCATAGCAGCTCATGAACAGCTTTTTGGCTTGAATATATCCTTATACAGCATTTGTTCAACAATTTCAACCAACGAACAAATTTGTGAAAGTTGCAATGTTTGCATGTGATTCACAAACAATAAAAGAAGTGAAAATAGTGAATGAACCATTCACAGTAATGGACTTTCACACTGTTACAAAATCCTTTGACATTTCTTAGATGGAAAAACACTGATGTAAAATTGAGCTGTCTTTTTTCTCTTTTTGTCTTCCCCCCCCCCCCCTTTCAGTGCAGTTTAAAGGCATAGAATCCATATTGGTGCCTGAAATTTGAAGAAATAAAAGGCACAACGGAAGGAAATGAACAAGCTGTGTTTGTAATGATATTGTGCATGTGGAACAACATCTATTAGTCTTTCTGTGACGGAAGTTTATTCACAAAGTGGTTAATGTTTGATTTATTGAGATAGCTACATTTTTCATTTATACAGAATAGTAAATAATTTTGGGGAATAACTTTATGTCTCTTGGTACTATGTATTAAAGGGTCCTTTAAGTCTAATCCTAAAAGGATTGTGAAAAAGCACATCAGAAAACTGGGCATACCTCATGTTATACGAGTTTTCCAACACTGCCATACTTTACAGATGTGTAGGCAGCAAATTACAACACTCAGGTTTTTGAAGTATTTACAGAAAATCAGAAGTTATCCACTGCCTGCATCTATACAGTTGGCAAAAAAAGTTATTGTTAGATATCAGCTTTTATATGCCTTAGTATTGAGAAAATATTGCTTTTCAAGAAAATTTAAAGAAACATATATAAAAATAATCTGGAGGCAAGAAGTAAAACCAAAATAATTGTGGATCTTGAAATGAAATTAATAATATTATGTACTATTTAAAATACATCAGTAAAAAAATTAGGAACACACTATTTTAGAAGAATAATGCATGATACAATATATGAAGCTAAAATATTTTGAATCTCTAAACTTAATGGCTGGGTTGGATTTAGGTTGGATTTCTCAAACATAACTTTTCATTTTTGTAGAAAAATTAACTATCTGAATTTTTCTTTTGTTAGAAAAAAACCCACCCCACCCCACCCAAAAAAAAAAAAAAAAAGGAAGAAAATAATTCAATTACTTTTGGGTAAATTTGTAGGTAAGCTCCAATTTTTTTTTTTTAACTGGCCAAGCTACTGTAACTTCTCATGGAATTTTTAGGTGCCTTTCACAAGCTCCCTGACCAGCCTGTGTAGAAGCATACAAAGTAAAGCCGGCAACAACACCAAGAGGTCATCTGCTACTGTCCAAATCAGAATTAACTACAACTAAATCATTCCTGAAAACTGTGCCTAACCATCTTCCTAACAGCTTTCATTGATGGAGAGCTAGACATACCATTCGTCATTTTCCCCTTAATACTGACCTTGTATTTTCCGTGTTCCAGCTCAAACCCTTTTCTCATCTTAGCCACACTGGACATGGTGAGCGGTGTGCTCCTTTTCTGCATCTTCATCGGATATATTTTAAGACTGTTAGTAAGTTTCCTTTACCTTCTCATCTCCAAATTAATCCACTCCATGTCTTTCATTTATTTAGTTAGTTAGTTTTTTCTTAGGTCAGATTTTCTACCCTTCTTTTCAGCCATAAATAGCTGCACATTTTGATCCCAGCTGTGACTTTCCAGTAGTAAGCAGAAAAATAAAATTATTGCATGTGCCTTCCAGATGCAACTGTTATACTTCCAGCCAGCCTGAAAGTCAGGGTTTTTTTGCTTTTTTTGCAGTGGTTTGACATAGTTGACTCATGCTTGGTTGTGATCTCTATCTGAGATACCTTTTACCCCAGTTTTCCCAATTTGCTAAGTGGATAAATCAGGGTTGGGCAAGTTTCCTGAGTGTTGATGTTTGGGCTTGAGCTGTGTCTTTCTATCTGTCCCAGAAAACTCTTATCACATTTTTAACTGTATTTTCTCATGCTTAAGAGGATGTTAAAAACATGACAGGCAGTTGCCATTCATTCTGAATGTCTTCCAACACACAACACAATACCACAATTTTACTGTTTAGTGCTCTGTTTGTTGTACATTTATGTTGTCATTTTTTACAGTGTGCTCTGTAGGACAAGAATTCTCTATTATATCTGAATGTACTCAATATATTGCCTAGCATGGAGGACACAATAGTTTGGGAGGGTGGTGGGTCCTGTAGGTCCTATCAAAAAACAGACAATAACAGGAACAAATTAATGTATTTGAGCTATCTACTTATTTAAAGAGAAAAGGATTACCTTTATGACACTATTTAAAAAGTGGTAAATTTTATAATATGGGATTAAATAGAGAATACCATATGAATTAATGAAGAGTATAGGCCTATTACCAAAATGGGTTAGAAAAAAAACTCTTCATGTTACTTTAAAACACCTTTGAACTGAGGACATACCTTTTCTTTCAAAGATATTTAGCACTGGTTTTACCATTTGAAAGCTAACTCTGCATCTTTAACCTTTACTTATGCTCTGCTGCATAAGTAGAGCAGCTACTAGCAGCTACTAGCTACTAGTAGAGCAGAGTAATTCTACCAGCTAGAAAGGGGTGCAAGCACATCTGGTAGTCAATTGCCAGTAGTGTCCTAAATGAGACAGGCGACATGGCTCCTAAATCCTAAGATCATCTTTGAAATCAGGTCTTAAATGACTTCAGGTATTTGACACTGCTGCTTTCTCCCCATCTGAAAAAAAAAGTCCAATTTACTTTCCTCTTTAGATCTACACAGGGAATGAGTTTACATCAAATTGTTATGATCAGGGAAGATATTGCTTGCAGCAGTCTCTCACAGGTTTCAAAATGACTCACAGGGATTGAAAAGCTGTATGCATGTCAACAGTGAAGGAATAGGGGAGGAAACACAAAAAGGAGAAGAAATGAACAATTTGGAACTCTGAATGGAAGTAAATTTGCAAACAAAAAAGACAAATGGAGAATAAATATAAATAGAGAGAGCGCTTTTTTCTGAGGTGGAGATAAAAAGCGTTTAAAATGTAACTACCTATAGTACAAACGCATCTTTAGAAATCTCTCTGTTCAAAATTATATCCTTTCTTACAGGCTAACTCATTTGTGGTTTGTTTGGTTTATTTTGTTTGGGTTTTTTTAATGAAGATGGGAAAATATTAGAGTTTTCACGGGGTGAAAAATCTCATTATTTCAACTGAATCTTGGCACTTTTCATACAAGTTTTCAGGAATTCAGTTGCAGTCCATAGCAATTTTCTAAAAAATGTCAATGAAATTCCCTCCTCAGAAAAAAAGTAATTCAGAAAATGAATGATTAGAAAAGTTAGCAAGTATATTTATTATAAACAAACCTCCCCCTGAAACCTTATATAAACCTTATATAAAGGAAGGCTCTGTTTCTCTAAATTATACATACACACCATCTTTGCATTATTTTTTAACTTGCATATTTTAAAGAATGTTTTCTCATTTTAACACTTGCATAGTTGTACATATGTTGTGTCAAGGTGGGTTTATACTCTTAAAATTCTTCCTTTCTTCACAGGAAACCTATCAGAATCCTTCTTGCTACCTTTTCCAAATGAAGTCACAGTGAGTACCACAAGTGACTGCTAGTTCAGGGATGAGACAGTTTTCAGTTTATTATCAAATATAATGTGTTTGTGCATGAATTCCATATATGCAAAAATAATATTAAAAAGCTTTATGCACTATTTTGATTGACATTTTTTGAATGGCACATGGCACGTGTGGTACTGTACTGTACTGCTCAGGTACTGTGCTACTACCATGCAGCTAATACTCCTTGTTTACTAATTTGCCCTTGTCTCCTGCATCACTACCTTATTGGAATTTAAAAAATTATAGTCATATGATAAGCCAGCACTCATTCTCCCTACCATCAGAATTCCCTTATATGGTACTCCTACACAAGATCAGGTAAATCTCCATTGCGGACAAGTATTCACAGGGTTTCGGTGGGACAAAAGCTGTTCTCGTGTAACAACGCTCTTACAAAGCCAGATGCCGCAGATACCCAGGAGTCACTATTGCAGCCTGCAAACAGGCTGGTACTCACCAGTGCTATACAATGAAAGACATGACCCTCTGGGAAAATGCATGTTTCTCTCCACCTTCTGAAATAGACAGTCTGTCGATAGAGCCGATATGGTCTGTCAGAGGAAGTCAGGACAGGCTTCAAGGCGCACCCAGAATTGTGATATTCTCTTTGCAGGTGTTGCAGTGACCTATGCTTGCCAGACTGTGGCTCTAAGTGTCACACTCTTTCTCCCAACAGCAGCTATAGCTCCTGCATGCCTTGGGTCCCCTAACCTTTTCTTGAAATGAAGGTCTTCCAAGAGAAGGCTTGTGCACATCATTTTACTTAGACCTACTACTTCCAGAGGTAACTCAGGAACAGTTGTCAAGTTCACATAGACCCACCTTGAGTAGCAGACTGGATAGAAGGATTGAACAGTTATGAAAAATAAAACATAATTCATAATACTAGATTATATCCAACAACAAATTCTTTCACAGATGCTTCAGTGTCCCTGTTGGAAATCACCGTTTGCATGCACCATGCCTGCCAGCTAACTTCCTCAGTACAGGGGGAAGCTGCTAACAGTGCTGACGATCAGCTCATGCCCATGGGGTTATCCCAGTCTGGGACAGTTCTTCCTCCAGCTTCATCTTTGGTATGATCTCTGAGCTGTGTGCACCAGCTTAGAGATGTGACACTCTTTGGAGTAATTGTGCTAGAGGCACTTTCTCAGTTCTAGGGGGCAAATTCCTCTCTCTTTTCCCCGCTCTTTCTCTCATTATCCCCAATTATGCCTGTACTGCTTTTTCAATATATGTGTAGATTGTGAGCCTTTCTTCTTGTCTTCAAAAATGGAGATTTATGTCTAGCACTAATTCATGTACCTTAATATTTTATACTTCTGCCACATTCTTATTTTCCTCCCAAGTTAAATGTGTTTAAAGTGTTTCCATTGCTACACAGGTTTCACCCTCACTACTGACGCATTTAGCAAGGTTGACAGTGTTTAGCAAGTTTTTAGCTTCTGATAGAAGCTACAAAAGATAGCTGGGGCCAGAGTATAGCACTGCGGGCGGCTTAAAGCTTTGTTCCATCTCCTTCCCACTGCTCCTACCTCCAGTTCAAGGGCTCTGTGTATCATAACATGATACCACTTGCCTTCCTTAAAAGGCCATTCATTGCTGCAGAGCCGTGCTGGAAGAACTACACGCTGCACCTTTTTAAAAGCCTTATAGGAAATGTTACTGGCAGTCGTGTTTCCACCAGCGCCCCGAAGATATTATGTCTGCTCCTCTGGCTTGGCATAATATTTCCAGAGCTGTTGGCACATCAGCTGCTATCACTCCAGTACACCACTGACACAGAGAGCCATAACTTTAAATACACAGTATAAAAAATCTTTGCATTACAGTACATGAGTAAACTGAAGGTTATATATTACAATTTATGAGTGACTTTCATAATTTTTTTTTCCTTTACTTTCTTAGCTGCATAAATCATTCCACTGAATGATCTATCTTTTCATTTAATCTTTACCTTTTTTCCCCACCATATTTGTTCCTAAAATTAAAATTGATTTTGAAGAATTCATCAGCGCACTAGGAGTTTTTCTGACATTATTCCCACTCTTTCCATTCTACAGACAACTAGCTTTTCACAGATCTTTTCAGAGAGGCTTTGTCATTCTGATTTTTCCTCTTAGGGTATTAAGCACTAAGTAATTATTCTTTAAAAGTATACTGGTAGGCAAGTTTTCTAAGACTGAAGTGCAGAATACTGGAGAGGCATTGTCTTTACGTATTTCAACCATATATCAAATACAAAGAGTGTGCCAGTTTCCATAATCAAGCTTTCTCTTCTGTTACAAATTATGAATTATAAAATATTATTTTATACTGAATAAATTGACACCATAAGTATTGTTTTATTGTTTGTGTTCTTTATTGTTTATTTGCATATTTTAAACTTTTTAGTCTTTAAAATTTAAAAGATAATATTAAAGCCATATTTCCTCATGAAAGATCATTAAAATAGCTGATATGCACAAACTAAGAAATGTAAATAATTAATTAATTTGATAATTTTACAGAATCACTTGCAATAGAACTTGTAGAGACTGGATTTTCTAATTGGAAAGTAAACCCAAAAATTTTATGTCAAGCCTCCACAAATTAGATTAGATTAGAAAAAAAATCTTAGGAATTCCAAGTACCATTCCCATTTCTAAGGCATAAGATGTCTGACTAGATAAAGTAGTTAAAGCTGCTATTAGCAAAGGAAACTACTATTTTTAAGAAAGAAAAATCAGATAAAACTTTCACATTTAAAGTTATTTTGAAGAAAACACTGTTAATATAGTTAATATACACTGTATTGCAAATTATCAGGAAATTTACATATTTAGAATGTTTAATTATGTTTTCAGTTTTGATAATTACTGAAATATAGTATACCACTGTCAGTTTTATTACAGATTTTAATTCTACTGATTAGTTAATCCTAAGTAAAATAAAATCTAAAAGAAATGGGATTTTGTAAAATAATAGATGTATGCAGGATTTCAAACCATAAAGATAAATATCATTATTATTTTGTGGTTTGTTTGCCCATTTACTTACCCAGCTTGAAGAAGAAAAATGGAAACTATTCTATTCATATAAGAAAAAATACTTCAAGTGTTTGATTTTTATGCTCAACCTAAGATATGAATTTGATATAAATGCTACATTTTCTCTGAAATTTATTGAATGTAATTCAGCAACTTAAACTCCTTTAAGCAGTATTTTAACCCTATTACATGATCTGATACCACATTGATTTAAAAATACATGCTTTTTCATCATATCATGGTACATCATTTACACCAGGTAATTTAAAATGTATTTCACTTTTTCAAAGGGAAGAAATAAAGACTATATTTGTACCTAAAGTGTTTATACAAGTTTCCTTTTTCAGCACATATTGTTGTAAAGGAAATAGTTATCCTTTTCATACAATTTCTACATAGTGACGCATTTGTTGTTGAAAACACAAGCATGAAAATTAATTTTCTACAATGTGCTAGCTTGGCTGTATGCCTAAAGCACTTTTCCTTGTCTTTGCAAGTATTTTGTATTTAGGGTTCCCCAGTTTTCTTAGAAGTGTTATAAGATCTTCAAATTACTACTACAATTATTTACAGATTCATGGATTGTAGGGTCAGAGAGGACCATTAGGCTTCTAGACTGACATCCTATGTAACAACTGTGTTCAGATTTACTCTGTTATCTCTGATATGAAGCCAATAATTAAAATGTATCTACTTTGAAAGCATTCCCACCTGGAAAGTACCAGTAGAAGCTTTTGATCCCATAGTTACAATATTAAACATATGGATGAACATAGAGAGAGAAGAAGGGGGGAGGAGAGAGGAGAAAGGAAAACTTGGAATGTTGAAAGCAAGTTTCACAAGATAACTTCCAGATTTGAGTTTACCACATCTCTGGGCCATCGATAGTCAGTACGACCCTCTAAAATGTGAAATAATCTACAAGCAGGTCCTGGCCTCAGAAAGCCCCTTTATACCAGATTCCTGAAACCAGCAAATTATGCAGTTTCCCCCTTTGACATCCCCTATATGGACATCATACCTGAGTGAGAGTATTGCCTTCCAAGAGCTGATGGAGAAGCGGTGCTGTGCCACAGTACTGTGCTACCACTTGTGCCATTCCCTCTCTGCTTCTCAACAGTGCTCTAGTTTGAAATAGTTTAAACTAATAAGCACAGTTTGTTGGCAATTTTGTCACTTTTACAACCACCAAAGAGCTTTTTAGTTTGCAGTATTCTGATGGCACTAAAACCTAGGAATATGCACTGCTCTATCTACCAAAAAAGAAACAATTCAGTGATATATATGTGGAAAACCAGCAATGTCATAGCATGGCAACATCTCACATTCCACTTTGTCTGATGACATCATGTCAGCCATTTAATTTTTACACAGCACAAGCAAGTTAAGACAAGCATGGACCACTTTTTCACAGGAGCAATACTCTCTTCCTTATACATTGTTTTGTTTGATTTCACATTTATTTCATTATCACATGAAAGATCCACCTTAATGAATCCCAGAATATTTTTTTCTGCTTCTTTACTTCATGTAAGGGTGTTTATTCATGTATATTTTGTATATATGATTCATCAAAGTGCTCTGTTATTTAAAGCTCCATTTGAGGGAGCATAGTAAGACTAATAATAAATTCTTCAAAGTGGAAGTTTGGACCTGTTTTGCAAATAGCTATTTATAGAAGCTGTTTCATTTCTAGCCACTAGTTCATTCACGAATTCAATTTCCAGGTTACTTATGCTTTGTTCAATTAAATATGTGACAATATTCCCCACCTAATCTGATTCGCTTTTCAAAACCCTACATATTAATGACACCTTCATCTATTGTATTTTCTAAAATCAATAATTAAGTATTGTTCACATATGGAAAAAATTTGAAGTAAGAAGTGGATTTTCATAATCACCTAGAAGAGACGGATACCCTGCATTCATTAATATATACCGTTATTTAAAATAAGAAAAATAACATGAATTATAATTTAAAATCTTTCTCTGAAGGTCTATATTTACATGAGGTATTAAAGTCTATTATGCACAGACTCTGAGTGTGTCTGGACTCACACAATTTTTGCAAATTAAAAGTGACAAAAGTATTGTGTGAATTGTGTGAATCCTGCAAGACTACCTTTAACAGAAGATTTAAGTTCAGGCAGAATAATGTCCTTACGTTAGTCACAGAATTAAATAGCAGAGATTACATGGCCATATAAGCCCTCAACATAAGGACTGCGTCTGGGATGAAAGAAAAGTTTGGTAGCTTCCTCTCAAGTTCACAGCAATAGTTTTGTTTATGCGCATTGCAAGTGGCAGAAAGCAGCTCCTTAAGAATAAAAATGACAGCATCAGCACTTGACATATAGATATGGAAAAGTATTGAGCTTATATCCAAACCTACAAATGCTTATTCACTTGCCTGATTTTACGCTCGTCATGCTGAAACACCCAGCTTTTCATCACCTTTGGCCAGGAGCTGCTTGCAACTGCTGCCCTAAAGACTATTTATTGCAGTGACCGTCCTCTGATCATGACAGCTCTCCAGTTTTATAACATCACACCGTTTCTTATCAGTATCTAGAGGAGGTGACTTTCCTTTTTCATGCTGATCTTCAAAAAACAAAATCTGTCTTCCAGTGCAAGTGCTTGAGACTTGACAGGGTGTCGCAGATGCTAGGGACTTCATGTGCTATCCACTGCATGAGACCTATTTGTGCGGAGGCCTGGAAAGCATAGCTTGGTCTATATTCGGTCTAACACAGTCTCACAAGATTAACAAAGTGAAACTGCACTTGTTTGAGACCAATTGTTTCTAAACTGACTTCAACCACTTTGCGACTCATTTTCCAGTCCCTAATTCACTAAGCTAATTTCGCAAAATCCTTAGTGATCTGTTGAAAAGCATGGAAAAAACATATGGTTGTTTGGGGTTTTTTTGCCCCTTTCAGAAGTAACAATTAACTTACAATAAGGACCTTGACTCTACACTATCCATTTTAAAATACAAAGCCATTTCCAGGCCGAAGCAGCAGCTCGAAGTAAACAGAAGCACCTGAAATCATTTATTTCTCTGTGTTTCTGGTGCTCGCACACAAAGCCTTTAACACTGGAACAGCGTGTGTCATTTCAGCCAATTGTGGATTTTGCTACGATTAAGCTGTAAACCCTTGAAAGTAAGGATTTGTCATGGAAATGCTGACACAGCCTTAACTGAAGCAGGGTGAATGGCATGGCATGGCTCTCTGTACCAAAGCAGCACAGCCTCAATTGGCACCAATCTCTGTATACACAGCCATGACAAAAGGGAAGCCGGGAGCCTGGATATTCTCCCAAAGCACTTAAAAGGCCAGCATGAATCGTGAGGGCCTTGCATGTTTTTTGTTTGTGCGCAGCTAGCAGAGTGTGCTGTGCTATTCATTCTAGGTTAAGCTTTCGGTCCCGTCTAATAAGTGGCCCTTGTACAAAAACGTGATCTGTGCTTTTCCAGACATTTGTATGTCAGGCAGCTACACAGCAGCAACTTCTGTAATCCCTTCTCCTGCAGTTATAGCTACTAGAAAGGCTTAATAATATCCCAGAGGCAAAGATGAAACGGTATCTCCACAGCTACTGTTTGCTGTAGAGAGCTTTTGAAGTCGAGCTTAAGATGTCTTTATTTCCCTACCAGAATGAATTTTTTTTTTTGCCCTTCTTTCCTCAGTGTTGTCATGATGATGGCTTTCTGCTTGAAAAATATTCCAAGAGGCTGCAATGTTCCCATAAAGCATTAGGGAATGAGAACAGCTTTTCATCAGGGGCTCCTGGAATCTGTAAGTACAGTTTGTCACTACAGAAACCCACAGCCACCCTACCAGCAATCTCAATTTAAAACCCCACACTTTCTTCCTTATCAGGTTTATAGCAGCCTCAGCCTTCACTGGTAGCTTACTGCTGCCTGGCTCTTCACTTTTAACTTCCTTTTCTAATTAAATCTAAACTGAGTTCATCATACAGCTCCCATTTATAGCTCATTTTTCTTTGGTGTAAGAAAGTGAAATATGATAAAGCTGCTAAATCTGAGTATAATCTCATCAAATGATGGTCCAGCTTGATAAAGGAAAGGGGATAACATCACATTCTTGTAAATACTTATTGATTATAATTATCATAATTATAGTTAACACTTAGGAGCCCTAATCATTTCCCGTGCTCTATTGTGTCAGGTGCTGTATACTCATGGAACAAAAAGAAAGTCCCGAAATAGCGTTTTATGATTTAACAAGACAAAAGAGAACAGAATCAAACAGGGGGGGCTTACAACAAAACAATGGGACAGCACTGACCACCACAACTACTGTGAGACCTCTGTTAAGTCTCTTGTTGGTATCCGATCAAGCAAAAATTCTTAGAAAGGTAAAAAATGGGAGTGAGGTAATTTAACAGAAGTTTTCTGAGGATCCCTTCCCAAACAGGATTAAAAACCAGGAAGCAAGTGTCATTGTGTTTGCTTTAAAACGTAACGGCTGAGGCTGGGCACAGTATGGTGGATTCAAGGTAAATTTCAATTTCTCAGTGACAAATAACAGATGAAAAGTAGAGCCAGAACATTCTTAAAAGCAAAGCTAACCTGCTTTTTACAGAGTATGCTGCAGAAAGAAAAAGGGTTGTGGAGGAATATAAAACAAAGGCAGTAGGAAAATAGATTTGCAGAATCATTCTGAATATATGTGAATGAGGAAATTGCATTGCTGGAAGAAAGGGTATAAAAATTATCAAGACTGAAACCAGTGAGCTTCAGGAGTATTAGTTACTTAGAAAAGCTTTAAAAAAAAAAAGTCTGCACAAACAAAAATATGTAGAAAATAATCCTTAAGACTGAGATAGCATGAGCATAAGGACCTCAAGATATCCATGTTGAAGCTGCCTTTCAGATTCCAAGGAAAATGATGATATTGTCAATAGTAACACAGGAAGATTTGAACAAGTTCTGTTTTAATGAGGCTGAACTATGTCACTAAGACAGCAATCATACCAAGAAGAGGCAACTATAAACTAAAAAAAGGTAAGGTCAACAGAGGATCAGGAAAGAATGATATCTAAAGGAGTCTCAGGGAGTGGAGTAAAAAACTGGATGTTGCATGACGTTTTGCCATTTTCTCTGATATTTCAGCACCACCCCCCTCACACCAGACTATGTATTCAGTAATTTTAGGGAAGGGTGAGATTCAGCCACAGAAAGAGTTGGAAATATATCATAATATGTAGACAGTGATGTTTGCAGGAGCTCACCTGAATTCTTTAGAACAACTTAGTATTTATTTGCAAGTAGCAGAACGTGGGAAAATATACCTAGGTAATTTTAGGTTTGCTAGATGCAAGGGTTCACCAGCATAGCTCAACTCTGATGAAGAGATCCAAACTAAAAGTCCCTACCAGCAAAGTTTATATATAGTTATGAAAGTCCTCAATCACTATTCAGAGCAAATGGAAAGGCAGGCAGTAAAATGAATACTTCTCTGAACACACAGAGGTTTTTATTCATATACTTCTGAGTTGATCTGTTATTATATGAGCTGAGTCATAAGCCAAAGCCAGAGAACACAGTCCATATGCCTCATGAAATAAAATCAGTATAAACATTATTGTTATTATCATGATACTATCGATTGTGTAACTAGCTGTGATAGTTTATCTGGGTGAGGCCTGTTAGTAAAATAAATAAATAAATAAAGTTGATTTACACCAGTTTGATTTTGATTTGATACATACACTGAAGTGCTTTGCCTGAGAATATAAACAGGATCAGCATGTACAAGATAACAGGTCCTGTTTTCTGACATTCCCCCTTTCTGTCCCACAGCACTGGAATAGTTCTTTCATTAGAGGTGTTTTCTTCTAGTTATCCTCTCCATTTGCATATAGGGACAATACAGACCAAATTAGAAAGGGAGAAGGATTGTGCTGCAACATCCAGCTTCACTGTGAAGGAAGCCAGACTCCTTGGTGAGGTAGTAGTGCAGAGGACCTACCTGGCCCTCAAATCTGGAACCTCAGCAGGAGGATAACCAAACTGCAAAAAACTGGAAATTCCTGCAGCTTACCTCATCAAGGAGAGCTAAGCTTCAAGTGTTAGAGTCCATGCAAAAACATGGGCATGGGTCTCTGATGCAATTCATTGTAAATTCTCATCACACTCCAGAAGATCTCTAGGCTTACATGCTGGATTTCTAGTATATCTATGAGAAACTAGGCAAAAACAGCATGTAGAGCACTCACCCCTACATGCATAGAGTATTTCCATAGAAACTTAAATGGTCTTGATGACTCCATGATTTGTCTAGAATGTAGAAGAGAAATTAGAGTTGCTGGAAGATAGACACCTGGACCTTTCTCTCCTTATCCACTACAGAGACAATGGTCTCAGTCCCCAGACCTGGGAAGAGAATAGAGTAGGAAGTTTATTCTAGACTGACATGTCCAAATGAAACTTTAAAACATTTCATTTCATGATGGTCTTTTTCACTGACAACAGAGAGGAAGAAAGCACAAAGTTAGATGCTAGTGGACTGCAGATTTTCAGTCCATCTTCCTGCTGTCTAAACTATGCTCATAGCTGCTAATCCTTTCTCTGCAGGGCTCCTAATCTACCCCAACTGGATTCTAACAACCTTGCCAACTATGTATAATATCCTGATGGCTTGTCCTGCTGCTGCGATCTGCAGCAGCATGTATCCACCTGCCAGCCTTGCTACAGGGCTTCAAGCTTTCATGATCCCATTCTGACAGCGGCCCTTCATTGTTCCCATCTCTTTGATGCTCTTTTTCTACGCGTTGCTTCAATAACACTTTGCTTGTCTCTCTTTCTCTCATTCACAGTGGGCAGCTTAGCAATATCCATAGTATGAATGCCCCTTTCATAAGTACCGTGCCAGTTGGCCCACCCCATGCCTTCAAATTGGAAGGCTCTCAGCATTCTGGCTGCTAATCTGCCAGTAGCTTTTAAATAGAGTAAGACGCCACCACCCTGCCCTACCAGTACATAAACATAGTACAGCAATACTCAGCATTCAGTGTCACATCTTTATCACGGTACATGGCAATGAATTTTGGGGTTGCATGAGAAGGCAAAACAGATAATACCTTCATTTACAAATATTGTGCTGGTGGACAATAACAGATACTCATGTAGAGATTCAAATTCATTCTTTCTTTTTTTCTTTCTTTCTTTCTTTCTTTCTTTCTTTCTTTCTTTCTTTCTTTCTTTCTTTCTTTCTTTCTTTCTTTCTTTCTTTCTCTCTCTCTCTCTTTCTTTCTTTCTTTCCCTCCCTTCCTTCCTTCCTTCCTGCCTTCCTTCCTTCCTTCCTTCCTTCCTCCCTCCCTCCCTCCCTCCCTCCCTTCCTTCCTCCCTCCCTCCCTCCCTCCCTCTCTCCCTTCCTCCCTCCCTTCCTCCTTTCTTTCCTTCCTCCCTTCCTTCCCTCCTCCCTTCCTTCCTTCCTTTCTATGCTGTAGCCTCCTTAAGGGAACTGTCTAATCATTATTGTGTTCACAGAACATTGTTGGGGACTGAGGAAAAAGAGGAAAAAAACATAAGTGCAGAGTGAGAGTGCCACTGAAAAGTCATTACTTTGCTGGCAGATATAGTTATTATTATAACAGATGACACAAAACTCTTAAAGTGCAATAGTGTGAATGTGTCTTTCACTTAGACTTCAGCAAACCCAAAGGCCTATTTCCTGTTGGTTTCATTCCCTGTGTTCCAACTTCAAAATTCTCACTGATTGAGTTATTACATATCATTTTTAGTGGTGTTAATTATTTCTTATCTGTGGAGGATTTAAGCATGCTGGTGTAGCTGGCATTAATTATTAAATAAAAGAGAAATGATCTGTAGGTCAGGATGTTCTCTTAGCTTGAAGTCATCTGTTTTTTTATAATTGTGCCCAAAACTTCCTCTCTTTTTTCCTGTAGATTTTAAAAGCAAGTGCTTCTTACCTGAAAATTACCCTGAGACAAAGCAGGGATCAAAACAAAGGACACAAACTTTATAATTAATACCATGCTTCACTAACGGATGTTTTGCTTGTCAACACCTGTCAGACTTGTAATATTTTCTTCTCAAGCATGGAAGGTACTATAGAAATGTCAAAACCTCATGAGAATTCAGAACAAAATGTCTGGGAATAAATATAAAACTTTATCTGATGCTTTGAGACACCATGAAAGCACCATGATCAAATATAGATACAGAAAATCTGTGCTTCATTTTTTTATTTTTTAAGTAAGTATTACAATTTTATGCCTTTTAACAAATCATTCCTTTCACTTTGCAAAGGCTTAATTCACCTAAATGTGAAGAAATATATACCTTCTTTATGTTCGTGGTAAGGACTTTGCATTTTGTAGGTGTTTCTGATTTGCTACCGAGCGACCTTCCTGCAGGTAGGGCTCCCAGGATGGCTACACAGTGCAATGTGCTATTACTCCCAGTAGATATGGCACTATCTGCGGCATCAATAAACTCTTGAGCAGATGTTCAATAACCAAACATAATGACCACGGGGGAGCCATGATAACTGCCTACAAATACATAAAGGAATGTTATAAGAGGATGGGGACCAATTATTCTCATTAACCAACAAGGGCAGAATAAGAAGGAATGAGCGTTCTCTCTAACCAGGAAATTATAGCTTGATTTAAGAAAACCTTTAGCTGATAAAATAAGATTAAGAAATTATAAAAAACTGCCAAAGGAATTGATAAAATTGTCATCATTTAAGATATTTAATGTGGCCTTCTGGTATGCCTATTTCAGACAAGCAAACACATGGTATAATACTTTTTAGCTAGTTTTGTATGTGTCTCAGAGGAATTGTGTGCCTTATTAATGAAATCTAGTTTGAGAATAATCTTACTGTGATTGACCAAAACAGCTACTTGTTTCAGTTCCCAATAACCAGATACTAACCAAGAAAAGTAATTTATATAGTGATTGAAATGAAAATTAAAAATCTTGTCAAGACATCCATTTGTGTATGCGTGGATATTTGCAGCACTCTGCTATGGGTTTTTTACCTTTATATGAAAAGTCAAAATTTATATGGAAGAGGGCCATGCTTTTCCAAACTTCTCATATCTTTTCCTTTCAACATTTTTTCTCAGCTGGTTAGACTATTACAGAAAGAAAAAAAATCCTTAAACAGATGAATAATCTTACAGCATGAGTGTGCAATCTTACAGAAAGTGTATGATATCTATAATATATACTTTATTTTAAAACAGTATTTTAGGCATCATATTTCCAAAACTGAAATAGCTTCCTTTCAGTTCCCATAGACTCTCAGAAGACTCCCCATCAGAACCTTCATCAAAAGTGACAAATATCTACAGTGTTTCAGGTTTAACAAAACATCACATGGTGACTAACTGCAGAACTGACTACAGGAATATCCTGAAAGAGAGAAAGCAATATCCTTCTTTTCTTCAGACAGAAAATGTTTATTCTTTAATTAGGAATAGCTTTGAATAGTTACTAAAAAAATGTATTAGCTTTCTAGTCAATAGTGATTAAAAGAAAAAAGTGAGATCACTTTTATGAGCTGAAAACATGACAGAAGAAATGGTGACTTTTATCTACTGATAATACTTCCAGCAGGCCTGAATATAGCTACACATTGCAATGTTGCATTATGTACTAATTTCATTGCAGTATTTATGAGTTAAATATGTAGATTTCATGTTGTAACAAGGTCTGTTCTTCTATTCTCAAGGTAGGCATCTATGCTTTCTGCTTGAGTAGATTAAGTTAAAATAGTACCTGCGTTTCTGTCATTTGTAGCCATCATTACACATGGTTATCAGACAAGTTTGTGTGTGACTAGTGACATGCTACAGAATAATTCCCTTCAAGAAACCTGATCAGCAACTTAGCTAAATAACATTCAACTGAGAAGGCTCTGAAGCATATGGATCTGGTCGGATTTGAAATGTGTTTGCCAAATTATGTTCCTCTATGCGTTGATATTATGTCAGGACTATAGATTAACTGTACAGGGCAATTGAAAACAAATATAATGATTTTCAGTTATGCTGGGAAATTCCTTTAATCTGAAGATCTTAAAGATTATACAGAATAAAATGATTTCTAGAGTTTTGTGAAGTGTTAACTTTATGGCCATTTTATTGCCGGTAAATTGAGATTCACAAAGATTATGTGTTCCGTCTACCGCCATGTGGTAGACATCCAGAATTTCCAACTTAAAAACTTTCTCTGACCAAATTTTGACATTTTTCTGTGAAGTATCATGCTCAACCAATACAACAAAATTGGTGTGCTAAATATGACACTTTCACAGTAAAATCCGAAGTATTCCTGATGTTTCAGTAAGACTTCATTAGAATGAGATGGTATAAATGGATGTGTTCGAATGCCTTCCTTTATTCCTTTTTTGTCTGGATTCTGTAACTGCAGTACCTATGCCTGTTCATAAGCTTATGGTCTGAAAGCAATGATGTATTTCTTTGCAGAAAGAAACCATTGAATATTTAGGTTATTTCTGTACCAGCAAATTAAACCTGCCCAAGAATACATTGGAGCACTGAAGCTAGCTGGCATAGAAAAACTTGTGTGCATGCTTGTATAGTTTCATTGCCTCCAAAACAAGTTATCTAAATGCAAATTGCCCATTGGTAATGGTTCCTGGAAGTTCTTACTCCTAAACTATGACTGGGAATTGCTGGGGAAGTCCTAGTCAACATGTGCCAAAATTGTGCTTGAGTGGGTTCTAAGATTTACCAGTGTAGAAGATCCCATTAAAATGCTTGAGAACCTTCCCTGGCACTATTTATTTTACTAATAGAACCATACTAGTATGTATGTACCTAAAATTACTTACTCTGGAAAAAAATTATAATGAGAAGTCTATAAGTATGCCTCAACATATGCAAGAAAGAGGACAAGTGTGTTATCAAAAAGATTTGTAGTTCGACTAATCCAGTAGATTTTATCCCAGCAGACAACTTCAGTCATATCTTCAGGGGACACCTTTGTATGCTGAATTTATACCGAGGAATGCCAGGTAGAAGTTTCTATTTGTAGTACATTAGGTAGACTTTTGATTGAAGGAAGTTTGTTCAGCAGTAACCTGTAAACAATTATCCAGGTATTTCCCACAACATTACATTTATTCTTTGTGGGGAAAACATAGGAATAAAAATCAGTGTAAGTTGTTCTTGGCATTTCCCAGGAAGGCTAAACATAATAAAAAAAAGTGTACATAGGTTTTCAGATAATATATCCACAGTCATTTCCTTACATCATAGTTACTGTCTATAGAGCAGACTTGATTGAACTGCTACACTTAGCACAAAGACCTAGAAACAGATCTTTGTCTTAGTATCCTTATGGAGATTCAATATGCAAAAAATAAAAAGTGATTTGAACATCTGCTACTTGAATTCCTTACTAATCTGCCAAAGAGAATGCTTGGGATTGTTTTTAGCAGTAAGAAAAATACATAGTGAGTTGGAAGATGTTGATAACACTTGAGCAGAACAGCTCTTCAGCACTCTGATGAGATGAGTTACTGTACAGATGGCTTCCATCATGCAAGTCTTTTCTGTTTATAGGGCTGCAGGTGGTAGAGTGGGAAACAGGGTAAGTGGAGGAAAGGTTAGGACTCCAAATCAATTGTAGCAGTTCACCAAGTAAAATCTGTCCCTGCTGAATGTACTAGCTGTTTATCAGCACTGCCATCTAGAGCTGTGTGAAAAAAATTCACTGCAGACAGCAGAAATGGTGAAATTAGATCTTTCATTGTTTAAGAAGATTGTATATAGAGGGAAACATAGGCATCTTACACTTTCTGTTATCTTAAGGCAGGGCATCCAGCAACTGTATTAAGGGAGCAAGAGAAGCTGGAGAAAAAGAATGAAAATAATCTCTAAAATACTCAGATAACCTTGGCTGATTTTCATGCATGGCAGAAAGACTTCATAAGAATTAGTACAGTACACAAGGTAGTTTCCCCTTTGTAGCAAAACTGAAATTTACATTCTCCTGATTTGGGACAATTTTGCTGCACATATGGGTTAGTTATTTTATCTGTTATGCATCCAGTTTAAAATACTTTGAAGTACACAGTAATCACACAGTTCTTTCACTGCAGCTTTAACCCCCCTGGGGTGATTTTAATCATTCAGGAAAGTAAGAGCACTGAGGAGGTATCACAAGGGCTAGTGACAGCCAGAGATCCACTGAAATCATTTTATAATTGCCAGAGTTTCAGGGAGGGTAGGAAAAGAGCCAAGCGGAAGTTCTGGGGAAGCTTGGAGTTTTATGATGCTCTCCAGACCTTTTTGTGCAGTAGAAAGGATGGGTATCACTTTCTTTACTACCGTGTTGTTATTTTCACACACAAATGCAAAACAGTTGTGTTCTATATATCTTTTTTCCACACAAGCTGGGGAAATTAAGACCTTTTTCAGTTGCATTACTTTATTCCTTTAAGGAAGGATTGTAGGTTGTTTTCCATAGGAATAAACACAACCTATTTTTCAGGCTAGGACGGACTCTCAAGACAAAGGAGAGCAGAAACACAAGTTCTTTTCTACCTAATTCTTGAAATATTATTTAATATAATCATTAACTGTAAGGCTCTTAAATAGCTATAATATAGCCAGAATCCATGAAAGCATTAAAGTGAATATTTTTAAAAGTATCTGGGTGCCTAATGCTGAGTTCTATGGAAAGAGTATGTATCTAAGTGCCATTAAAAAACTGTCTTTTTAGTCACAACTACACTGCAGTCTAAAAGCATTTGTAAGAGTGTTTTTAGGCATTTAGGCTGGATGTCTTCCTATAGGTGTTTACATCCGAGATCTCTCACACACCACAACATATTCCTACAGCCCCTTGCTGGTGGGCATGGCCAGCCTCTCCAAACACACACAGTGCAGCAGACTTTCTGGCATCACACCAAACCTACAGGTGGCTGTAGTAAGCTCATCAAGGGTTGGGAGCCTTGCTGAACCCAGTATATGTTCTCTGTAATGGCTGGAAACACCCTGAAAGATTGGCCTTCAGACATGAGTCTGTTGTCTCCCCCTGCTTCTGGGTACAGTCTGCACACACTGGGAGTCATAAAGCCCTTCAGGTATGGCACAACCAGCAGAGGTTAGCCAGCTTTCCTATGGACAAGGCCATGCTCATGCTCTCCATAATGAGCTGACCAAGGCATGGTGTGAGAGCACATCACTTCCAGAAATCTAATCCCAGTGCAAGTTGGCATCATCTGGAGGCTGGCTACATAAGACTCAGTCCATCACCCACTACATCAATGTGGACACACTCACTGAGATAATCTCATGTCTTTAGGACTATCTACCCCTTGCCTACCGCTGACTGATACTACTACTATCTGCAGTACTCCAGAAGTCATTATAGCCTTCAAACAGAATAGCATTCTGTGCAATAGTCCTTGACAAAATGCATCCTTGTCCAGTTACTCCAGAAGATGGCAAGAATATGCCAGGATCATGACATTTTAACATACTATATTATAACATATCCTATATATTATATTATAACATAACATATTATCCCATGACACTTGTGTTTAGAAATCTTGTCATCTTCATCTTAAATAAGGTTGACACTTCCTTTCCTGCCTGAGACATGAAGTCCAGCAGCATGAGAAAAGACAACTGCTGGTGACAGTGCCACTAGTGCCCTGAGGAATGTGGATGCATTCAAAGCAGGTTGTCACCCACAGAAAATTCATTTTAGTCCTCAACTTCTGCCAGATCATCTTTAAATAAGCCTTAGGTGAAGTAAGGTGCACTGACTGTTTTCAGGACAAGATCTGAAAGCTCAGCCCTCAATACTGTCACTCAGTCCCTTTTGACCTTAGAATATACGATAGCCTCCTTTCATCTCTAAGCTATATACCAAATTTATTAGGGCAAGGACACACAGAAACAGAATCACCAGGTGTTGACTCCAGCTCCTTGACTGATATTTCAGGAGATTGCCTAGGACCCTGGCAACCTGTAGATTACAAGTAGTGACTCCAGCTAGGGAATGAATGTAGGTAGAGGGCTGTGGTGTGGTAGAAGGGAATCCTCAGCCTGGTGGGATGTCTCTGGCATGAGGAGCCCTCAGATCCTAGCTGACATTGAATTATTACATTAAATAAAGTACCTCTCTTCTATCTTCCCTTCTCCTTTTAATGGCATTCTTGGTGCCAGAGGCATGGCTTGTCTCTGATCTGGTGGTAATCATATCAGCTTTCCAGATGGTGAGGTCATAGGAAAAGCAAGGTCATGGTCATGATTAAAAAATAATGCAAAAGGGAATAAATATTATAGGAATAAATATTATAGGAATAAATCAAGGAATGGCAAGTACCTCTGTAAAGCCACTTAAAAGAGGAGAATGTGAATAATTCTTACATGCGTATCAGCACAGGTCCATAGTCAGGATACACAGACTAAGACATATAATTGACTTACCACATGTTAGACAGGTGCTGTGGATACTTAACCCATTGCAAATGAGAAATAAAACATGTAATTCAAAAAACAAAAGTTGTTTATTTTGGTAAGTTTTACTTTGCATTTGCCATGAGATGAGAGTACACAATGGGTCTCTTACACTGATTTAGCTCATACATGGAACCTCAACAAGCCATAGTAACTTAATGAAATGTCTGGGGCTTTTCAGTGTTTGGAATTTTTTTCTTCTAATCAAAGTGTCCTCTCAGCAGTGGGAATCTTCCCACTGCACACACTTACTAATTAGACAGTGTTCAGTTCCAAGAACAAAAACTAAATACACCTATGTTTGCCAAAACTACCATGTCTTTACACACCAAAAATGTCCTTCTTTTTGTCTGCTTGTATATTTGTACTGTTCAGATGATGTGAAGCATACTGCTTTGGGAAAATTATATTGAGAGCTCTGCCATCAGTATATCTGGTACTGGAGCAATTTTTGTGAAGTTTTGAGGATGGATACCTGTGTGAATTATTTTGAACCAAATATACTTAAATATTGTTTATAGCATTGCACAGTATTCCAATGCACATGCTAAAAACAGTATAACTTTTAACAAATTAAATTTGAAATTATATTTTAACTTTGTTGTACATAGAGGTTTCACAGATTAGGAAAGCTGAAGTCTGAAATTCAGCCTCTAAAATGATGTGCTTAAAAACAAGTTTCAGCATGTAATTTCAGTCTAGTCTACCCAGTGGCTTAACATAACAAAGTTATTATCAGGGAGCCACATCTGAAGCTCAGATTTTGCACTCCTTTGGCTATTCAGATTCTTTTGTATTGGGTTTAAGGCAGTTCTTGCTCTTTGACTAGTTGGTTATTTATACTAAGTTGAAGAGGAAAAAGATGAGAGCCAACTTTTGATGTTTACAGTTGAAATAATAAAAAGTGCTTTTCCCTTGTTGGACAATATTGCTTGCAGAGAGATGGAGCATTCAAAGAGAAGCAAATGCACATACAGCAGTTTAAACTCATTGTGACTGACAGGCTCTGAAAAGGTTGCTCCTTATTGAATAGCTGAACCTGATAAAAAGCACAGTTCCCCACCGACATCTAGGAGGCCATTAAAATTTCTCGAACTGTTCCAAAATGCATAGTCCCAATTAAAGAGAAGTCTCTGTGTTCTTCTTCCCAGGGGTGAGCTGATAAACCAACAGCAAACCATTCTGGTAGTGGAGACAGAAGGAGTGTGAGGATTACCCCTGAGGAGAGCATGGATATGGCATGGCACCAAGGGGCAACACTGGTGAGGGGCCAAGCTCTCTGGAGCCTTTCTGGCACCTGCTCCTAGAGGTGGCTGCAGTTTTAATAGCTTGTTCTACCAGGGCAATACGAGCTGCCCACGATTGCTAGACTTTAGCAAATGTCATTGTCATAATTCTGTCATTTGTTAAATATTGCTGCTTTCTTTAGTGGTTGTTTAAAAGTTTTATATCATGAGTACACTTTGTAGTAAAAAAAAAAAACAAACCCAGAAACCTCTTTCTCTAGCAGAGGCTCAACAATTGAAACCAACAGACTAATTAAATTATATTGCCATTTTTCAGTATATACGAGTATATATGAGCAGGAGACAAATAGCGCAAAGATGAGGGAAGTGATTTCTCATAAAGTCTGGAGAATCCAAACTTCAACCACTGTTGATTTTCTTTCTCTTACTAACTTCAGCAAGCTTTGGTAAAATTCCATGTGAAGAATTACAGTTTTAGAAGTCTTCTAACCAGACTTCTAGCCATTCATGTGCCCTGTTCAATGATCCTTATTTAACAGCCCCTCCTGGATATTTCTGCCCAAGTTAGGTATGTCCCAGAATGCATTGCCCTACTTTCTCCCTGATCCCAAATGTCTTTATCTTCTCTGATTCAAATAGGACAGATGGCCCAGAAGAGATTAACAGACCTCCTGAGACATATTTCATAAAAACTGCGAGGTCTGTTATAGTTCAATAGTTATGTGATCTTTATTCTAAAAATGATATAATAGTTATGATTGGAACAGCTTGGACATTTCAGATTTTATTACCAATTAACTTTCAAAATCATGTAATGATTACAGACATAATAACTGACATTTTTTCATTTAGTATATAACATAGAATAATTTTAGTGATCTAAAATTCAACAATGTAGTTAAAAAAATGCTTCCTTTCTATTTCTGATTAAGCTCAAAACCTGTCAAGGTTATTTATCAGGATTACTAATGTAGAGATCATATACAGTCAGCTACCATTACACAGTCAGGGTGTCACTTAACTTCAGAATTACTTCAAGTCACTCTGCTTATAGCATGCTAGAGATGAAAAAATAACTTGCTTTAAATTCAGAATTCCCATTGTATGAGATGACTTGCTAACAAACAATTAATTTGTAGACATGTTCAATGTTTCAGGTCTCAGCATGACAAAGCCAAATTGTAAAGAAGCTGTTTCTTTAGATGGTTGGAGGGGTTTTTTTTGTTTATTTTTAATTTGATGTCTGGAATGAAATGTGCCATCACAGTATCTCTTTACATTGTAAGAAGCATTAAAAGAAAAGACAAGGAAAAGACAGAAATTCATATTTACTGTAGGAATGGCTAATCTGCTAGTAAAACACTAGTTCCCCTCAAGCAAATATAGAGAGCATTAGAAAGCCAACAGCTTTATTAGGAGAACTTTTAAACAGTCATTATTTTCAAATATGGCATTAACCACTTCTTAGGGTGAATAAGAAAGCAATGGTTTAACAGGAGAAAGAAGTGAGGTCTGTGCACTCACACTACAAGGTGAGTCTTTGTACCATGAAAGCATCTCTGAAATGGAAAATAAAGTAGAGGAGAAATAATACAACAGGAGATGATTTTTGTTACCTCAGACCAGAAACTGCTTCCTGATAGTATATGATGGTGAGGTAGCTCTTATCCCTATCTAAGTTTCAAAAGAAAAGAATTCCCCCAGCTGCTGTGTAAACCAGCCTGTGCAGGGTTCATATAAAAACTATTGGCATTTTTTAACACCACACTTGTTTGTGTCTCATTTGAAGAAGGTGAGATGACATGACGTTAAAGAACCTGACGTTCAACTTTTGCATGATTTTCAGCCTAATCATATCAGGTGAGGTGGCCCTTGTTCATAAATAACTGGAACTATCTTCATGGAACATTTTGGTTTCTTGCAATCCATTCTCATTGCTCACAAAGAGCACAAAACCAGATGGATTTAAGGATTTTAACTCACTAAACCAGGAAGGTTTTTTCTTCCTTTTTTGTATCCTTTTTATTTTTTGTGATAACAGTGTTCTGGTACTATTGACACATAAGTTATTCCATTTCTATGTAAATTCACTTTACCTTCAGAAAATAAGATATTTCAACAACTGTTAAAAGACAATTATTGTTAAATCTTAAAAATAAATTTATTTTTTCTATAATGGTAGCCATGTGAAAAGTTAAGATAGAGTAAAAATAAAATCAAACAACTTCACTATTTTCCCAATTGAAATGAGAAAACAAATTAAAAAAAATTGTATTTTGCTCCCATTAAAAACTTATCTGATATTAATGAAGCCTCATGAAAAAAAATTATTTTGTCAGAATAACTTTTACTGACCATAGATTTTTGACAGCATTTTTTCTGGTCATTTCTAAGTACTGTACACTTCTGTGAGATAAGGGAGACAACATTAAAGTAAAATATCTGAACAGATGTGTTCCTCTACTAGACATGAATACTTTCAAGTTCTTTTTCTGTTTCTGACAAGTTTTGTCTGCACCAATTAAATGGAATATTCTAACACGGAGAATAATTTTTCAAGCATTTATAGACCAAAAGATAAATGCATTTCTTTTAGTTAAAAGATTGGGAATTTTATAAAGAAGAAAATGAATCTGGAATTTGGAATTCTTACCACTTATCTAGCCCAGATATTATCCAAATGACATTGTAGATGCTCACGTATAGAAAGGAGAAAGACACTAACCCAAGTAATCTAAAAGAACCATCTGTAATCTTAGTCAACAGAGGAAAGCAGGCATCTAACATCTGCAGAGGAAGATCCTACTTAAGTCTCCTCTTTTCTTCATTGCCGTTGGAGGACAATCCAGCTGTGATAATTTATTCTAGATAAGTTCCCTAATCATTCTGCTTCAATCACGTACTCTTTTGCTTTTATTTTTACAAAGCAAGAAACAGTCTGAATAGGACAAAATGGCCATTATGTTCTCTTGGGTTTAAACCTCTCAGCAGGTTGAGGGTAGTCTAGAAGTCAGGTCTTCTTCCTGAATGAATGGTTTAACATTAGACTGTGGCAATCACCATGAGATGGGATGGATTTAATTTTAGTCCTGCTTTTGAATTTTCTTCAGAGATTGTCATCTCAAACTGAATCACAATGACACTCAAGAAAGGAGATTCATTGTACTGTACATGTACCCTTATCCACTCACAGGTGAGTAAATGTTGGGGATGTTTAAAGATGAATAGGGAATGGCTGAAAGAACACATTTCATCACCTACCAGGTTAAGAAGAAAGATTCTGGAAAGTAGGTGAATTGGATCAATGGATGGGACTTCAGTTTTCAGGCAGTCTGGATCACGTAGGAAAAACTACAGGAAAATAAAGGTTCATTTCTTCCAAGCATTACTCCAACTTGATGCTCCCAACTTATTTTGCCAGTTGGTGGCACAGGTTTTTCTGACTATTGTGTAGATCACTGCTGAATTCAGCTGCCTACACAAAACAGAACAAAATAACAAATGCAAGTAGATATTCAAACAAAGTTCCATCTGAGAAGGTTTGAATGGAAAGGTGGGAGGCTAGGGTATGAGGAAGGAAGGGGGGCTGTCCTGGCACTGTAAGTAAGAATTTTGAGAGCAAAAACCTAGTAATTTTCAAATGTCATGTGGATTAGTAGTAGTTATTTAGGGACCATTGTATCTCTTTATAGCCATCAGTGAATGGAGTGCGTTGCGGTGGTGTTTCTATAGCAACTCCTTCCCACTGCAGTCTACCAAGAGCTCCTAATGCATGTACACAAAGCAATTTTTAAAAATTTGTAACCGATCATTTGGGCACATTACTAGTGCCTCAAAGATTAAATGGTCAGAGACTTCAGACACTGAAGCAATTAAAGGGTGGGTGGTAGCTGAAATCAAATTTGCTCCAGTATTGCTCCTTGGTTCCCCTTAGCACATTTTATTGAGTTACAGTGGAATCCATTCAAGAAAGTGTTAAGTAATTTAGAATCCATGTGAAACAATTGTGGAGAGCTAGAGAAGGGACCTCTGGCCATTATAACCTGTTGCCAGAAGCATTTCAGTGACCTGTTATAGGATGTTTAGCTGAAAAAAACAGAGCTCCACTCAAGAGGATAATTAAACACGTATACCCTTTTCAAATGTTCATCTCTTTAACTTCTTGGACTTGTGGGTGAATATATACCAAAGTCTTTCCAGTGGATCCATCTTGATCCTCTTAAGATGCTGTATTGAATAAAATGGGGGTTTGGTGAATACACTGGTCCATATGTGAGGATATGGAAACTCTCATTTTACCTCAACCCATTTCCATTGTGAATGACTGATGAAGCGAAAAACTCCCTTTCAATAGGATATGCTTAAGAGGATACATATTTTTTCCATCTTGGTTTCATTGTGTGTTTCCCTCTAGTGCTCTGTATTGGCTGTCTGTCAAGGTCATATGCACTGAATTTCAAATATTACTCATATCCTTTCCTAAATGGCTCATTAGAGGATTTTAAATAAAAGCTTTTATTACCACAAGGACTGCAACAATGTCTGCATCTGTATGTGAGCAGGTGATCACAACTTCATAGAATTTAAGACAAGATATCACTGCCATCCTTGTCAAGAGACCAAAACCCCCAGAAAATCCAGATGAATACATTTAGAAATTTTCCTATGGGAAAAATTACAAATCTATGTTAAATATTTCATTAGCAATACAAATGATGTAGCAAAAAATGATAATTTCCTGTATTTGCATGGTAACTGTTAAACTGGCATTGGAAATCAAATGAACTTTTGCTTGAGATGAACACGTAATTACTTGGAATTGGTCAGTTGATGTAGGAGAACATTTGTTATTATTTTGACTGTAAAATTGTAATGAGAATCCCAGGCTGATATTCTAAGTCACAGAACTATATAAATCAAACGGGTTTTTGTACATCTGTATTTCCCCTCTGGGTCCTCTTCTGTAAACAGATATCCTACTTTTACTTAATAGAAGTCCAATCATGGCTATTATCTCAAGATTATCTATCCTGTTGAGAACTAATAATTATTACTGTTCTGGGTTAGTCAGCAGTAAATTCTTGTGCAAGTCTCACATTTCAATAGTTCTTTGCTAAAAATATTAGCTGTATGTAGATCATATGAACAGTGAGAGACAGTATGATTTAACCTAAGGCGTACTTTCTTGAGTAATAACTGAGACAGGGAATAAATGAATTTTGCTTTTGTGCTTTCAGTCTATGTTCTTTTTTCTTTAATGTATTTTTTGGAAACATTTCCATTTTATCCTTTGTTTAGATTTAACTAAATGGAAGAAAATACACCACTGTATAAAGGAACAAATGACAAAGATCTGTTTCAAATGAGTTTTCAGCAGGTGTTTATGTAAAGTGAGACATAACTCTTATTTAGAAGTGACTATTATTTATAATTAGAATTTAATCTAAGGCACCCTATAAAACTATTGTAGTGCAAACAGACTCCATTTCTCATTCCATTTTGATTTTCTGTTATGATTTCTTTTTATAAAGGGTGAGTATGCTTTTCTATTTCACATTTTCTTTGCTCTCTCTGCTCTAGTGTTCACAAAATGAAAACTACAATAGGTTCAAATTCCCTTTCAGTTTTTCTTTAGATATAGGACACAGAAGAAGTGGAATCTTGATGAAGACACAATAAATGTATTTATAAAAATGAATTTTTAATAAAATTTCTGGTCCTGCAAACATGTATACGTATGATTAACTTTATAATTACCTTCATTGAAACTATTGCTACCAATGCTCAATCAATTAACTCTTCAACTTTAGGCTTGCAAGTGTTTGTAATATTAGGATGAGTACAGCATACACCATGCAATAATTCCTAAAATTTACAATGTCTTTTTCTAAAGCAAAATATTTCTGCAAGTGTTGTGTGTATATTTAGGGACCTAGATTCTAGGTCTAGTGCTTTTATTTCTTTCTCTTCATTTGAAATAAAAAGCGCAGAATCTAAAACCTCAATGCTGATCTTCAAGACTCTCATTTATTTTTTTCAAGAAATGCAGTCAAGTAGAGATTAAACTATTGGAATGTGTCTCCATGGAACCTATCTAACAGAGATTAGACACTCCAGAAAACAGAGGAGCTGCTTCTTTTAAAGCCAAAAGAAGGTTGGCAGCTGTGTCAGAAAGGTGATTGTTTAAGTGATCTTGGAGCCCTTGGAAACTTCCTGCGTATTGTATTTAAGGGAAAGAATTTACTCTCTTTACAGGAAATAGAACATCGATGCTTTTCCATTTGACTGAAAACACATTTCCTCTTATCTAGCATAAACATGCATGATAAAAGTGCAGATGATATTTTAAAAGTGAAACTTTTTTCATAAATATTTAACTTTGCATAGATTATTGTTAAGCTTAAGGCCACATGCATTTACTAAGAGGTAGGGAAATAAATGTACAGTGGGAAGTTCAACCTGTGCTGCTTTTATGGCTACAGCTCTCCTAGATCTTATCTTTGCATGTAGAAAACAACAATGGAAACATCCTCTCTGTGTCCCCTCAGATTACAGGGATAAAACTTCCTTAGTTCAATGATTGACATCTTCATCTAAATGCTTTTTCTTGCGTTGTATGAAAGAACTGCTATCTATGCACAAAAGTGAGAGACAGCCCTTGCTGTTCTTAAACCACAGAGTATTCATGCAACTACCCTTCTGCCCTTTGCAAAGATGTCTCATTATTAATGGTCTTCATCTTTCCTCTCGAGAAACACAGGCCTCCATTCTAACGGTGACTGTGTATTACAGCAGTGGATGAAAATCATACAGCCAGCCTGGTTGCTGGCTCTCCTCCCCGGCAGCAGAAATTTTCCAGGGAAGGACACCCAAACTTAGCACGTCAGTAAGCTCTGCTCTTCCAAAAGAGAAGTCATGACAGAGGCTATATACCTGGAAAAAAAAAACAGGGTCATGGACACCTTATCCAAGTTAGATAATGATCCAATACCCAGGTGGTATGCTTAGACCTTACCTTCACATTTTACTGCTTACTTTCAGCTCTGCGTAAACTGTGGTTCTCCTCCCTTGACAAACTCAAACTATGGTTAACTGCACGGGCAGAATTTAATATCCCTGTCAAGATGCCCTAGAAGGTGTGTTTGTTATTTCCAACTGAATTAAGAAGTGATCATAATGGATGAGTAAGGAGACATTTGTTCTGTTTTGTATTTCATCATTCCCAGTGGTGTATGCAAAATTAGATTTATTAAATAATCCTTTCATAAATTTAGCTTCAGTTCTTTTCTCTATGTAAGTAAACACTGCTAATCTTGCATAGAGTTTGAAGACTCAGGACCTATCTTAGTCTGAAAAAAACTATTTGAAGTTATTTAGACAAAAAATAAGAGAGTAAGTCACATTAGTGTGATAGCCTCAGAAAAAACCCAGTGTAGTAGAATGACAGAAGTTCAAGACACTATCCAGACACCGAGAAGATCTTAGTTCACTTCTCAACTTCCCAACAAACTTTCTTGGACATTGTCAATAATCTCCCTACTGCAGCACTGCACTGTACAAAAAAGATAACACTTGCATTTACTCCATTACTTAAGCCCTAATCTTCACGGTGCAGGACGTACTAATCACATTTGTATCATTATATGTAGTATTAAATTTATTTGGCTATGTTGCTGGGCTGCAAACAGCTACGTCTGCTTCAAAGCCAATATTGCACACATAGAGGAGCAAAGTTTCAAAAGATGCATTATGTTATCCAACTTAGGCATTTTAGTCTAGCATGATGTTATTTAAGATTATGTCAGCACTTCTGTTATCTTATTTTTCACAAATCTATAATTAGCTTGTAAAATATTCACTAGGGACTACATTTTAGAGTAGAAGATCTTTTCCTTATGCAAAATTGCTTACCAGCATGGAAAGAAATAGCTTAGTTGAAGGTTTACTACCATGTAACAGGAAGTTTATTAGTGTTCTTATTTGTCCTTGTACAACAGGGGTCTCTTATTTGGCCTATCCCAGTGGAAGGATGAACATATGATAAAGAGTACTAGCAGTCTCTGAATCCATCTCCTATATTTTCTCCTTCTCAAAATTCAGTCCTTTCAGCTTGTATGCTGATCACCCTTTTGCCTAGTTAGGATAACGTTACAACTACAAAAAATAATCAAAACTAGGCCGCTTTTTTTAGTCCCTAGTGATCTTCCAGTTAGTCTTACTTTTTTCAAGTTTTATTCCTTGATTCTCTCTCTTGTTGCAATCCCAACTTTTACCAAGGTCCTTACTCCGTTGAGGTTGAATTTTTCAATGCTTAACTTTCCCACAAGGGTGGAATTCATCTTCCATAGAATAGGCACCTTCACACCCCATAAGCCTTTAGTCTCCTCAGTAGCCATTAAAAAGAACTAGGTACCTCTAGAGGGTGACAGATCCCACTCACGGGCAATATTTTTCACTATTATTCACTTCAGAAAGATAACTTACAATAGTTATGGTTACTTACTTACATCTGTCCACAGGAATCATTAATACATGCTCTGCATTTCTTTCATGATGAGCACTACACATTAATGGAGCTACAGAAATAATGGAACAAGTCCTTGTGTTATATAGTTTGTTTGTTAATGATGGACCGTGACTTCCCATGAATCACCCTGAAAATGATCTGGGTTTTACAGATCAGCTTTTTAAGGTTTTTACAGGTCCTGCAAGTCATTCATATACTGGTTTGTCAGTGCACGAACTGGCTTTCTAACAAGCTTGAGAAACTGAGCAAAGCTTTACTAAATACTACGAAAATAGTTGTGGAGGGTATTCTATAATTCTGCTGAAAATGTGCGAATGGACAGTGATTGCAAAGGGAAAACTGAACGTGCCCATAAGAAGAATGAAGTGTTCACATCACATTTCACTAATGGTCAGTCTCAGCTGAGATGAGAATTGTGGTCAGTTAGTTTAGGGTCTAATCTGTTAGGCAATAATAGAAATTGTCAAGTGCATAGTTGTCCAATTAATAAATATTCACTTGTTTTATTTTTCTGATTTGTGACATACAACTGCTGTATAGAAATAGTGACATCTCAGTATGTCAACTTTGATATGAACATTCAAGGAAAAACTCAGCAGCAGATTGCAACAAGACACCTGCTTTAGAAAGTGCTGTAAAAGTGTTGTGAAATAGTTTCTGCAACATATAGTTCATTGATAAATCTGCTTTTTTTCTGTTTCCTTTAGAATAAAATCTGCTGTAGGAATTGTTTTACATTTATACTCAAGAGTCATTGTATAAAACACGGGAATGATCCCAGGAAAAGGAAACAAAACTGGACTTTTTGAATATAAGAATCCTAACAGTTTGCTGGTAATTTGTTGGTTCATGCTTTCATATTGCCCCAAGGCAAAGTGCACAGTGTCAGGAAAAGCTGAGTGCATTTTTCTTGCTAATTTCTCCAGCCGTATAGATAGAGCATTCCCTTGAGACAGAAAAAAAAGGAGTTTGAACTAAAGATTCCCCTTTCTGAATTAGTATTTTAAGTACACAGCTGACAAAAGGTGAAAAAAAGCTGTTCTATCAACAACCCTTCATTCTTTAAAGGATATTCGAGGCTATCAGTACTGCCTAACACATATCTTCCTTCAGCCTAGACTTAAATATTTAAGTTCTGGAGAAAAAAACATTTCAAGTATTTCTTTCACCAGCATCCCACACTGGGTAATCTATGCTGCTTGCTGCTCAGATTGCCTTTCTGAGGTATTTATTCTCCCAAACAACACAAGCAGATTTTAAACACCAACTCAGTCATAAGCCTCGAGATGTAGCACAATGAAGAGTTAATCTGCATTCTATAATTTTTTCTTACACAGGGAAGGATAACCCATTCTCTGGAGATCTGGACTGTTGTGGTAGTATTGCTTATAAGGACTTGTAAGGACTTACAAGTATTTACAAGTGAATTAATAGTGAATTTCAGATTGTTGGTTACGGTTAAAGTAACCAGCATGACAACCTGTTCATTTATTTTCTCTTCCAGTAGCAAACCAAAGAAAACAACTTATTAATTTTACACTACATCTGTTTGTCTCAAATTAAGGTTTTAGTTGTAAAACAGCCTACTCGCTCACAGAGGGATTCCTGCTGTGGGTAGGAAGGGAAGAAAACCTTCATGAGTTGAAGCCAAGTTGCTGCTAAGTTGCTTAAAGATGCAGAGACAAACTGGTTCAAACATTCAAGTCCTTTTCAGGTGAATATTTCAACAACCTTGTCACTAATTATATGACCTTTAAAAATACTATTGAAACATTGTCCCTTTATATGTAAAAATAATGATATGTTATATTCATCTGTGACCATGGTTACTTTCACAACACGTTTCAAATATGCCTTGTGTTTCAAGATGCTCTCACATCTGTTTGGACACTACAATGATATGAGAGACTCTTAAAACTAAAATGGGTGGAATTCTCTGATTTTTGTGCATGATATTAATGCAATTTTATGGAACTATTGTTAGACTTGATTCAACAAACATTAAATTTTATTTAAATTCTTTAATCTCATTTAAATTACAAAGCTAAAGAATGAGACTATTTTTGATTTCAGCAGTTCTACACTGAGACAGGATTACAACCATGTTAGAAAAAAAGAGGGGAATTTTCCTGCTCAGATAGATTTCAGTGACATTTTCTGTCACAATGTACATTATGGGTCCTGTTAATACTGAATTTTTACATTCTTTCATCTTAGTACCTTAGGAGAGTTATTTCTTCAGTCTTCTCATGTCCAGATCTTTCTCAAGAAGCAAAAAGGTCCCAGGCATTGTGTCTTGCATTCTTGCTTCATAAACTCCAGTGCCTCAGGCTTGCTGCATGTACACAGGGCTACTTTCTTGGAAGCACAGAGCTGACTTGACATCTTCAGTGCAGATAAACAGTGCAGTGTCAACGTCTTGTGGGGGGAAAAATATCAGACTGGATGCTAATTGCATGTGTCTGGCCCATCGCATATGGTCCATGCGTGGCTTTCTGAGCCCACCCTTCAGGTGTCACTGCCCCTGCCAACCCATACCCCTTGCTAGATTACATCACTTGTGGATTTGCTCATGGTTCTACAGACATTTCAGTGTCTTGCATGCCTCTTCAGATAAATAAAATAATGCAATATATTTTAATTTCAAAACACTTTGATCAAATTCTTCCACGGTTTTATTCTTTATGCTGACTCAGTGCAAAGAAAGGAAAAAAAATTACACTTTTCTTGAGTACAGCAGTTCTGATCAGCTGTACTTAGTTTAACACAACATGCTGGTTTTGGTTAACTGGTTAGTTAGATAAGCAAAATCAACGAGTGGATTTTTTCATCTGATTGTCCATGCCACATAAGGGGAAGATTGTAAGCAGATATATGGATTCTCAATGTAAATGTTTCAATTACTGATGAAAAGGAGCTTAAGAAGGGAAAGAAAGCATAAACACATATATCACACTGAAATAATTTTTAGGTGTGAAAAATGAGCTTATATTGTATAACTGCCAATTCTTTTTCAGTAGGTACCTGTAAACTGATTGAGGCCAAATCCAGTCAAAATAATAATATGCAGTAAAATAATTAAAGGCTGTATAATACTTATACATTAAGGAAGCAAAGTATAGGTCTGGCATTTTTTAAATTCTGACATGTGGCAGACTTATTATATGGCAATATATATTTACATTAACAATGTGTTATATGCCAATATATTTACATTGCTAAATTATTTTTGTGATCAGTATTTAGTGATGATAACTGGAGTTCTTTAATAGACAGTAAGGTGCAGTATGTATCTGTTTTATTATCAGACAAAATTATTTTAGTGTTCATTTTTGCTGAAGAAGAAATTGTGATTCTAAACATTATTTGCTCACTATGATCATAAATGCAAGCACAGACTGTAAGCTCCAGAATGCTACGTTAACAGAGGCAAAAATATCTCGCCTGTCCAAGGAAAGGAGTCAGTTAATTATGTAATGTCCAATATCTAAACAGTATATGCAACAAATTTTATAGTTAGTAAGAGTAAGGGAAAAGGTCACGGATCCTTTGACTCTTGTATATTTTATTCCTGGTTTTATCCTAATCCTGACTGGTGTTTTCTCCTGAGCTACAATTTATAAAATTACTATTTATTCCTGCTAATGTTCTTGACAAAAGAAGAGTATTCAGAATTGCCCCTTTCAGGTTGTCAGGGGAGGCATGTTAGTAAAGCCTTCTGGCAGCAGTCCAGTGGGTGTTCTCACAAGACCTTCCCTTCTGGGTTACTTTATACTGCCACTGATTTGTGCAGGGAAAAACACGTACCCTACTTTACCTCCCTGAATGTCATGCAAGGAAAACATTCTTTATACCACTAGCTATGGTAATTTTTCTGACTGACAGAAAGGATCTCCAACAGCTAAAATCTGAGAGATGCTCAGTTTCAAATTGTGGATTACTTTGAATAGTTGAAATATAATTGCTCAACCTAATCTTCCATCTCCTAACTCATTCTTCCACAGAAGTGAATGGAGAGAAGGTACCTGCCTTGACATGGTATCTTGTCATCAGTTTTACAGCTGTATGGTTCAGGTGGGTTAGGCTTGACCTTCTAAGATTCCTGGGTAACAGGGGTTTCCTATTCGAGCCTGTTGTGTGATCAGTGCCTCCATGTAGCATCAGTTGCATGATGTGTACAGGTGACCCTCCCTTTGAACATCCAACCCAGCACCAGCAGTCGGGGTGCCAGGAGGAGCTGTGCTTCAGTGCCGATCACTTCTGAAACAGCTCGAACCCCTTCATATGCTGCTAATATCTCTTTTTCAGTTGGAGTATAGCGGGCCTCGGATCCTCTGTATCCCCGACTCCAAAACCCTAGGGGTCGACCTCGAGTCTCCCCTGGTGCTTTCTGCCAGAGGCTCCAGGTTGGGCCATTCTCCCCGGCTGTGGTGTAGAGCACATTTTTTACATCTTGCCCTGCCCGGACTGGCCCCAGGGCTACTGCATGAACTATCTCCTCTTTAATTTGTTCAAAAGCTTGTCGTTGCTCAGGGCCCCATTTGAAATCGTTCTTTCGGGTCACTTGATAGAAAGGGTTTACTGTAATTTGGAATACACATTCTCCAAATCCCCACAACACCTAAGAAAGCTTGTGTTTCCTTTTTGTTAGTTGGTGGAGACATAGCTTTTATTTTATTGATCACATCCATTGGGATCTGACAACATCCATCTTGCCATTTTATTCCAAAAACCCGGATCTCCTGTGCAGGTCCCTTGACCTTACTTTGTTTTATGGCAAAACCAGCCTTCAGCAGGATTTGGGCTATTTTCTTCCCTTTCTCAAAAACTCCTTCTGCTGTGTTGCCCCACACGATGATATCATCAATGTATTGCAGGTGTTCCAGAGCTCCACCCTGTTCCAGTGCTGTCCGGATCAGTCCATGGCAAATGGTGGGGCTGTGTTTCCACCCCTGGGGCAGTCGGTTCCAGGTGTACTGGACGCCCCTCCAAGTGAAAGCAAACTGTGGCCAGTACTCCACTGCCAAAGGGATTGAGAAAAACGCATTAGCAATATCAATTGTGGCATACCACTTGGCTGCCTTTGACTCCAGTTCGTATTGAAGTTCTAGCATGTCCGGCACAGCAGCACTCAGTGGTGGTGTGACTTCATTTGGGCCATAATAGTCTACTGTTAGTCTCCACTCTCCATTAGACTTCCGCACTGGCCATATGGGACTGTTAAAGGGTGAACGAGTCTTGCTGATCACTCCTTGGCTCTCCAGTCGACGAATCAGCTCATGAATGGGAATCAGGGAGTCTCGGTTGGTGCGATATTGCCGCCGGTGCACTGTGATGGTAACGATTGGCACTTGTTGGTCTTCGACCTTCAGCAACCCCACAACAGAGGGGTCCTCCGAGAGACCAGGCAAGGTGGACAGCTGTTTAATTTCCTCCGTCTCCAAGGCAGCTAGACCAAAAGCCCACCGGTACCCTTTTGGGTCCTTGAAATACCTTCTCCTGAGGTAGTCTATGCCAAGGATGCACAGAGCATCTGGGCCAGCCACAATGGGGTGCTTCTGCCACTCATTCCCAGTTAGACTCACTTTGGCTTCCAATACAGTTAGCTGTAGGGATCCCCCCGTCACTCCAGAAATACAGATGGATTCTGCCCCTTCCTCCTCCTGTTCTCATGATGGCCCTGGTTCATCTTCATCCCATACTAAGTGAGCTAATTTTCTTGTGTATTTCTTCTTGTGTATAGGGGTGACTGATACCGGCACGGGTTGGTTCTCTGGTTCAGTTGCAGTGCCTGTTGCGGGGGTTGGAGTAGCCACAGTGCCTGTTGCCGGGGTTGATCTCTGGACGGTATCTTTAAATAGTTGTTTAACCTTAAACAAGACCTGAACCACATTCAGGAGACATAGCAATAGGACCATGCTGGTTTGAACATCCCAAGGATATTAAAAATTCTCAAGAGCTGTTGTAACTCGCCTGAAGGAGAAAGGAAAGGTGAAGAAGCAGGGGAAAGTGTCCCCCCTGTCTCCCCCATAGATTGATTCCCTGAAGAGGAAAGGTAAAAAGTGTAATTATTAATAGTTTCCAAAAGGTGGCTCCCAAGGAATGGAGAAGACATCAATGCTAAGTACAAATACCAGATTAGTCTCATGACCAATAATTTTATCATATCATAAACCAGTAGTGTTACACAGTGCAGCAAAATTATATCCATGATCCAGCTCCCAGAGGTGATGGACAGCACAACAGGGAACATATACAGCAAGTAAGGTGTTACATAACACAACTTTGAGAGCAAGCACGACAAATTTGAGAGTAAATTAATCAACATTGTGATCAGCAACTGTTAAACCAATATGATGAATGTTTATAATAAATTTGCCTTAACACTCTCTGGTCAGATCTGTCATTATCTCAACCCTCTGTGTCCCATGTTGGGTGCCAAAAAGGACTGTTGTGGTTTAACCTGGCAGGCAGCTAAACACCACACAGCTGTTCGCTCAGTGGGATGGGGGAGAGAATCAGGAAAAAAAAGTAAAATTCATGGGCTGAGATAAAGACAGTTTAATAGGACAGAAAAGGAAGGGAAAAGAAGAAGAAGAAGAAGAAGAAGAATGATAAAAAAATATACAAAGCAAGTGATACACAATGCAATTGCTCACCATCCGTGGACTGATGCCCAGACAGTTCCAAAGCAGCGATCACCCTCCCCTGGCCAACTCCCCCCAGTTTATATACTGAGCATGACGTCACATGGTATGGAATGTCCCTTTGGCCAGTTTGGGTCAGCTGTCCTGGCTGTGCCCCCTCCCAGCCTCTCGTTGGCAGGGCACAGGAAGCTGAAAAGTCCTTGACTAGTGTAAGCACTACCTAGCAACAATTAAAACATGGGTGTGTTATCAACTTTGTTCTCATCCTAAATCCAAAACACAGCACTGTACCAGCTACTAGGAAGAAAATTAACTCTATCCCAGCCAAAACCAGGACATAAGGGGACAATACTTTTCTTCAACATCTCACTCCTCATCCATCTGCTTCACCTATCTGAATCATGAATCTAAACATGGTCTGATTCCTGGTGGAACTAGTTTCTTCTGTGACAAAGAGAGTGACAGATTGAAGGAGTCATGTCCCTCTGCAGACACAAGGGCTATCCCAAAAGCTGTCCTGAAACCACACTTACTGGCTAGCATCAAAACCATTGCGTTGAGCTTTCAGTTAGGTTTCAAGTTTTAAAGAGAGCTTGACTTCAATTCTTTGTAGTTGGCCCAAGCATTACATCTCTAGCTGGCAACGAGGATAGGGTGGTTGTAGATATCTATTATGGCTTCTCAGCCTGAGTCTACCAACTCAGTACCTCATGGCTATGTGGTGTGGTCAACATAAGACAGACAAGTGGGTTTCAGCTCATTCCTGAGGTAGGCTGTACTACCTGACAGAGAGTGACTGAGCTAGAGGAGTCCCAGGGCTGGAGAAATCAATACGGGGAGTGAGTGTCACAGGCAACAGGAAGGAATTATGACTCTCTTGGATCTCTGCTTCCTATGAGAATTTCCGAAGCATTTTCCCTCCTCTCACTGACAGTTGAGTCTAAGAACTTAATCTAGTCATAGTAATTCACTGCTGTATTTTTTAAAGAGTTATAAGAGAGAAAAGGACAAATGATAATAAACACAGGAAATATATATAACAAATGTTTTAAAGTACTCATGTAAAATACATTTTCCCAATATGTGTGCATGAAATACCAAGCAGACCCAGACAGCTCAGGAATCTGTGCACATGTAATTCTGACTTCTATCTGCACATCAGGCATTTGGTATTTTAATACATGGACAGTTAAAAACATTTGGACTTTATTACATTGTTAAAGATGTTAAAACAATTTAATACTTGGCAATATTTAATCAGAACATCAGTCTACATGACTCCTGTAACAGGACCCTTGTAATTGAATGTTATACACACAGGTTTAGGGCAGAAACAAAACAGAACAGATATGAAGTTCTGAGTTCTCTTCCCACATAAAAATCCTAGAATTTTTTTTTTTTTTTCATTTGATCAAGATTGCTACTCTCAAAATTGTGTGCTAGGTTTTGCACCAGAGTTTACATTTTCATTCTCATGACCGTGTTTTGTGGTTTTAATGCAGATCGTTGACTTTGGACTGCTGAATGTGACTGTTTAAGACAGACAGAGGAGTTGGATGTGCACCTTCAAAGTGCCCTTCACTCTCAAAACTCAGTTTGCAGAAATGACACTTTTGGTGTTACAGATGTGAAGGTTGTGGTGTTGCTGCTACATTATGTTCTCTCAGAAGGGTATATTTATTTTTTTCTACCTAATTTTCTTCTTCTGTGTTGCATTAGTTAATTTCTGTTTCTAGTTTAAAATCATACTTGCTTTATGAAAATTTCCTTCTTATAAAGATTCATATACCTCCACCATATATGAATACATTTATTTTTAAATAATAGCTAATTGTTCTTAAGAAAAATGCTGAATCATGCATGTGGATATTACACGGAACTTCACCTGAGTTCTGAGAAATGAGTGGTTAAACCAATGTTTCTTATTTTGTCTCTCAGATCACATTATTTTCCACCTTAATTTCCTAAAATGTTCAGGGTAATGATCGACATCATATAGGGCTGCTCATGCATCTGTTAATTTATCTTCATGTATTTGCCCATTTGGGAATATAATGGAAAACAGTATTCTCCTGCTTGATGGTATATTTATGTTGCAGACTTCTGCCAGAATAGCCATGTCAGTTGGGGTAGATGAGGTGTGATTTGAGACTGATTTAGCTGTAGCAGCAAAAACCTATCGCATAGACTATAGTGGCAGAACCGTGTTTTGTCAGCTCTCTGTGAGAAAGGTATGCTTTGCCAGACATAATAAAGATATGTGACCATAGTAAGAGAGCTTTATTGACATGATGTAACAGTGTAACTGTACTTAGAAAGTACAGTTATGGTAAACATAGCCAGAGTAGTAACAGAGGTGATTACCTATTTTTTGTGGTGGGGTTTTTTTTAGGTTTTTGTTGTTGGTTTGTTTTGGTTTGTTTGTTTGTTTGTTTGTTTTTAATGGCAACTTCAAGGCTTTTCAATGACACAAAAATCTATGGCAAACTTTTTAATGTTTCTGCACCTGGGCATTTCCCTGCAATATCAGGTGAATAAAAGACTTCATAGAACCTCAAGGATTTAATACCTTTTGCTTTCTGGACTATTTGTCTATTGGATCCAGTTATTTTAGTAGGTTATTTGTCAGGAGTTTGTTTCTGGTAAGAAAAAAAGCCAAACAAAAGTTGGCTTATAAAGTAAGTGCTTTAGCATGGAAAAGCTATTAAAGCAAATAACTTGTTTGGTCCACCTATGCTGTATGTGTTCTTTCTGATGTTTATTCTAAATAAGATGACATACAGCCCTATAATATGATGCTGTTTCCAAGAGTGAATTTTTCACTAGCATTTAGGATCTCATAGTCATCTTAATCAAACACAATTTTCTTGAATTTGTATCTGTATTTGAGAATCCAACACCAAGCAGATGGGTGTTCACTTTACCTCAAAAATATAGGTAATGCATTTTAGTGTTGAGGCTCCCATTTTAACAAGCTTTTATCAAACTCCTGTTCTGTCATTGTGACAGCTGAAAATGTCAGTGGAGGGAAATCTCATGGCAGATAACTCCAACAAGGAGCTCTCCCTCTGGGATGCTGTGCTGGGCGAGGTCTGGGGCTCATGTGACTCAGATACATCCCTCCAGAAAAAGATATAAAGGGGTTCGTATCCAACAAGGATAAGATTTTGGTGATGGGTAAACTGTACACCTTAAGGAGAAAAATACTGAATTTGGGAAGAGTTGGACACAGGTGAAAACTTGTTTCTCTAATAGACTTTTTAGAAAGGTTAAAAAAAAAACCAAAAAACTGATGGGGGAATGGAACTAAAATTAATTCAGTGTAGGAAATAAAATCAATATTTACTGTATCTTTGGAGACAAGTTACACAAAAAATAAATACCGGATCTGAATACGAAAAGTAAATTAAAACAATATTCTGCTGGTCATGCTAGGAATATTTTTTTAAAATTTTATTTTGTTTTGATTAAAAAAAAATTCCTAGTACTTTTGTAGAAAATTGCTTTTTCACTGTCAGATTTTTAACAAACTTTATATCAAATGTCTTTACATTTTTATTAGTTTACATATTTTCCACTGGGACTCATGATGAGATATAATCGTTCAGACTCCCAAGCCCAATCTCTTTTCTTATTCTGTTGTGGGTTTTGTTTTTTTATTTTCTTATTTTGAATAACTTATTTATGTACATATTTTGTCATTATGTCATACTCTTCTGGTTCTGAGATAAAATTTCAAGAACAACTGTTATTATGAGTCTAGGTATTCTGGCATCTGTTTATTTTCTTTTTATTAAACTGATGAATGCTTTTATACTCCATTTTTGCCTTGAGGCTATTGAAAAAGTAGAAATGATATCAGGTAACTGACTTACAGCAAATATATTCTCTAGTATTAGTAGGTGCCTAAACACTTACTAATCACCATTTTCATCTAGCTATTTTAATCTTCATTGGTATTAGTTTTTCTTTAATTTAGTCTGGCCTACCTACAGTTAGGCACATTATCCCTTACATTTCTGTTTATAACAAAGAACTTATTTCTGTCTTTTCTTTTTTTAATCCTTTGGGAAAAAAAAAATAATAGTGATAATTATGGATTCATTGCTTTTGGATTTTTAAAGCTCACATTTTGCCTTGCAAAATTACAGTAAATAGAGAAGGGCAAATCAGCTTTCAAGTTTTTTCTTTATGACTGCTGAGGTGGACAATTTGTGCAACTTTTTAGAGTGTATGTTATACAACTGAGATGAAGATTGCTTTAAGGTAACTTTTGTGTCTCAGCTAATATACGCTTCCTGAAAGACAACTGGATTCCTCATAAGCAGAGAGAAGGATCCTTAACATTTCCTTTTCTTGCAGAAAGGCACCCTACATCATTTAAAATGACAAAACCTTAGAAGGGTTCAGATGTGTCCTGGTTTCGGCTGGGATAGAGTTCATTTTCTTCCTAATAGCTGGTACAGTGCTGTGTTTCAGATTTAGGATGAGATCAATGTTGATAACACACCCATGTTTTAATTGTTGCTATGTAGTGCTTACCCTAGTCAAGGACTTTTCAGCTCCTCATGTCCTGCCAATGAGAAGCTGGGAGGGGGCACAGCCAGGACAGCTGACCCAAACTGGCCAAAGGGACATTCCATACCATGTGACGTCATGCTCAGTATATAAACTGGGGGGAGTTGGCCAGGGGAGGGTGATCGCTGCTTTGGAACTGTCTGGGCATCGGTCCGCAGGTGGTGAGCAATTGCATTGTGCATCACTTATTTTGTGTATTTTTTTATCATCATCATCTTCATCATCATAATTATTATTATTATTATTATTTTCCCTTCCTTTTCTGTCCTATTAAACTGTCTTTATCTCAGCCCACGAATTTTACTTTTTTTTTCCTGATTCTCTCCCCCATCCCACTACAGTGGGGGGGTGAGCGAATGGCTGTGTGGTTTTTAGCTGCCTGCCAGGTTAAACCACAACACCTTAGTTAACTAAGGAGTATAGTCTACCCTCTAAAGTATCCTTTTGTGTTATCTGATTTTATTTGCAGGAACTCTGTGTTTTGATTTTGTTTTTTTTTTTTTTTTCCTGATCATTTAATACTTGGAAAGAATTCTCCTTTAGCATGCAAAAATCCTACAACTCTGGCTACCTCTTATAGTTAATAAGGGAAAATAATATGGGGAAGCTTGAGTCCTCAACATAAGCTCTGATCGTCTGTATTCTTAATTGTTAACTGAATCCCTGGTTTTGATTTGGATTTTCAAAAATACTTCCAAACCTAATCTTTTATAGAGATGGTGCCAATTACAAATTTTTGGGACACATACTAGCTGCTTTTTTTGGACATTAGACCCAAGGGTCAGTCTCTGGTTCTCTTCTATTTAATAAAATAAATGCAGCCATTGATTTTACATAATTATATTTATGGCACAGGAAAAGTTTATAATTTGACATTTTATTCCACTTATATCAGAATTTGTTATTACTTTCTTCCTTCCACTCAAAAACTGACTAAACCCTAAAAGTTGAAGCCTAGCTCAATTAAAATTGCTTTCTTAGAGAAGTTTCATATGAATATCTGATTCTACTGAAGCCAAAAGAATTTCACATTTACTATAGTACAGTCATATGCTCATTTAGAGCTCCTAAGGCTATCTCAGGTAGACTTTGCATCAGTTAACAGTATGTCAATTGAGAAATCCCTCCGTTAAGGTCATAGGTCTCAAATTGGTTCATTTAAGGCCAGCACAGTGTAAAGTAGCTGAATTAAGATGACCTCAGTTACAGTTTTCTGTGTTAAAGATGTTTTAGTTAATGCTCCCAGGGTCTTTTTCTTCCCTGCAGGACACAAACTGCCTCTATTAAATTCAGTGAAAATTGCTAATATTCTGCAGGGAGGAATAAGGCCTTGTGATTAAGAAGCCTACATTAACAACACATCAGTTAAGATGCTTTTCTTTCAGAAATACCTGTTAAAAGCAGCTGCTAAAGTGATTTAGGAGCACTCAAGTGCCAGATCACATATTTGTAGTAACTGCTAAGGTGTAGGTAAAGCATTTCAACAGCTGTGAGGCAGTGATTTGACAGTGGGGAGACGTGTCTTGTTTTCTTTTTTCTTACTTTTCCTTCTCTTAACATTGATGCTGATGCTTTATAAGCTAGACGACAAAATCTGAAACTAAAATAGTCATAAATCCATAATATTCTATTACAGATTGTGTGTAAGAACATCCCATTGACTGAGATCACCAGGTGCAATGTCCCGAAATTATGTCCAAGGGACATTACCTTCACAAGATTTATCTGTCTTGCTCTATTCCTCCCCTTTCCCCTCTTAGATATACCTAGCTGTAATCAGTTGGTGGTCTGTTACAGTTGTACTCTAGAGCTGTGACCCTGGATGAGCTCAGCTGTTCTGACAGGTGAATGGAGGTATAAATGGTGCTGAAGTTACCTTCAACACAAGCTGTGTGTAGTCACGCTGCCTCAGCCTGTGCCAGAGCACGGACTGTGCCAGAGGCAAAAAAATAGAGGTTAATTGTTTGTCTGAGTACATAGATTAAGAATATGCCAAGCTCTTAGCCTTTTAATGTTATTGTTATTTTCAGGCTTCCTGATTTTAAGTAAGATTGTTAAATTTGAAAAACAAAACAAAAAAAACCCTCAACCAACCAAAAAAAACTTCTAAAAAATTTCTATCAAACAAGGTCAATATTTTCTTTTTCATTCTGAATAAACTTAAAGTGACTTTGCTACATTTTAAATAAATTCTTTGGCTTTCATTTAGCATGACCTATGGTATGAACTGTGCAAGCTAAATGCAAATAAAGGACCACAATTAGTTCATTAGACCAGCATTTTAAAAGTTTGTCAGTTTGGTCTCACTGAGTGAACACTTGGTTAATTTAGACATTACTGTAAGGCAGCAGCAACAGCGTGCGTTAATATTGAGCATGTAAGAATCATCAGCTATGTAAAACTCATTCTGGTGAGCTTTTGTTATGCTTCAGCTTGGTAGGTTATAGGCACAGTATTCAGTGTTCTTAAGCAGTAGAAAAAACATGTGTATATGTGTATAAGTCTTTTTCTTCATTGTTCAGTCGGGTCCTACCTACACAAGGAAAATAGGTCATGTTTTAAATTTGTTAGTGGTTATCTTTTCATTTTTAATCATTTTGCATTTGCTATGAAGACAACTTGAATGCATTAAAGGCGTAAAAAATAGGATTTAAAAAGTCTTGTTTAAAATCGTTTCAGTAAAGAAATGGTCAGTGTCCTGGTTTCGGCAGGGATAGAGTTAATTTCCTTCCTAGTAGCTGGTACAGTGCTGTGTTTTGGATTTAGGATGAGAACAAAGTTGATAACGCACCGATGGTTTAGTTTTTGCTAGGTAATGCTTACACTAGCCAAGGACTTTTTAGTTTTCCATGCTCTACGGACTGAGAAGGCTGGAGGTGCACAAGAAGCTGGGAGGGGGCACAGCCAAACTGGCCAAAGGGACATTCCATACCATGTGACATCATGCTCAGTACATAAACTGGGGAAAGCTGGCCGGGGGGGCCGCTGCTCGGGGACTGGCTGGGCATCGGTCGGCGGGTGGTGAGCAATTGTACTGTGCATCACTTGTTTTGTGTATTATTATTATTATTATCATATTATTATTATCATCATCATTTTATTTCAATTATTAAACTGTTTTTATCCCAACCCACGAGTTTTTCTCACTTGCGCTTTTCCAATTCTCTTCCCCATCCCACCGGGGGTGGGGGGAGTGAGCGAGCAGCTGCGTGGTGCTTAGTTGCCGACTGAGGTTAAACCACGACAGTCAGAAATTAGAGTCTTTCTCTTCAGGCAGTGCTAGTTACTGAGGTGCTGAGTTTCATCTTGCCTAGCTTTTAATTGCAGCAAGAGGTATAGATCTTAACTATAAAAATAAGTATGAAATTCAAGTTTATCCTATAGTTATAATTGTGGTGTAGCTGGGTAACAGGGCTGTGCCTGTGTGCACACCTAGTGCACTCAAGTCATTAACTCCTTGGGTGATCCAGAAATTCCCCATGTAGACATCTGTGTAGAGGAGATAATGGAGCAATTTAGACAGTAGACCGACTTGAGACAGTTGACCGAACTCCTAGCCACCCTCTCAATTAAGGATTTGACTAATTGGTGCAGGACTTCTCCTGGTGGAAATTTCAGACTTCTCTGAAGATTTCCCCCAGGAAACCCTGCAGTGTCTAGACCAATTTCTATGCTTAAATATGTTGATTAACATCCTGGGTGGAGAAACTTCCTATCTCAGAGACTCTCATGAGGTTCCTGCTGCAAAATTGATCAAATTGTACATCAATAAGTCCAATGGGGCAGTCTTTTGTAGGCAGTTAAGAGAATTAGGAGATGTTTTGTCTGTAGCTTGAAATAATCCATTGCAGTGGAACATGCATATGATGGAGGTGTCACACAGGACCAATGCCAGGTGGACTGCAAGAACTGAGCAGAAGAGCAGGTCAAGGAGTCCCATCTGATCCAGCTGAAGAGACTGCTGCAAGGACTCTTACAATGGAGATGCCTGTCATTGTCTGGACAGCTACCGATTGTCCTGTTCAAGAGATTTGATTCCCCATGCAAGCATTATAGAATCATAGAATAGTTTGGGTTACCCTGTGCCAAGGCCTCAGTGAATTAGATTTTAGCAAATGCTCTGTCTATGTCTGTGCATCATAATCATCAAAAAGTTAGTAGCCTAATCTAAACTCAGAAGAAGTAGTGTCACCTCCACAGCATGATTTATACCACCTACTTTTTAGACAGTTAAAAATGTGTAATTATCTCTAAAAGTAAGAGCGCTATACTAATTATACTGAGATGCAGGTGTGCTAAGGGCACTCAGGTTCACCATTCGCACTCGACAGCAGTGCTGTCTCCTGCATCCTGTGATGCAGCTGTGATTACACAGCTGCAAAGCCTCTTTCCCCCACCATCACTCTTTTCCCTCACCTCCATCTATGTCAGGGCTGGAAACATGTCCTTGATTTTACTCAGATTCCAGCAAAATACCTCACCCAATAACTTTTCATCCAAATATCATTAATTTAAAGCAAATACACAACTTTGAGAGTAATTTACAGTTGAAAACCATGGAAACTTTACTGCACTTTGTGAGCTAACTAATCCTGCAAAATAAAGCAGGAAATCTATGGAAAGGGGAATGAAAGCCACTCAGTGAAAAGGAGAACCTTCAATAGTAGTTTGATTTTTTTAAAGCTGCTAGTGCAGCTAGTAGCATCCTGAGTTACCCGGTCCTGTCTCCATGCCATATCATCCCTTGTTCCAGCATAACTTTGTAGTGGCGAGAAGAACTAAGAGAGTGATCCTGATGAAAACTCACACAGTGGAAGGAAACAGTTATTTTTCAGCTCCATCAGTTCTCCAGTGTGGTTCATTGCACAGTGGTCGAATGAGGGCAGGTGTGAGTGGTAAGCGTCGTTTCTGGCAGTGCTAGTATATGACAGCTTAAAGTACTTATAAACTACCAGCCCCTCATACCCAACATGTTGCATTACGGACAAACCAAGAAATCTTTCCAGAGCCTTTAAAGGCCTATCTAATTATATAATACAGAAAGAGGGGTTTATCCAGCAGTTGAGAACTATGTCTGTAAACTTCACTGAAGAATTAACAGCTTCTTAATCAAAGCATGAATATTCATAAAAATAGGAAAAAAAAAATTGTTTAGAAGTTATCCACAAAAAGGCTGTATTTATTACATTCTTTATTACAGGACGCTGAAATCTCCTGTGTTATTCTAACTATTTCTTTTTCAACATAACCAGAAGATAAGCTAAATCAAACTCTTACTGATTTAAAAAGAAAAAATATACAATGTTGTCCCAGTTTTTAAATAGTAAGAAAGTCTGGAGTTTTAGAAGACCATTATATGGACTCCGTGGTACTCTGGTAATACCTATGGTAGTACATATGGTAATACACTAGCCTGCTCTTCTCTACTTGCAATGGACCAGATTCTAAGGTCGCTCTTCAAAAGAAAAAAAAATCGATAAGGACATTCACAGTTAAGTTCAAGTCTTAAAAGTAGTATTATAAACAAAGCATTAAGTAAAGAAATTTGAAGAGATAAGACCTTCCTCACCATTAAGTGCAGCATACATAAATCTATCAGTTCTATTTTAAGTTCTTTTCACATTGTAAAACTTAAAACAAATCAAAACACTCCAGAAAAAACTGTATAAAAAAGGAAAAGAAAGAGTAAGGTAATCATTCATTGATTATAAGAACATTTTAGAAACAGGACAGAAACTCAGCTGAACAAATACAAAACAAAGTTGGTGTATCTTCTAAATTATGCTTAACATTGATAAAAATCTTGCAAAGTGCTGGAGTAAATAATAGTAAACTGTAATTTTAAAAAAACTTTAATTGATAAATTGCTAATAACAATTTTTAAACAAACAAACCAAACAAACAAAAAAACCCAAACAAAAAAACCTAAACAAAATCAGGAAATCTTTATACCAAATGATCCAGAGTAGATTTCTACAAGGTCATGGAAAGTATCTTAGTATAAGCCTATGCTAAATAGGTAAAACTTACAGAAAACAATATCATCTTCAATGCCAGTTTTGTGCTTTAGAATCAGATGTGAGAATTTTGGTTAAAATGCTTACCAAAGTTTTCAGATATAGAGAAAGAACCTTCAGATCTTGATGTATGCAATGTATCCCTCATAAAAAACTCAACAGCTGTCATGTTCACAAGCAACCTAGAGGCGCTCAAAGCAACCATCCAAGAATGATTGTTGTCAGCCATTAGACTATTCTCTGAGATTCAGACTGATGACAAATGAATTATGATCAGTTTAAGTGATTCATCCTCACTCACTGACTCCAAATCTTCATTACAAAAACAAGTCAGTGTGTTTCCTTGTGTATCTGTAAGTTACAGAAGATGCTTCTGTTAAAATCCTCAGAGCTAGCACTGGAAATGAAATTGTAACAATATCCACAGTTAAGAGACACCAACATTAAGAAAATGTCAGAAAATTTATTATCACTATAGATTCTCTGTGATTTATTACTAAATTATAGTAATAAATATATGAAGATTAAGGTATGCTTGCAACAATGAATGGCAAGGAGAGAATGTAAAAACATCATTATGCTCTGCATTACAATTTTGTTCATCCATTTTTTGCCTACTCATATTTGACAATGCAACACTTTGTTTTTTCTACATCCAGTGACTGACTTTAAGTTTGAAGAAGCTATATCACCTTGCACTGAAATCTCATAATATCTAGCATGATAAACAAGGTCAGCAATAGATTTTTCTACATGGCTAAGAAGCTTCTAAGAGCTTTTTAGGGGTGAAATCCAATTGAAGTCAATAACAAAACTTCTATTTACTTCACCATGTACTTATATTAAAAGGATGATGTTATTGATTCAGTAGGTAATGCTTTTACCTCTAAATCAGAACTCACCCAATGTCATATTCAGGACTTTGATTTTAGTATTTTGGACAACAGTAGTGTTGCATTAGCTTTGAAAATCTGCATGAAAAGGTACCATCAGATAACCTTTCAGAAACACAAACTTCTCTTCTGTCTAAACAAAATTTAAATTCAGCAATCTGAACATTTATACCTATCAAAATCCAAAGGATTCTCATAGAAGGTTTTCTATAAAACCTATAATCCTGGCCAATTCCATGTACGTTAATTATATTGTTTAACTAAATTGTCTGTGTGTTTTTCATATGCACAATATTCTTTGCTTTCCATTCAAAATTACTGTTTTAATATATTTTGATCTCCATCAAACAGATGGAGACCAGGAAAGGTCCTCACACAAATGAATAGCTGTTTAAAAGGTAGGAAACAAGGAAAAAATATATTAAAGATCAGATTTTGCAGTGTAGGGCATTTATGAATAGAACCTTAGTGAAATCTTTGTTTGGACCAATGAAAACTTAACAAAAGATCCAGAAAAAAAAAAAAGATTAACAGTGAGTTGTCAAAGTCTGCAATGAAATAAAGTTATCTGGGAAAAATGAAAACCAGCTGTGAGGACTGAAGAAGACTCACACAATCGAATACCTGAGACACCAATGACAAACAAAAGTCAGTGAAGATAAATGTAAAGTGAAGCACAGTACAAAAAACAATCAGATTTTCATAGCTGGACTCAAAGCAGCCTGTTAACACAGTGGAATGCGTCCTTGGGATTACTCAGCTAGTTATATGAATACTTGAACTCAGTGACAGTCAAAAAGTAAATAAAGCGTTAGGAAAGGAATAGAGAGCAAACCAGAAAATTGTTATGCCACTGCATGAATTCAGCTTCCCCCCATATCCCAGGTCTTGAATAACGTGTTGATTTTTTGCAGATTGCTTTGGTCTTCTGTTTTCAGAAATAATATATTAGAACTGGAGAAAGGCAAACATTATAATAATTTTCAAAAAAGCAAGAAGGGAGCTACAGGTCAGTTAGTCTCACTCTGATCCCCGGGAGCTCCCCAGGGAGCGAGTTCCCTTAGAAGCCATTTTTAGTGACTGGGAATAGCCAACATGTATATACCAAAAGTAACCTATGCTTGATCAACCTGATTGACTTCCAAGATCTGTTTACTAGATCTGTAGATGTGGTGGACAGTGTTTACTTTGACTTCAGCAAGACTTTGAATCCCATCTCCCATGGTGTCTTTGTTGGGGCATGGTCTAGATGGATGGTCTACTAGGTAAGTGAAAAACTAGATGGATCATCATACTCAAAAGGTAGTGGTTCATAATCTCCCTGGAGACTGATTACAAGTAGAGTTCCTCACAGGCTAATCTGGAGATTTATCATGTTTAATATCCTTATCAATGACCTGTAGGACTAGATGAAGTTTGTCTTCACCAAGTTTGTGGGTAACTGAGATGGGGGGTGCAGTTGATATGCTTGAGGGCAGGGCTGCAACTGAGGGGCATCTAGAAAGGTGAGAGGAATGGGCTAACAAGATCCTTATGAAATCCAGCAATGACAACTGCAAAGTCCTGTGCTTGAGGCAGACTAACCCCCTGCAGCAGTATAGGCTGTGGACTGACTGTCAGAAAGCAGCTCTGCTGAAAAGGACATAGTGGGCGGTAGGCCAAATGTGAGTCATCTCTGTGCCCTGGCAGAAAAGCTCATTGCATACTGAGCTGTATCAACAAAAGCATAGCCAGTAGATCAAGGGAAGTGATTATTGCCCTTTACTAAGCAATTAACAGACTCCATCAGGAATACTGCAATCATTTTTCAGGACCTTGGTACAATAAGTGTTTATAAAGCTGAATGAGTGCAGCAGAGTCCAGAGTCCAGCAGAAGGTCACCAAGATGGTTGGGGGCTGGAACACTTAACCTGTGAGGAGAGGTTGAAGGAATGGGGCTTGTTCAGCCTGAAGAAGAGAAAGTAGCAGATTTCTAATGCGTAAGAAGAGGCTACCAAGAAGACAGAGCCAGGTTCCTTAACAGGGTGGACAGAGGGAGAACAAGAGACACTGGTAATAAATTGAAACAGGGCAAGTTCAAGGGGATATAAGGAAAATAATCTGCTCTTTGAGGGTAATTAAGCACTGGGACAGGATGCCCAGGAAGGCTATGGAATCACCATGCTTGGAAGTTTTCCAGACGCAAATGGACAGTGGAAACCAAGCAACCAGGTCTAGATTCACTGTCCACTCTGCTTTGAGCAAGAGGTTGGACTCGATGACCTCCCAAGGTCCCTTCCAACCTCAATAATGTTATGATCTTGTGTTCATATGTATCTAGGACCCAAGTGATTTTTCAGAAATAGTTCATAGCTGAATTTGGCCCAGATGATGGTACTTGAATAAGCCTGCTCTAGATTGTGATGGGAAACCATATCTAGAAAGCAGAGACAGTTAAGTGTTAAAATGGAAGGATGTGGTTCTGCAGAGATCCAGTACTATTCAATATGTAACAATTTAGATGATGGAAGTAGATTTATCAAATTGACATAGCATATCATTTTGGAAGTTGTAAACATAAATTGCAGGACAGATTCCAAAATCAAAACAATATTGTCAAATTGAAGAAATATTTGTGAAGGAAAAAAGAAATCAATAAACTTAAATGCAAGATTCTGCCTTTTGAATAGAATGTTTATTTGTCCAACTGACTACATAATTGTAAAAATGGATTTGGGGAACATTAGCTGAGCATGCATCATTGATATTTTATAGTTTTAAGAGTATAAATCAGCACAGTGAAATACGTAAACCAAATCTGAAAGACAGGTAGCAATATTTCCCTTCTACCAGTGCTAGTACAGCTTCAGCTGGGTCTTTTACAGGCATCAAACTACAAGAAAGATGTGGGTCGAGAAACCCCTGGCATAAATTATCAAGAGTAATGTAGGACCCTACTCACATGACCTGTGAAGAAGGCTTGAAAGAACTGTAGTTGTTTAGTCTAGACAGGGAGACAGAGGAGAAACATGATACCACTTTTGAAATATGTAAAAGGCTCTTGCAAAGTGAAAAAGAACAATCTGCTTTCTATCTGTGTGGAGGACAGGTCAAGAAGCCATGAGCTGAAATTGAAGCATAAGAGCCTTGTGTGACATTAGGAAAACTTTCTGACTTTAAGAATAGCAAATCATTGAAATAGACTGATAATGAAAGTGGTAAGAGCCTGCATCAGCTGTGGGCTTTGAGAACAGACTAGACAGACCCGTCAGGCATGCTAAAGGTTTAATTGTTTCAGCCTGGGGATGGAGAGATGGAACAGATGACCTCCAGAGATCTTCTCTAACCAGAGGCACAGAATCATGGTAAGACTGGAACATGAAGTTTCTCTTGCTAAAGGAATGCATATTTTCATAGAAATGGAAAGGTTCAGCCCTTATGAAAAAAGACTTTTTCTCATACAGCTATGCTTTCCAGTGGTGATAAGCAGCTCCACTGTTCTCAAGGTGAGGAGCCCTAAGGATAAGTGTGTTTTAGGTACCCTGGGCTCAAGCAATTCACTATTTAAAAAAGCAGTTCCTGCCAAGCACAAAGAAAAATAGAATGGATTGAAGGATAGAAAGTTGAAGGGAAGGTATTTAACAAATGAATGAATGAATAAATATATTCAAAAGATATAATCCCGCTAAGCCTATGAGTGCATGCAGTCCTGTTTGTGGAATAAGCAGCTGCTTATTTGCAGCTGGAGAAGGCAGCAAGTCACCGCTGCAAAGAATGTGACCCATCAGTAATGCCTCTGGTGTTCAGGAACTCTGGAAGTTCTCACTTGATCCCTTCTTTGTTGATGCTTCACTATGGATACTGATGCTTCAGAACAAACTTTAGAATCATCCATATGTCAGCATCTAAATACCCTTGGAAATGGGGCTGTCAGGAGGCAGGAAGATTATAGTGTACACTATAAGTTACTTACAATTTGCACTCCAGTTCACACAAAGTTTTTGTAAACATAAGAAAAGCCTACAAACTCCTTTTTCTTTCTGATAAAATTAGCGGGATGTGCTCGTTCTCTGTATGAGAGTTATTATAGTAATTATTATATAGCAGCTGAGATATAAAAGCTAGATCCACTGCTGGTGATAATCAACACAATTACACTCACTTCAGTGGAACTCTGCCAATATATTCCATCTCAGTATCAGATAAAAAATGTCATATGTCCAAAAAATGCAGCTATTTTTAATATTGGAATGTAAAATGCCAATAGGCTTTTAGTTTTCTAATTTGCTTAGAAATCTTATTTAAAAAAAACAACACATTTATTTATTTTTCTAATTTATAGATTAAATATAATAGGCTTTTCAAGATAACCTATCAAAAAATTTAGTTCTCTTCTTAATAGGGCTTCTTTCTAGGCAAAGTCACACTAAAAATGCTAAAACAGGATAATTTCAAAGTGGAAATGGTAGCTATTGTTTAATCCATTGTGGTGATTCAGAAAAGCTTAAGGATTAGGAGTGCTGTATAGGAAACACAATTATTCTGCCTTAGAGAAGAAGGGCTAGAATTGGTTGTTCTTTCCATAGGAAAGACAGAAGTGGAAGGAGAGCTCTGGAGCATTGAGCATATTAAGCAATGCTGAAAATGAGCAGCATTCCCTGTTGCTGGGGGACAGGAGGAATAGCATCTGTAACTGTTCCTTCAGGGTAATGACTGCTTTCCCACAGTCTTCGATTATTCTTTCAATAAGAATAATGAGATTGATTTGCTGAAGTTGAGGCATAGGCAAACTAGGTACCAGGGACCATGGTGATTCTATCAGACTGCAGCCAGACATGGGACTTCGTGTAGGCATAGGCATCTTTTGGAGCCAAAAAATCCCCACATTTCCCTCTTAGAGTCTTTGTCCAAGGCTTCTAATCAGGGCATTTTAATTATTATTGCTTCAAGCCCCAATCTATAAAAGCTTAATGTTTACACAATAATGTGCTCAAAATTTTGAAGGGACTGACCTATGTGCGGTTGTGCATAACAGCTCACAAGACGAGACCTTCAGCTGGTGTTTCAAAATCATCTGAGGAAATTAGGAGCTGTCCTTTCAAGTGTCCTTGAAAATGACAGTCTCAACCTAGACCCCTGTAGTCATGGTAGTTTGTTCAGTCTATTTCCATGTGAATACCAAACAGGCAATTTAGAAGTCTAATTTTTACCCTCCCTTTACTGTCAAAAAGGAATTAGACCATATGAAGTCATCAAGGACTATCTGAGGATCTGCTGTAACACCCATCACCATGGTATCTAAGTGCTTCCTGAAAAGACCTATTAATCACTGTGACTAAGCGTTCCCTCCTACCTGATCTGTCAGCTGAACGGCTGTTACTTCAGTTTCTGATTTATGTTCTCATGATTTAGCTTAAATATGGGCATCAAATAGGACGCTGGATAAATTCTCTCCTTTTTGAAATCATCACAGGAAAAGACCCAATTTAACAGATGAATTTGTTTCTACTAGGATGATGGGGCATAATCTTGCCCCATTACTCTTCATCTAATCTGATGAAGAGTATAGATTTTCCTCCCAAAACTAGGAATTTCAAAATTACACTGGAGTTAGCTAAGGCAGTGGCATTAACCAAGTTACTAAGGCATTTTCTGACAAAACGATTTCCATCAACCAGTATTCTGATTTGTAGAAACTTTAAGGTACTGATTCTGACAAAGGTTTCTCAAATGCAGGATGGAAATTCTCATAACTTCTATCACACTGTCTTAACAATCAGGCTGTTGGTCAACCATGTGAAATATAGGATACATAGGTTAGTATGGTAGCCTAACCACAGTGCTCTCAGATGCAGCACAGAGACTTTCAGTTTGACAAAAAACTACCTAAGATTCATGAAACTCGTATGATTGAATTTTCAAAATGCTTCAAATCCATTACAAATGGGATTTTTATATAAATAAATAAGCATTTTCCAATAGGAATAGTTAAAATAAATATTTGAAAGGAAAATAATTAAATTGTCCTTATTTTGCTTATTTTACATCTGATTTCTCTGTGAACTTAGCCAGTCATACCAGTTCATGAATTCAAGTAAAATAGCAAAGTTTGTTGTGCTTTTCTATAATTAATCTCATAGAGTTACTACTATTGGCTGCTTTGCTTCTACCTGAAGTAGAAGTAGCATTCAGAATTCCCCCATTGTCCTTGATAAATAACACTTGCTATCACCCCATCATAAGAAAACCTTAAAGTTTCTAACAGCTTCTGTTTCCATTAAGGACAGTGAAGATCAGGTTTACGTATTTTTCCTGCTTTCTGATCTTTATTGTGAGTCTTGTACTCCTTGCTGTACTCAGCTTAATCCAGGTAGCTTCATCACTTTCTCTTCTCCTATAAATAAGTTTTGTTCCTAAATACAGAAATTTGTTTTATGAATATTATTTTATATTATGGTTCTATGACATCAGAAGTGTGGGGTTTTTTTCTGAAAAAAGTTGGTTGGTTGATTATTTTACAGCTATTTTTTATATAATGTTTACATAAGGCATGCTATAATTTTAGAAGTACATCTGACAATATGGTCTTTCTTAGAATCATAGAATAGAATAGTTTGGGTTGGAAGGGACCTCTAAAGGTCATCTAGTCCAACCCCCATGCCATGGGCAGGGACATCTTCAACTAAATCAGGTTGCTCAGAGCCCCCTCCAACCTGACCTTGAATGTTCCCAGGGATGGGGCATCCACCACCTCTCTGGGCAACCTGGGCCAGTGTTTCACCACCCTCAGCGTAAAAAAGTTCTTCCTTAGATCTAGTCTCAATCTACCCCCCTTTAGTTTAAAGCCATTCCCCCTTGTCCTGTCGCAACAGGCCCTGCTCAAAGGTTTGCCGCCATCTTCTTTATAAGCCCCCTTTAAGTGCTGATAGGCTGCAAGAAGGTCTCCCTGAAGCCTTCTCTTCTCCAGGCTGAACAACCCCAGCTCTCTCAGCCTTTCTTCATAGGAGAGGTATTCCATCCCCCTGATCATTTTCGTGGCTCTCTTCTAGACCCGCTCCAACAGGTCCGTGTCTTTCTTATGCTGAGGGCTCCAGAGCTGGACGCAGTACTCCAGGTGGGGTCTCACCAGAGCAGAGTCAAGGGGCAGAATCACCTCCCTCGACCTGCTGGCCATGCTTCTTTGGATGCAGCCCAGGATATGGTTGGCCTTCTGGGCTGCGAGCGCACATTGCTGGCTCATGTCCAGCTTTTCATCCACCAGGACCCCCAAGTCCTTCTCGGCAGGGTTGCTCTCAATCCCTTCATCCCCCAGCCTGTATTGATACTGGGGGTTGTCCTGACCCAGGTGCAGGACCTTGCACTTGGCCTTGTTGAACCTCATGAGGTTCACACAGGCCCACTTCTCCAGCTTGTCCAGGTCCCTCTGGATGGCATGCCATCCCTCTGGCGTGTCGACCGCACCACTCAGCTTGGTGTCATCTGCAAACTTGCTGAGGGTGCACTCGATCCCACTGTCTATGTCATTGATGAAGATATTAAACAGTACCGGTCCCAATACGGACCCCTGCGGGACGCCACTCATCACTAATCTCCATCTGGCTATTGAGCCGTTGACCACTACCCTCTGGATGTGACCATCCAACCAATTCCTCACCCACCGGATAGTCCACCCATCAAATCCATACCTCTCCGGTTTAGAGAGAAGGATGTTGTGGAGATCCGTGTCAAAGGCCTTACAGAGGTCCAGATAGATGACATCTGTAGCCCTTCCCTTGTCCACTGATGTAGTCACTCCGTTATAGAAGGCCACTAGGTTAGTCAGGCAGGACTTGCCCTTGGTGAAGCCCTGCTGGCTGTCTCAAATCACCTCCCTGTCCTCCATGTGCCTTAGCATAGCTTCCAGGAGGATCTGTTCCATGATCTTGCCAGGCACAGACATGAGACTATCTGGCCTGTAGTTCCCCGGGTCTTCCTTTTTTCCCTTTTTCAAAATGGGGGTTATGTTTCCCCTTTTCCAGTCAGTGGGAACTTCACCGGACTTCTTGACACTTTTAAATCAGGATTTTCTTTAAAGAAAAGCTTGTGGTTCCTCTCCTCTCCTCTCCTCTCCTCTCCTCTCCTCTCCTCTCCTCTCCTCTCCTCTCCTCTCCTCTCCTCTCCTCTCCTCTCCTCTCCTCTCCTCTCCTCTCCTCTCCTCTCCTCTCCTCTCCTCTCCTCTCCTCTCCTCTCCTCTCCTCTCCTCTCCTCTCCTCTCCTCTCCTCTCCTCTCCTCATTTACATAGCAATTACAATGTTACACTTCTCAGGAGAAATTTATCGGTATATTCAACAAGTTTTAGCAGCATATTAGAATAACAGACTTAATAAGGTATACTATTTTCATCATAGAATCATAGAATCATAGAGTCATAGAATGGTTTGGGTTGGAAGGGACCTTAAAGATCATCTAGTTCCAACCTCCCTGCTGTGGGCAGGGACACCTTCCACTAGACCAGGTTGCTCAAAGCCCCATCCAACCCCACCTGTCCTTGAACACTTCCAGGGTGGGGGCATCCACAACTTCTCTGAGCAACCTGGTCCAGTGCCTCACCACCCTCATAGTGAAGAATTTCTTCCTTCTACCTAATCTAAATCTACCCTCTTTCAGTTTAAAGCCATTAACCCTTGTCCTATCACTACATGCCCTTGTAAAAAGTCCCTCTCCAGCTTTCTTGTAGGCCCCCCCTTCAGGTACTGGAAGGCTGCTATAAGGTCTCCCCGGAGCCTTCCCTTCTCCAGGCTGAACAACCCCAACTCTCTCAGCCTGCCTTCATAGGAGAGGTACTTTAGCCCTCTGATCATCTTTGTGACCCTGCTCTGCACTCGCTCAAACAGGTCCATGTCCTTCTTATGTTGGGGGCCCCAGAGCTGGACACAGTACTGCAGGTGGGGTCTCACTCCAGCTTAGGTAAAAACAGCCTCAACTTTTAGAATCATGGCACAGTACTTATGCATTAATATCAAATGCTAATTCAGGCCTAAATATATACATTTACAAAAGATCTACATGAAGCTGTGCATGGAGATACAAATCTACAGGATGATTTGGAAATGGATCATTATGTTTTCCCCAAAGCCATTTAAATACATTTTAAGGAACTTAGAAATTGCATACATTGAAGTCATGAAAAAGAGGCATAAGAAGTTAATCAAAGCATTAAAATTTTGGACAAACCTTTTCATCAAGTCTATGAGTGCAGCAATCAAAATCTTTTCAGTCTTTCCTCTTAAAAGAAATTTTGCATCTCCTTCATGAGTCTCATCTTCTGCCTCTGAATCTTTTCTGATTTTTGCAATAATTTGAACATACTGCTTTACTTTGCTGATTTTAATGACAAAACAGAGGTGACTACAGGTGTTCTAAGCTGCCTAAAAATCAGTGGTAAATCATAGCCCAGCAAAATTTTATCACAAATATTTTGTCCAGAACAAAAAAATCCAGTTTGGATAACTCAAGCCAGTTAACTGCAAAAAAGTGTCTTCCAGATCCTGCCTGTTTGTCTACAAAACTTCTCTAGAAACTCCGTCAAAGAGATGGTGGCTTTTGCAGTGATCTCGCAGTCATTAGGATGTTCTCATGTAACATTTTTACCTGCCTTACCTACATGTTCTTTATTTTCCATATTCCTTTTTTTAGAATGCCATTGTTATTGATTAGGCCTTTATAGCTTTCTCTCTAGCTGATGCCTCTCCGAAGTAACTCAGCTTTAATTCATGTCTCTTCAGAAATTTAGTTTAAAATCACCTCCTGTGGATGCCTTATCACATTCTTTAACCTTCAGCTTAAATCAGCTTCCACTGATTTTTACACTTCACTAGCATAAGAATCTAAGCCATCGTCTTCTCATTGTATATTTTCTCATAATCTTTAGTAATCCTTGTTCTGTATTATATTTTTGCATTACAGAGTATTCCTCAACTCTGAAAACGTACATCTTAAATTTTGTATTCCTCAGATGAAAGAACAGAAATGTGCTCTCTCTCTAATGCTGAGAAATGGATTGGTTTTTTCCATGTTAATCATTTCCAGTTTAATTACCCTGTGTTCGTTACCTATTTTTCTATGTATGTAAAAACACACATCAAGTAAAACCACATAGTATTTCCTTGAAGTTATGAAAAACTTGTTTCATCTCAGCACCAATGAAGGATTAGTAAATTGCAGAAAAAAGCACGTGTGTAACTAAAGTATAGACAGCTGGAACTGGACAAACCCCCTGTATCTTTGGTTATCACCTTTCCTGCCTCAGTTTTCCCTCTCTGTAACAAGGGTTTCTGTGTTATAAGAGCATGTGTTACTTGAGAATTTGTGAGTGCAGTGTAAGTGCAATTGCAGTTGTGTAATGGCATTAGTCTCCAAGATCTGCTAGGAAGAAGGGATGTCTACCAACACCTCCAGAAGTCTCTTTTAAAGCCTAAGTAAATACCCTAAGCCTTCACTTTCTCCAGGGATTGGTAGTAAATATGTTTCAAACAAAGTCAGAGACAGAAATAAGGATTATTGTTTGAAAATAGCTAATTTTTAGTGGGCAGATAAAGTTTAAAGCTTTGCAGAATTTTCTGCCGAGCAGCTCTGTTTCCATCGGGATCAGCAGTGAGTAAGCTTGGAGCAATATGTTCCAAGACTTATTCTGACAAGTTAAAGGAAGGAGAACGGGCTTGGACTTTCAACTTGATACTCTGTCCATCTTCCATTAAGTCACTTTTTCAAAATCATCTGTTCCTGAGTTTCCAACTTTCTTTCTGGCAGAATGTAGGGATATAACTGTTCTTCCCATGCCAGTGTGCAGCTTGCCTGGCTGTATCAATGAGTGCTTACCAGCCCCTGAAGGGCTCGACTCCTAGAATCATTTAGCACTCCTTGACACTGGTGTTTAATTAGAGAATGTTTGAACTCTTTAAACTGCTAGTCACTCAAGGTTGCTTGCATCACCTTTTCAAACTTTTAAACATTTATTTTTATTTTTAGAAATGCTTAATCCCCTTTTTAATAGAAGAGAGTGAAGAGGATTAAGCCAATGAGCAGTGAATTGAATACTAAACAATGTGAGGAAAGATGGTCTGACAGCAGCCTGCATAGAGACATCCAGGAAGGCAATTGCAACACAGGCAGAAAGATAGAATGCATTTTAATTATACATGATTCTTACAATTAGCTGTCAATGCCCATGCATACGAAAAGGTTAGAGATTTAGTTTAAGAAAGACACATGTTCACATGAAATATGAGGCAAATACAAAGGAAAGGATCTGGAAAATAAAATTATTAGGGATTGATCAAAAGGAAAAGAACATACCTTCCTACATCTGACAAATGTACAGTTGGTCAGCATCCTGCACCACATAACCATCAATTCATTGCTATGCAGAGTGCCAATAGCAGGCTTCCACTTCAGCTGTGCCTTCAAAATAAGGGAGAAATATGTGAGAAAGTGGTAGTAGAAAACCTTTGTGGTCAATTTCTTCAGAAGGGAGTATCAAAGAATAATTTAGGTTAGAAGGAATCTCTGGAAGTCATCTGGTTCAACATTTGTTTTTAGCAGGGCCAAACTCAAGGACTTTTGCTTCATTAGAGCCTGCATCTTATTTTGTGGTGTAAACTGTATTATGTCTCATATAGATCGGTTCACTGGCACACCTATGTTTATTTCAGAATATAATTCGGACAACTTCTATGTGCTGGTTATTTAGACTTAATGCAGAGATACTACAGATATATTCTGTGACATACTTTGCCAATAATAACCACAAGGGTGTGACGGATGCACTCGACCTTGGTGCATTCTTGGTGAAGTAAGGAGGGGGACCAGCAAAACTGCAACTGTGGACTTCGGGAGGGCAGACTTTGGCCTGTTCAGGACACTGGTTGAGAGAGTCCCTTGGGAGACAGTCCTGGAGGGCAAAGGGGTCCAGGAAGGCTGGACGATCTTCAGGAAGGAAGTCTTAAAGGTGCAGGAGCAGGCTGTCCCCATATGCCGTAAGAAGAATGGGCGGGGAAGACGACCGGCCTGGCTGAACGGGGAGCTCTTGCTGGGACTCAGGAAAAAAAGGAGAGTTTACCCCTTGTGGAAGAAGGGGCAGGCAACTCAAGAAGAGTACAGGGATCTCGTTAGGTCATGCAGAGAAGAAATGAGAAAGGCAAAAGCCCAGCTAGAACGCAATCTGGCCACTGTCGTTAGAGACAACAAAAAAAGTTTTTACAAATATATTAACGACAAGAAGAGAGCCAAGGAGAATCTCCATCCTTTATTGGATGCAGGGGGGAACATTGTCACCGAGGATGAGGAAAAGGCTGAGGTACTCAATGCCTTCTTTGCCTCAGTCTTTAACAGGCAGACCAGTTATCCTCAGAGTACTCAGCCCCCCGAGCTGGAAGACAGGGATGGCGAGCAGGATGAACCCCCCATAATCCAAGAGGAAGCAGTCAATGACCTGCTACGCCATCTGGATGCTCACAAGTCTATGGGTCCGGATGGGATCCACCCGAGAGTGCTGAGGGAGCTGGCAGAGGAGCTCGCCAAGCCACTCTCCATCATTTATCAGCAGTCCTGGTTAATGTGGGAGGTCCCGGACGACTGGAGGCTTGCCAATGTGACGCCCATCTACAAGAAGGGCCGGAAGGAGGATCCGGAGAACTACAGGCCTGTCAGCCTGATCTCGGTGCTGGGGAAGATTATGGAGCGGTTCATCTTGAGGGCGCTCACAAGGCATGTGCGGGACAACCAGGGGATCAGGCCCAGCCAGCACGGGTTCATGAAAGGCAGGTCCTGCTTGACCAACCTGATCTCCTTCTATGACCAGGTGACCCACCTAGTGGATGAGGGAAAGGCTGTGGCTGTGGTCTACCTGGACTTCAGTAAGGCCTTTGACACCGTCTCCCAAAGCATTCTCCTAGAGAAGCTGGCGGCTCACGGCTTAGACAGGTGTACTCTGCGCTGGGTCAAAAACTGGCTGGACGGCCGGGCCCAGAGAGCTGTGGTGAATGGAGTTACATCCAGTTAGCAGCCGGTCACGAGTGGTGTTCCCCAGGGCTCAGTTTTGGGGCTGGTCTTGTTCAATATCTTTATCAATGATCTGGATGAGGGGATTGAGTGCACCCTCAGTAAGTTTGCAGACGACACCAAGTTGGACGGGAGTGTTGATCTGCTCGAGGGTAGGAAGGCTCTGCAGAGGGACCTGGACAGGCTGGATCGATGGGCCGAGGCCAGCTGTATGAGATTCAACAAGGCCAAGTGCCGGGTCCTGCACTTCGGCCACAACAACCCCATGCAGTAGGGTTGTGATCGTAGGGAAGTGATCGTGCCCCTGTACTCGGCCCTGGTGAGGCCGCACCTCGAATACTGCGTTCAGTTTTGGGCCCCTCACTACAAGAAGGACATCGAGGTGCTGGAGCGTGTCCAGAGAAGGGCAATGAGGCTGGTGAGGGGTCTGGAGAACAAGTCTTCTGAGGAGCGGCTGAGGGAACTGGGGTTGTTTAGCCTGGAGAAGAGGAGGCTGAGGGGAGACCTCATCGCGCTCTACAACTGCCTGAAAGGAGGTTGTAGCGAGGTGGGTGTCGGTCTCTTCTCCCAAGTAACTAGCGATAGGACTAGAGGAAATGGCCTCAAGTTGCGCCGGGGAGGTTTAGATTGGATGTAAGGAAAAATGTCTTTACTGAAAGAGTGGTTAAACATTGGAAGAGGCTGCCCAGGGAAGTGGTGGAGTCCCCATCCCTGGAAGTACTTAAAAGATGTGTAGATGAGGCACTTAGGGACATGGTTTAGTGGGCATGGTGGTGTTGGGTTGACAGTTGGACTCAATGATCTTAGAGGTCTTTTCCAACCTTAATGATTCTATGATTCTATGATTCTATGACCCCTTAACAAAACTAGCAGTACTTGGGTACAGGCTCCAAAGGAGGTAAATGCCTGAGCTGTAGCTGGGCCAAGAACTCCTCTAGTTCCAATCTGTTCTCTGAAAACCCACAAAAGAGCAGAGTGACACATTGAGCATCGATGCACATGAGCTTGGAACACCGATCATGCAATTGACACATGAATAGCAGGCGGCTTTTCCAAGACTCATTTATCAAGGAACAAAGAATGTTGTGCGTACAAGGAGTCTCATGCATACCTTTCCCATCGCATGTAATTTGACTACGAGCCAACCACTTTATTCCGTAAATATGACATCCTAAGTGAGCCTTCTTTGAGCGCTCCCTGCTCGGCAGCGTGGCTGCATGGTGGTGATTTCCCCTTGAGCTGGACACATCTCAAGTTTGCTCCTCGAAGCAGAGAGACCTTTTACCAATGACAGATCTTTGGTAAGTGACCAGTATCACGCATAACCTTGTAGTACGGTAACTTTGATTTTGTCTCAGTAACTTTGATTGCATGCTGAATTGATGCTAATGAAACATTGCATATATAATCCCTTAGACATAAACTGTTGAGCAAGTCTGAGTCTAGGTTTGGACCTAGCCACACCTAGACTCCTCTCTGAGGAGGAGTTGAGAAAGCAAGGGGGTCCACTCTGAACCTCGTGACTCAACAGGAGGGTCCTCCTTACCTTTTTGCATCTCCGGTCTCTCTGTGAATCATTCTAACTCAAGTGTAACTCAATTTTCCTTTGTATGTTTCTTCCATGCAGTAATTAATAGAGAGAACCTTGCCATTGAACTTTGTTAAGTCGCACTTTTACAACATCATATTAAAACCACATTTGCTAATACCTTTGACGGTGATTCTTTAAGTGATCTAAATCACTCATTTCATGACAAATTGGCGTAGTCAGCAGGATGGCAAGTAGTGTTACTGATTATTTACAGAAGCATGGAATAAGTCCGAGTCCCAAATTCTCAGAAGAATGGGCTTGTGATAATTGCCATGATTGGGAAAGGAAATAGGTGTCTCTGATAATAAATATATATTGAAGATTCTAGGCATCTGAACCATAAACTTGCAGCCTGTCTGAAAAGCAACCAGTTTTCCTGAGGGCTTACAGAAGAGGCATAATCCAGATGACAATTTATGCACTTTTCTAGGTGGTATGGATTATTTTTTTCTTATGCAGAAAAATACTAAATAGTAAATAACAGGTAGGCAAAGAAGCCCCTTACAATTTAGTATTTGACTGGTAAATATTTCAGAGGTCCCATGCTTGTATAAGAATGTAATTGTCTATGTTTCTGAGTTTTTTATAATTTAAAGCTTCTGCGATGTTAATATATGTTTTGCTGTGTTTGAGTCAGCTTTGTCCTTTGGGCATCAGAAAGACTTCCTTGCAGCAGAACTTCAATTGTCAGTGGTCTGTAAAAGTGGGCCAGCTTCCCTGGCGCCATATGGGATTCTTTAGTGAGATTCTCCTAATTTTGTTCAGCCTGAAGAGAGCATTAAGGAGGCCGTGAAGCCCAGGGCCCACCTTGTGGCTGAATATGCAAAGAATGATAATGAGTATGAAAGCTCCTTTAGCTCAATGACATTCAAAGTCCTTGCTATCACAATGCCTGACCACTGGAGTTACTGGAATGGAAAAGACTGTTCTGTCATTTAATCAGTGCTTTCCACTCATTGGGATTCAGCCCTAGTCCCTAGTGGCAACTGTGCTAGGATTTCTACAGCTTTAGGGCTGCAATAACTCACTTAACTGTAAAAAGGGGTGGGACAGATGAAGAAGATTAAGAAATGCAGTGGTTTGTGGAGGTTTGCTCATTTGCATATGTTTTCATCTCCCCCGTGGATGGGCTGGCATTCATTAATTTCCCCTCAAACAGAAACTCTTGTTTGTCACAGAAAGCCCCAAGATACGTCTTCTGAATTTGTCCTACATACAGATATTATACCACAGAGAGCAATAAACAGTATTGATTGTTTCTTATCATATTTAGGTGACCCTGACTACTTTGCAATAATTTTTAAAATCTGTGTTGCTTTAGGCAGTATCCAGGAGGCTGTTGGACCTGTGGCTTGGCTTCTAAACACATCGTGTTTCCCTAAGAACGAGATTTATCTTGGCTGCATCCCAGAGGTGAATATAATGACCTCTTTCACCTTGTCAAAAGGGCAGCCTTGTCAAACTCACAGTAGTCAATATGCTACAGCGCATCCATTTAGCACAGGAGCACAGCCCAAACTGGGACTTTGGAGTGCAGGTACTCAAATGCACAGGTCTGACAAAGACAAATAGCACAGGGATGCACTAACTGAACAAGGACAAAGGGACGCCTTGCCTCCACTGTGTGAGAAATTGAAGCCCACTTAGATTTCTCCTGCATGCATTTTATGATGTAAGAAGAGGTTTAATTTTTTGAAGTCCCTGATTTAAGATGTGAAAAGCAGAGGAATTCTTCTGCTCAGTCCCACACATTTTCTTTCATTAATTCTTCCTTTTTCTTTTTTTTTTTTTTTTTTAATCACCTGGAACTTTATCTTTTTCATATAAGTAGATTGGTTGGGGCTCTTAAATAATACAGTTCTCCTATTGATACCCCCAATGCTCTCTGCTAAAGGTACTAATTTAATAGCTTCTGGTTAAACTATTACAGCAGTGCTGTGCCAAGCAGTGGCCATATTCTTTATGTGGACAGTTCTGATCTTTTTACTGACTCTCCTGATTAAATATGTTACGCTGAAATTGTGCTGTGTAAAAATCTGTAACAGAGAATGCATTTCACAGAATAAAATTTACTAAGTTTTAGAAAGATTATATTTCAATAAAAAAGATACAATTTTGAATGACACTTGTGAAAAGAAAAACCACAAAATTTTGTGATGAAAGAACCAAGATGTGTTTTCCATTAATATTTTTGTGACCTTTTTGTAGAACCATGTTAATTTTTGTATATGTTTTTACTTTTGCATAACTTGTTTGTGGTATATGTGGCCCAACTGTCCCTTTAACTCAGCTGTTGTACAAGGGTGGTCTTTTTTCAATGTAAAGTTCTGCAATGATCTCAAATCTATTTAGAATTAGGATTGTGTTTCCCCTTCAGGTCATAGTTTTCTGACTGTCATTTTAATGCAAATCACAACAAGTAAACTTAGTGGAGTCAGTGAAGTAAAATCTGTATAAAATCACCACTAGTCCCCAATCCTACAAACACTCAGCATGTAGTTAATGGTAAGTCACATCGATTTCAACAGTACTACTAACAGTGTGCAAAATTAAACACATTTATAAGCCTTTGCAGGATCAGGGCTTCAGAGAGCTCACAAACTGGCCTTTGATGTCCATTTATAAATCCCCATTATAATTAACAGGAGTTTTACAGGCACATCAATAGCAGAGTATATGTAGAGTGTATTCCTGCTAGCCAAATAGTCTGCAGATGGAGTCCCAAAATATTCATTGACTCCCTGCTGACAAGGAAATTATTTATTATTACTACCTACATGATACAGTACTAACCTTGAAAACCCATTATATTCTAATGAGGCCAAAGCCACTTAAACTAACAAACAATCACCACCTCAAAATCTGTATTAATTTAAGGAAATATGACAGCTACCATAGAATTAGAAATTTTCAGACTTTTTTTATTATGTCCCATAATGGAGGAGATAAAGCCTTCTAGAAACAGGAACAATGCTTACCATCCTGAGCTCTGTTCCTGTTTCTACAATAGGAAGTCAGCATCAGACTACACCGTGGGACAGAATGATATATGGAAAAGAAAGACCCAGCTTTTCAAGCAAGAAGAGGTAGGATCAGCGGGTACTACTGGAAGCCCAGTCCTCCTACTTTTTTTCTCAATGGAAGAGCAATCAGAGATGTCAGACGTTTAAGAAAAAATATTACGTTTATGGCTGTTTTTCCAAGTACTTACAGAATCTGTAGGGGTATGTACTGGAAAACAGGGGTTACTGGTTGCTTTCTTTTGATTTACCCTATTTACCCTGAGGCCTTCCTTCATTTCTGAGTTGGGAAAAAAAAAAGCACACTGAAAGGTGGGAAATCTTTTGCTTTGTTGATTTTAAAAGGCAACAGAAGTTTAGTCTTTGTATGTGGGGTGAACTGTTGAGCAGATGTGCAGGTGTACTGCTTATGGCACAGAACAACTGATACACTTTCCTAAGGAAAGACTTTGAAAAGGCAAATATTTATTTATTATTATTTATTTATTTTAGTAAAGTTAGTGGGGAAATTTTGAGGAAAGGCATTTGGGAAGAGATAGTATGTATATCTAAGGCCTTATGCAAAGACTCCAGTGCACTATCTCATTCTTCTACCTTGGAAGGGCCAAAGAATAGATATACAGAATAGACATCTGCCTTAGGTACATGGGAAAAAAATATTTTCTATCCATCAAGTCATAAAAATCTTCTTTTACTGGTTCCATGCCTTGATCTTCACCGACTTTTGCAACCATTTTGTACTTCATCTCATACCAACCTCTCTTAACCTAAGAGGATATCAAATATTAATTATTTGGCTGAAAACACATTTCCCCACCATCAACATTTGCCAAGGGATTCTGCTTTGTCTTTACACTGAATCTGGAGCAAGCTGATGTATAATTACAAAAGCAACTTAGTTTTGCATGCTAACACTGAAAAACTTCAGTATGTTTCATTGAAGTATGACAAATTAACCAGAGAGAATCTGACCTATTCAGCAAATGTCGGGGCTGTGGGGGTTTATACTGTGTCAATAGCAAACAAGCAATACGGTCAAAAGTTCAAGTTTGGAATTAGAGTAAAAAAATTTTGAATTTTGTATCTGAGTCGCAAATTCACCAGCTGGTGTTTTCGTGATAAATCAAGTGACATAGTGAGTGCTCTGAGAAGGTAGCAGGTATGCTTTTTGTTTGTGACATAGTGTGAACAAACAACTACTTAGGGTTCACCATAAAATTTTCTACAAAGCATTTTGGAAATTGGAATAAGAAGTCTATCATACAGTTCACTAGCTGTAAATGTGTGTTCACTTTTTTCCTCTTTTAGTATAATTACTGCTCTGGGACAAAGTAAATCAACTGTTTTTTGTTGAAAGATTGATCGATATACCTGACCAGATCATAAATAAAGACCTTCTCAAGGGATATGTACCTTCACACTCATTGTCTTTCAGAGAAGTTTTATTCCTTAAAACTTCTTTATTAATTGAAACACAAATAGAGGAGAATTTAGCCATTTTCTCTTCTCTCTGTGTTTTGCTCTTATTTTAACAATTGTTGCTGTGAAAGAAGCCTAGATGGGTTTATACAGCTTGATTTTTGACATGAGAAATTTTAGAATTACTAAACTCTTGAATAATTCCATATCTGAAAGAGCTTTTGTGCTATGGCAGAAACAGGATCCTAAATGTTAACTCTGTAATAGATATCAGAAGATCACCATATGCTATATTTGAATTTACCCTTGAGTTTCTAGAGTTTGCTGAGATACCGGTTGAAAAGTCAAATATCTTATGTCTGTACTTAAAACAAATTCAAGTAGATACAACAGGAAAAGAAAAGTATAAATTATCATTGTAAAACATGTCTAGAGTGCCATGTGTAAGTCAGATTACCATATCCAGGAAACATGAATTCCGGTGAGGAATACCTAGCAAAATTGTGGTATTAGACATCTATCATAGCAGAGAAGATGAAAAGTGTCAAAAAGTGTTTAGGAGGATGCTCACGTTTTCAGGCCCGCAACAGGCATTGACACTGTGATATCAGGTTGCTGAATCCATCTGTTCCAGGTTTTTCTTTGCTAGCAAGGGAAAGCACCCCACCCCATTGACCCCAGTTCTCCTGATCATGGAAACAGGATTAACGTGTGTTATGGTTGGAACAACTTTGCTTTATTGTCCTCCTCCAGCTGCAGTGGAGCACAGGACATATCCCTGGATACCCCCAAACACATCATTTGTGTACCTTATTACGCCTTTTCCCATTTTTGACCCATCTCTTTGCCACCCTTTCTGTACCCCAGCCCTGTCCCAAATAATTACTGATAATTACTTTTTCTCCACTGAGCTCAGTCTTGCTACATCCATATCCAAATTTGGTATTTCTTATTCTGCTACCTAGGTAATCTCAGCATTACATGCTCTACTAACAAGGCTGCCTAGTTGCTGTTAGTCTTGCAAGGCTGTTCTGCCCCAAAGGTCCGCAATGCTCCCCTCCAGTTATCTGTGATGTTCAGCCCTTTCTCACTTAACTCCCTCTTAACCACCTCTGAGACCCAGGTGTCCCTGACAGCCCTCACAGTGCTATCAGTAACTTTTGGCAGCTTCTCACATTGTTTATCTGTCATGTCCGGCAATTTCTCATGTCATAGTTTCTCATGTCCTGTTCAGTTAGCTTAACCCCAAGCCAGGGCTTATTCAGATGCCTCGATATCTGCCTGCAGCCCTAACAAAAAAGGAAATGAGACTTGGCTTGTTTATCTTTGCAATATGAAGACTGAGGTCAGATATGAAGTAAAATCTTGCAGATGACTTTTATAAATACAGCATGTAGGGCTAAAACCACAGAAAAGAATAATTTTAGTAAACAAATTGGTATTGCAGCAGCTGAATATATGTATACGAATGTATCAGGCACCTAAAGATCACTGTGACTTTTATAATACTGATAAGCCTGGTCAGCTTAAACTCCAACGAAAAACTTAACTAGATTGACTTCCATTAACACCCTTCATGCTAATAGTTAGTTCCTACTCATTTTTAGTGGTTATCACTACACATTCAAAGCAGTCAGTCCTTAGCAGCCATATGCTACACCCACTGTGAGCATGCAGTACTGCAGCACTGGTCCCCATCACCCCGGTGCGGGGAGCAGGCTCCAGATCTCTTCCGTGCGGGGTACTGAGGTGGGCAACATGTTTGGGATCTTTCCCTTTTGTAAAATGCTTGAGTTTCTTGACATCTCTGAGCCCTGGGCCTCTGGCACTGGCACAGGTGCTGTGGGATGCTCGGGGAGGTTGCCTTCCCACTGCAACAAGTGCCTTCTCCTGCAGCCTGGCTCTTTCTTCCCTGCCCAGTGGCTTCTCCTTTTCTTAAAGGTTGCATGTTTTCAGTGAGCAGTAATTGACCATTAGTGGGTTGTTTATAGTTCTGGGGCCTTTGCTTTCAAGATATGTCCATATTTCAAACACTTTACTACCCCATGCTTTCAAAACTGCACGTCTTATCCAGAGACACCAGGTACCAAGCTCCAATTCACATTGAAAGTTTTCATAGCAAGTTGGTAACAATCCTAACAGACCACGACTGGGGCTTTGCAGAGTTTGCTAAGGCACAGTTAGCTTAAGGCCCGAAGCTTATTCCCTGATGCATTACAATTTTTACAGGGCCACAGGGTGCAAAAATGTTTTTACAGCTATTATTATTTACTGTGCTTATGTCTAACTTTAAAACAACCTAATATTTATTAAATCCTGCTCAGTGTAGATCCGCTTTTATGGGTGCAATAGACCTTTGCTTTTGCTGCAGTATAAACTGTTCATGTATTAGGAAAGACGTTCTAAATACTAGGCAGTGAAATTAAAAGGCAGTTATCCAGTGGGATAGGAGGTATAAAGAGGAGATATAATGGCAAGGCAAAAATACCTTACTTACAAACCAGAATTTAACAAATACGTAAGGAAGGACTATATGACATGTTTGCTTAGAGTGATCAAGGATTACACTGTTCAGCTCAGGAACTCACTTCCCACTCTACCATCCAACAACAGATTCTGTCTTGGCTTCTAACATCTCACCAACATCACTTAGCTCTGCCTCCGGACCAAGCCAGATTTACCCTCTGTTGTAAAGTTCAGTCCTGAAGAAAGAGTGCACAAGAACAAAGAATTTGAAGTTAATTCACCATTCTATCAAAAGTCAATTTAGAAATCAACAGATAAGGTACCTGTTGTCTAGTTAAGGGTGGGCATGAACTGCAATAATCTCATACAAAACCTGTATAACAGCTGACCACTCCAATTCAAAGATTATTTTCAGTGAAAGTATAGTATCTTGAGGCATATGCACACCATCCTTTCTTTTTCTAACTCCACTTCTTCTATCCATGCATTCATTAACTTTGAAAGACAACTCTTAAAATGAGAGCTGGCCACTTACATATGAAAATACATTCACTTGAACTGAAACGGAATCAGTTGATCAGGGACTAATGCAGGAAAGTAAATTTGCATCTTCTTCCTTGAAAATAACAATTAAATCCTGTGGGTACTAGCAACTGACTTCTTATTAATTTAGTCTAATAGCTGTTATGATAAATGTACAAATACATAGATTATAATTTTCTAGACACTAACAATCTACATGTAGTAGTAGAACAATTATGCCAAAATTGTTATTTAAGGATGAGTGTGAGAAAAGTTGGGCATATTTTCAAGTACTGAATAGAAATATATTTGTGATAGCTGTCTCTCTTGTATTTAACATACTGCATTACTATTTCTTCGTTCTCCATTTAATAGCTGATCATCTTATTGTTCTGGCAGGAAAAAAAAAATCTTTTTAAATTAGGACACACTGTCTTTTCTTTGTTTATAACTGAACTATAAAAAAGCAAGAAAGCTTAAGGAGTCAAGAGACAGTTTTAGAAACACGTTTTGCTGCTTCTACTAAAAGGAGAAATGAGTATCTCATTCTTTAGAGTGAGAGACAATGGGAGTGCTACATGCCACTACTGCTCTGAACATAAGATTTGAATTCTGCTGTTGCCTCTGCTTTCAAGTTCTCAGACATAATAGTACTATTCTGTTATCTTACCTTTTTGAAGTGTTTTCTATTCAAAAGTTCCTGAGGCATTTAAACTTTGAATCAGCTTGTTATTTCCCTACAGTGAGTTTTCAGAGAAATCTTCATACTACACTTCCCCCTTTGTATCCCCCCTGCCCCAGTCTTCCCTACCAGGTGTCATGCCAGGTCTGCCTCATTGGTATGGAGTTTTAAAATGCAACATAGCCTCTTGTGTTTCACACACCAGGTAACAAAAAAGAGGGCTTCTCTTTCCAGTTCCCAAAGAGAAGATGATCTCCTCCCTGCCCTTCTTTGTAGTGTGCTGTTCAGTCCTGGATGCTAGGAGACATTTGGGAGCAAATGGAAGCATCACTGGAAATCATATTGGCTACACACCCAAAATGACCCTCGCTTTGGTATCCAGCTATCTATCCTGCTGTAACATGGCTACCTCCCTGCCTGTATGCCTAGTTTCCCTTCCAGAAAGAAACAGGACAGACACAGGGCTGGTGTTCATCACCTTTCTTCTCCCTACATATAGATGCAACACTACCAAGGTTAAATGTGTATAAGCAACTATCTATCAGGGCTGCTTATAAGTATTTTGCATCTTACTCTACCCCAAGCCCTTTCAGTCATCAGTAGGACTGGCCAGTGACGAAACTCACAGCTAACCAAAGGATGATTACACCTACCCCAGCTGACGCTGAACACTTCTTTTCTCTGCACGCACCAGAGCACCACACTACCTACAGGCAGTGCTACTAGACTGCAAATGCATCCCAGAACTGACCTCCAGTCCATAGTTTCTAAGTATTGAAGGAGTGAAACTGTTCTCCCCCATGTTTCCTTAATTGAAGGGATTGTTAATGAAGGCTGTTTCTTCATCTTTGTGGGGTGGGACAGTTCAGATGGCAGGAAAGACTGGCTTGTCAACCTTATGGTTAAATATGTTTTTAGAAGATGTCTGAAAGATACATTAGATAAAATATATTCTATCATCTAGCGTTCATAACATAGTTTCAAAAGCTAAAGTAAGGATGAGAAGGAAGGATTGATTTAAGTAAATTTTTATAAAATTCATCTGGAATTTAAAATACCCCAACCACAGAGTTAAAGATTCTGCAGTCCAACACCAGAGGACATAACTTCTATTTAGTTGTATGTAGCATAATTACCATAGTATGCCCATGATGTGCAGGGTGAAGCAAGCATATTAAAGATAGATTCATAATTAGATCTGAGGTACTTGGCTAATTAACAAAATGGATAGACAAAATCTGTATTTCATTAGGGTGAGATGTATCAGTTTCCTCCTGCGCTTCTACATGTTTGATATATTATACTGCAGTGAGCTATTTCCAGTGCATCATGTTGGGATGTTGTGATGAGTCACATGCCAAGCAACATGATAAAATAATTTATGATCAACCAGACTGCAAATATCGTTTGGGGGATTCTCTGTATTTAATGGTTCACTGTATGAGTTCATCACATTGCTCTCAGGCTTTAAAAGTGGTGTTGTTACTGATATTATTTGGACAGTCTTCCTTTTCCCTCTCAGAAAATGAAAGAATAAAAGTCCCCAAATGTATGTGGGGAGTAGGTATGAGGATAGAGTAACATCCTCTCACATTGGATGTCTTATATATTGTAAGTCTTACAATATTGTCTTATACAGCTCATTAGTCAACTAGTAGCTTGGTGCCTATACAGCCTAATGAAAGGTGATCAGGTATATACAGGTAAATAGAAAGTTAAAGAAGTGTTCATTCTCATTCTCTGTTTATACTATAAAGTTGGAAGTGTAAAGAAGAAAAATGCACCTGTATTGAAGAATCACATAAACTTGAATTAATTTAAAAGGGCAATATGACTTTGTATCTATCCTTTTCTTACTGTCCTCTGAAAGCATTTTAAAAACCAAACACAATGTTTTCCTGTGGCCAACCCTGCACATGGAAGAAAAAGAAACTTTCCTTGTTATTATACCAAGGATTATATCTATCAGATGCTTTTATATGTGTGTGTGTGTGTGTGTGTGCAGCTGTGTATTTTTAATATTTATGTTCATATATACATATATGATACTGTCTTTCTCATTGCTTCTTGCTATAAGGTAGTTCTGCTTGTATTCTTCCTTCCAGTAATAACACCACTGGATCTTTAGATCTAACCCGTGTACTCCATCTATTTTCTATACTGGTCTTTCCTGAAACTTACTATAATTAATGTTAGTGAAAAGGAAACAGAATCTGTTTATCTATAGTAAAAGACAAATTAACATCTTAAACACTCATGTATCATACCTCCCCTCCCTGACACCCGGGACAACTCTAACACTGACAGCATCAATTTTATTATGAACTGGCACCAGAGTGCCATTGAATGCTTGCTGTCAGCGCAGGTAGCTTATATGTTAGTTTGTGGTATTCACAAGCTAAAGAATACCCAGAATTTCTCAACTGTGGGTATTTTTTCTTTATTTAATCTTTGAAAAGAATACATGGATCTGTGTACATTTTCAGAAGTCCTTGTTCCCTCTGTCCTGAATGGTATATAACAATGTTCTTAGTGGTAAGGATAACATAAACCAAGAGCTAACTATGAAGCAAAAACTAAAATAACTGCAGGGGTTAAAATATTTGATAGATCTTTAGTGTTTGGGTACAACACTAATCCAAAATGGGCTGGCAAAACCACTTATCTCCATTTCTACAAAGATCACTTGATAAATTCAGTAGAAAAATAAACAGAGTCTGTATGTTTAACCATGAATAGTTAGTTATACACTATCTTTCGGCAGTCCAGAAACACTTTTATCGAGGTTATGCCTGTTTCTATTCATAAATACTTTATTTAAAATGAAATTTTTATAATTACAGTTCCTGTAAGCAAGTGCTAAATCTTGTCTTTGTAGCCTGCTTGTATGGTGCTGCTTTCTCCAAGATTTCAGCCTTTGAAGTGCTATAGATTTGTTCATAACCAATCTATGCCTCACATTTTCTTCATCACAAGTTTTACACACTTATTTTTGAATAGCAGCTTCCTAGGTTTAGAAACAACGTGATCTCAGGCCCCAGTGCATAAACACAGTCCATCTGATGTTTGGCAACTCTTAATAATCTGGCATACTGAAATGATAGTTTTGGCTGAATAGCTAGAAAATGAGACCAGGGTTCAGATATTTAAAGACAGTTAGGAGTCTAGCTTCCCTTGAAACCAATTTTTTTCTCTATTGCAATGTTGTTGCTGCTGAAAGCATTTATGAAGATGTTATAATTGCTCAAATGATATGATCAATGCATATTGGGTCATTTTGGACAGTGCTGCAAAGTGAACTGAAGTCAAGTAAGTGATAACAACTGCTCTAGTCTATCCAACAGACAAAACTAGGGAAGTATTGCCACGCTCCTACAAGTTCGAAGAATGGCATTCTGATTTGTAGGACCTTTTCCATTATTATTTTTAGTCTTCCACACAGGTACTTCAGCTCAGATGATATCTGAAATGCTTGCTAATCTGCAGCTGAAGAATTCCAGCATTAGCTTGTAGGAGTTATATGTAACACTGATATTAGTTATTAAAATGACATCTGCAGAGAAAACATGCAAAAGCAGCTGTCATTTGATTTGGGCCATTCTAGATGACTAAAACCCATCAGACTGCTTGAATAACTAATAAAAAATCAGCTGATTCACTTACCATATTAGTTGCTAAAAGGCATCTGGGGATTTGGAATTGCAGGCAGAATATCCCTTCAAGACTCAAGAGAAAAGATGCCATGGAGGCCAATTAACCCAGGAATAGCTGTTAATCCCTTTCAGGTCATGTAGAGGAACAAGTACACATAAATACATGGTACAAAAGCACTTTTGGTTTCACTAAGATGCTTTTTAAAATAGTTCTTAGACAATCATACTAATAACATTGTAGCACTTCACATTTTCTCAGTGCTATACAAACAGCTAATTAGGTCTAAGAGTAGGTTATTGTTCTCCAAATCTTACAGGCAGGAAAACTGAGGCACAGAGCTGGGAGGTATCCAAGGCCAAACACAGCGCCAATAACCAAGTCAGGGTTACAGTTCTGGAATGGCTACAATCAACTCCCCAGCTTGTATCACCCTGTACAAAATAACATTTCCATTCACAAGAAGTGTTATGTTTAGAGTACAAATTTTCAAGATCATGCTGCGTTTAATCTGAAAGCTAGTTATTGACCCTGATGGGCTCACCCTAGGTGCCAAGCATCCAGGCCCTGATCCAAGGCAGCACTTAAGCACCTATACTAAAGAAATAAACAAACAAACAAACAAACAATAGTTTTCAAGTATTTCAAATCAGTCTCAAATAAATAAACCTGAGATTTTTTTCTTGTAGTTGTCAACCCAGCAGGATCGGTAGCCTTGGTTGCCATCTTTTACCATGAGTAGCTCTTTTGCAGTTGTTATGGTCACTCCTGTGTACTGACCAACATGAAGACAGTGAGTAGAGCCAAAAAACTGCCTATCGGTTATCGCATTCTATTTTTCATGGGCTAGATATCCTGGCACTGCCATGCAGCCAGGCAGACCATGATAAAAAGCATTTTATACCATCATAGTATCTCTGGAGAGGGGTCAGAACTGAGACCTTAGTCATATCAGTATGCTGTTTGCCCACATATATCTTATAATTTCTTGCCTATGTTTTATCTTTGATGTATCTAAGCTACTGCATAGAAAAATTAAACATTTCTATGTCAAAGAAGTACTAATTCAAGGAAAACGTATAACTCATGTTATACAGGATGTGATCATCTCCTGATTTTGCATAATCCAACCATTAACATCGCCAGCTTCAGAAATTCAAAATCTATAGTCAACCCATCCCAAATCAGGTGGGTTATATGTTACCTAATTATAGGTATCTAAAATTTTGACCTCTAATTTTGAGCTAATTACTTTGGGCCTTATTTGTGGGAAAAAGAAGTTACATAGAGATAATTCACCTCTCCTATTTTTAAATGAGATTAATCACTCCCTCCATTGACAATAAAGAGAGAATTGTTTAAAAAGCCTAAATTTTGATAACCACCTTTTAAAATCCTGAATTGGACCAGATGGATCCATTTTCAAGCTCTCAGGTGAGCTTGAAAAGAAGTAAACAAAAATACATTTGAGAATTATTTTTCTTTGTTTTCTGACTCTTAAGTCTCTTGAATAAAGATGTTTAAGTGAATCATATGGTGACAAAGGCAAACTCTGGTGCACTCAAATGATGTCAGAATTTAGGACTGTGAGAAATGAAAGAATTTTCAGAAAAATTAAAATAAAAATCAGAAACATTAACCTTACTTGTTCCTTTATATGTTTGTAAACCTTTTTTAGTGAGTAAATATCATAATTTACAAAATGAATCCTTTTTCAGACTGCAGGGTCCAATTCTGAATATTTCCAGAAAGTTCAAAGACAAAGACAGACAGAGCAAAAACTTCACCTGAATTGATATCTTATTTCCAATGACTACTTTGGGTAGATAAGCTAAGCCTGGCTGAAAAGAGCATATTGAATTTTTTGTTAATAAATATGTGGGTTTTTACTAGATACCTCTTGTTGAAGCATCTACCTTTCTTAATTTAAGCAAAAGTTAATAGAAATTTTCTCTTACACTGTCAGTGTCTCCCCAATTTTTTTTTTTTTCTGAAGCTTTTTGGCTCTTTGTCAAAACCCACACAATTTCCCACTTATATTTTTAATGGCAGAATGTATTTTTCATTTCCTCTAAGTTTAAGAAGGTGTAAAAATATGGCTGGAGTTCTGAGGCACAAATGTAATACAAATCATATAAGGTAACAATTTTTTTTTTTTTAATAAAAGGTACCAGACATACCAATACAAACTACTGTTACCATTCCGATGGACTGATGGCATGGTTGGCGCCTAGCTGTAGTAGAAAAAGCTTAGAGTAATAGTGTCATTTTAAACTGCCTTCTCTTGAAGAAATATGTACAATTTGTATGTACAAGAAATCAGAAATATGTTCCTTGACTTTCATAATGCTGCTGCTTGCATCCTTTGAAAGTAGACTTTTTTCTTTCTTAATGAAGCTCCAGTGCTGAATAAGTCTCTCTTTGCATAGTACCTGTTTTAATTAATTTATGAATTTATTTATACTTCTAAAACAGCAGGTAAAACATGAAATTGAATATTCCTGGTTACTTCAGTTTAAATTCAAATCTCTCTGATGTATACTTACTCTGCTGTATTAAAAAAAAAAAAAAAAAAACATATATTGTGTAATCCAATATTTCGTCCCATACCTGGATTCAAAGCTAAATCCAGGAGGTATGCAATGAGTATTTTGTCATGCAGAGAAGTAACAGAATATTATATTTGTGTTTACTTTATTTTGTGTGTTTGCTTAAAAACACAGCTGCCTCAGAAGTTATTATAATCAAGGATTGCCAACTCCATAGGCAGGATCTGTCTTCTACAGCTATAGAACTCCTATAAGTCTCTTGCAACATGGCTTTCTAATCGGTAATAGGTATGGGTTTGTTTTTTTTTTTTTTATTTTCACACAAAAATTCTTATTACAATTTTTTTTTCCTTCCCAATGGCAGTCTAATGGAGAAGGAATACTAAATCTTGTTTGAAAACACTGGGCCCCGGATAACAATTACATTAAGACAAGCAAATAAAATGTGCAGTCAGCAACAAGAAGAAGAGACCCAAAGTACATGTCTCTGGCTTGTGTACACCAATCAGCCCAGAATAAACCAATGATTCTTTTTAATCCCACTGTATATGATATATTTAATTTTAGATACTGGGATTCTATTTATGGGAGTCTGTTGATAACATATATTATAATGACCAGTCCTTTCTTGCTAGTTCACTCCCCCTCCCCCAGTTTAAACTCCAATTTCATATTTTTAAATTGGTTTCTTTTATTTTCAAAAAGCCAGGGATCAGTTTATACAAATTCTAATTTTACCATTTTTATTGAAAATCAAATATCCTGGGTTTTTCCTTCTCCATAATACTATTTCAAATAGATATGCTAATTCCTTCAATCCATTCAGTATTCTCAGCATTGAATTGAAGTTTATTGACAATGTAGTGTTAAAGCAAATGCACTATATTAAATCAACTTTCATAACAAACAGAGAAACATTATTTCAGTATGTTAAGCTTAGTCAATGAAAATATATGCACAGAATTTTTAAATGCTATTAAATAACAAGCTGCAGTAGAACTACCTCTACTGCAGTGGAATGATTTCATCATTGTCCTAAAAAATAGAAATACCAATTTAATATCTAATTTCTTCCCTTAATTGTAACCACTGTAACCCCACTGACGTCAATTTATAATTTCCATAGAATTTACATTTGGGTAGAGATGTATTCCTAAGGGCCAGTTATGCTATTCTTATGTATTAGCTTCTCTCCTACTTCAGACCAACAAAGCCACTTATGGAATAAGATATCACACCTGCTCCCACGTTGAGGATTCAAGCTTTTCATGGTTTCCGACTCACTTCTTTATTGGTAGAAGTGGTGGTGTTTGTTCAGGGTTTTGGTTTGGTTTGCAGGAAGCTGCCTGTGCAGCTGAAAAGACCAATTCGGATCTGGAATTTTTTGTTGGCTTTTTGACTCTCTTTCTGTGAGAACCACCTATCTTCATTCCCGCTCAAATATATTAATAAGATTACTACCTTGTGTTCCTCCTATGGAAAACTCAAAGTAATTTGTATCTACACGTCCTTACTTACTAAGTGATTGAGGAGATGGAGGGAAAAGTAGGATGCCTATCTATAACTATAAATATTTGTTTTCAGGAACCTTCTCTACATCTTTGCCACTTCTACAGAAAGCAAACTCTCTTTTATTAGACACATTACAGCAGAATAATTATCAAAGAGAATAAGATAAAATTGGTAGTAAGTGCCCATTGGAAGGGCTATGTTTATTCCTATGGACTTGGCTCACCTCTTATGTGAGTACATATCTATGGCCACAACTTTTTTTATGTCCTGTCAGAAGATGCACATAATTCTGTTATTTGAATCAGTTCTGTCAAGTGTATCTTTTTCTCCTTTTCCTTCCCAACCACTAGGATTTCAGTATTTCTGACACCACGCCTTATTTAGAAACTTTGCCTCCTCTTCTTTGTTGAGACATTGATTTCTTTTGTACTTTCATAAATAGTCTAGAAGTTGTAGTTGAAGCTTTACTTCTTATTAAGTTTACTGTGTGGAGGGTTTATTACTTTTTTCATCTCAGGATGTAAAGTTACTCTTGATTTGTCTAGAAATCTTCCTTCTGGCCAATTTTGGGGGATTTTTCAAAAAGAAAAGACTGCCAGGGAAGCCCAGCTAACTAAAGTTTCTGACTTTTAAAGTTTCCTCTCCTTTGAATGAGGAGGCAATGTCTGCAGAGATCCTTAATAGAAATTTCCTTGCTACTTTAAAGCTTTCTTCAGATTATTGTTAAATACTGAAGAGAAGGAAGGGGAGAAGGAATGAAGGAAACAGTTATTCTTTATCTGAAATGTCTTGCACAGTGTAAGGTAGTGTCTCCTACATAAGTTTTGACAAAGTGTCCTTTTATTTACCTCAAAGTCTAATCTAACATGTCTAATCTAGAGCATTGTCAGGCAGCTAATGCATGTTTTCAGACAGATCACAGAAGACATCAAGATGGTTGCCAATTCTGGAGAAGTCTTCCTTCAGTTGGAAATTGCCTGTGGGGGATATGACTAAATATTCTCACCAGGAAAAAATTATACTGAACTGAAAAACTGACTCTCCCCATTCTCATAGCAATCTGACAGGGAGGACACTTCCCTTCCTAAACTCAAATCTTGCAGTCTGCCAGGCTCTGAGCTGTGAGTAACAGTTACCACCAAAGCATTTAGAAAAAGTGTTTTCTATCTCATCCCGGATCTGCTGCAGTCATTGTCTCATCTCTATTATTTCAGAAGGAAGAGCTTGCAGGGGTCCAGGAACGGGTATATACTCAAAACAGAACCAGAACGTATCCATTTATCTGTGCTTTAGGGAAAGTATTGCTGAATTTGGGTGGCTGAAATGCTGAGACGTGAGATCTGATCAGTGTCATTATCCCAGCACAGATCTGCACATCCTGTGAATCTGTTTGTGTTAGTGCTGGCATGAAGAGAGGAGATGAACAGAGGGGCCCAAAAAATTCACACAAGCAAAAAGTAAACCATCATGTTTAAATTATTGCTTGCAGAGGCTGTTTAACAGCTCCAGAATAATCAGACTGAAGAACCTCTTTAAAAGAAAGCTTGCATCTGTAAAAAAATAAAACTTTTCCAAATGATGCTGAGTTCACTGTTACTCTGTGAGTTGCTTCAATTCATGTACAAAAATCCCACTTAAAGTTTCTGGAATACTTCTGGCTATTAAATATGTGAATACAAAGCAGATTAATTACAGAATAATTAACCAGTAATTAAAGACCAATTAAACTGGGATGTTCTGGAAAAAAAACACAACAGTTATCTCATGAGACAAAATGCTGTCTTACTGTGTTAAACAGAATCAAGAAAAAAAACATCTTTTATGTAAAATATGTATAGCGTTAAAGAAAAGTGTACAGCTACAACCACATAAGAATCAACCACTATTGCAGACTCTTTAGCAGGTCATTACTGCAATTCTCAGTATTCAGGAAGTGGCTACAAAAGTGAAATTTAGTGAGGACAAAAGTGCAAATAAGCTATGAAGGCCCTGTGATTGAGAAAACCTGGAAGCTGGTCTAAAACTGTCAGAAACCGGTTCTCCTCCAGAGCTGAAGGGGAACAAGAGAAGAATATGTGTTACTTCTCAGGAATATTTCTCAGGGCTAATCAAGAAGCTCCTTTACATGAGCCCAATCCCTAAGTGTGGGTATTGTACTGCATTAACTTCAAAGGAGAACAAACACATAAATAGTTCAGAAGGATGCCTAGATTGTCATTTCACAGAATCACAGAATCAGACTGGCTGAGGTTGGAAGGGACCTCTGGAGGTCAACTGATCCAACCTCCATGCTCAAGCAGGGCTACCTAGAGCCAGTTGCTCAGGACCATGCCCAGATGGCTTTTGAATATCTCCAAGGTGGGAGATTCAGCAACTGGCACTTAGGGACATGGTTTAGTGGACATGGTGGTGTTGGGTCAATGGTTGGACTCAATGATCTTAGAGTTCTTCTCCAACCTTAATGATTCTATGATTCTATGATTCTCTGGGCAACTCGTGCCAGTACTTGATCACGCCCAGAGTAAGAAAGTGCTTCCTGATGTTCAGGAGGAACCTCCTCTGTTCCAGTTTGTGCCCGTTGCCTCTGGTCCTGTCACTGGGCACCACTGAAAAGAGCCTGGCTCCATCCTCTTTACATCCTCCCTTCAGGAATTTCTGTACATTGATAAGATCCCCCTCTGAGCCTTCTCTTCACAAGGCTGGACAGTCCCAACCCTCTCAGCCTTTCCTTATAGGAGAGATGTTCCCGTCCTTTAATCATCTTTGTGGCCCTTCACTGAACTCTCTCCAGTATGTCCATGTCTCTCTTGTACTAAGGAGCCCAGAACTGGACACAGTACTCCAGATGTGGCTTCACTAGTGCTAAGCAGAGGGGAAGCATCACCTCCACCTTTCATTCCATAAGTTGTGACACACCTTTATTGAGTATTTTGAACACATTAACACCTTTTTAAACATCTTTAGCTGAATATAGGTTTTTATTTTCCTGAGTGTATAATTTGAAATATGTTTGCTGTTCAATGAATTAGTGACTTTTGTACATCTGTTTTTAAAAATCTATACCTTTAATGTTGTATTGTGTTTCAACTGAGCTTACAGACTTTAGTTTTTTTTGCTTGTGTTTTGTGTTTTTTGGGTTTTTATTTTAGGTTTTGTTTTGTTTTGTTTTGTTTTGAGGGGGTGTTGGTTTTGTTTGTTTGTTTGTTTAAATTAATAAATACACCTAGAAATAAGGCACAATAGTGGTGCTGAATACTTTGAAAAAATGTGGCTCATTCTCTGCTGGTTGCATGGAAACCCATCTCTTTAAAGAAAATAGCCCTGGTCCCATATGTCCCTGAATTTCCCAAAGCAAAGTGATTAGCAGACTTAGGTAGCTAATTGTAATATAGTTCATGGCAGTGACTCCCCAGATTTGCCACTGAGAAGCCCAGGTTGGAGACTGCAATTCTTTAAGTGAAAAAAAAAAAAAACAAAACCAAACCCAAACCAAACCCAACCAACCAACCAACCAAAACCCACCACAGTTTACATACCCTGGCTACCTTTTTTATCACTGTCATAGTAACTTACATAATTTCATAAAATCAATACCAACTGGATTGTAATTCCTATCTGTCTGGTTTTGGTTTTTTTTTTTTCCTCAGACATTTGATTTATTTCAGACAAATTTAGGAGAGGGAGGTCTGACTCCTCTATAGCTGCATATATGTTCTTATGATATCAGTACCTGGGTAGGAAGAAGCAGCCCAATTAAGTGCTCTCATCAAGGAAAAGACCATAGTTTAAGGTCAACAATTATTTGATCTGTTTGGCCTGCTGGGTAGTCCATCAGAAAATGCATGCAAGCTATCCAGTTGTCTTTGACTTAACAACTGTAAGGGTCATGTATTGCACTATCAGTCCCTGGAAAAAATGGAAGGGAGCTGACTGTACTTTACTGGTTTGGTGCAAAGACCAGAAAAATGAAGATATTGTGGTAGAATAATCATAAGAAAAAGGGATAGGCATTTAGAGACAGATCCATAGGAAACCAAGTACTACTAGTACTTCATCTTATTTGCTTGTATTTAAATTCCAAGTTCTGTGTATCAATCTGGTAGAAACACTCTCTCCTATCCAATCGGCATCAGAGATACTACAGAAAATCTTTTGTTTTATTTATGTTCACAAAGATGTTGATATGAAAGTAGCTAATATTTGCTGTGGGGAAATACACTTGAACATGTTTGCCATGCAAACTATGTTGAGATTGTAAACCATGAGGCTATTTATTATCATTCAATAATTATCACTAAGATTTAATATAAATCAATACTACTTTGAAGCAATGACAAAAAATCACCAAATTCCAGTTCTGCACTTCACTTCATTATGAGCAACTAACAACAATACAAATTTTAAAAGCAAATTAAAAAAAAAAAATCTATCTTTAATATGCACAAAAGGGGACCATTTAATTTCCATCATTTCTGTTCCTTATCAATATTAACAATGTGCTTCTCCTATCGATAAGTAGCTGTCTTTGGTCTTCTATTAGTGTTTCTTCTGAAGTCACTGATATGTATATAGAAGCCTTGAAAGAGTTCTCCATCACCAGAACAGGGTTTTCCTCTTAATACTTCTGCGTCACTCTCATTAACACTAATTGCAGTTACAAGGGAAGAATAAACCCCAAAGTATCATCTAAATGCAGTCCAGCCAACATCACACAGATCTACTCTGTTACTTAATATTTTTCACTGTACTTGCTGAGTGTTTTAGATTACTGAAATTTTAAACTTGGGAGGAAAAACAAAACCAAAAAAGAGAAAAAAATAGAAGACAGGAAGGGAGAGAAGAAATTAAATTCCTTTTATATTTTGTTAATGTTAATACTCTGCACCTAAGACATGGGTGATCAGTTTCAGCATGGGTATTCAGTGGTCCGCCTTCAGAGCACACATATACACAGCTTACCAAAGCTTGTTTTACAGATGTCTTAACTTTAACAAAAACTGAGGATTTTGCAGAATTCCAGGACATATGGTTCTCTATCACAGCAGGTTCCCACAATGTCGTGTTACTACAAAATACTTATTTCACAAATGTAAGCCAAGTGTGTAAAAGGATACATATATCTTGTCACCTTTCCATGTTAATACCAGATGAAAAGATGTATTTTAAACATGGAGGGATTTGTCAGTGTTTTTAAGATTCCATATGAACAGACTAATTTTGCAAGGCTAAAACAATGATCTAGACATGCTTTCTCTATGTTTTGTTCAGTGTATGTGGCTGTGCTTTATAGTATTACCACCACAAATCCCATGCCAAGTCCTGAGCTCATTCAGAGTAGATAATGTAGTCCTGCATTGACAGGAAGATCGTTGCCTCATTAGTCTGCAGTCCCACATAAACTTGCACATGTGTTAGCCCTAAGACTCAGCAGGCAACTCCAGTGAAACCACTGAAGTTGTTCTCAGAGCATAAAGATAAACAGATGGGTGAATATTTGTAAAACTGGGATCTTAGAAGTTACGCCATTTTTGGACAACATGACAAGGTGATATCCTTTCTGTTCAGTCCCACAGAGGAAGTGTCAGAGACTGTGTGCTTTATGCAACATTGACTGATTCTGATTTTAGAGTATGTTTATTATTCTTTAAAAACATAGGGATAGAGTAGAGATGAATCAAAGTATGTTTGTATGTTAAAAAGAAAAGGACCCATTTATGCAAGTCTTCATCTTCTCATTAGCAGGAAGACTACCGTCTACGTTCCCTGCCAACTTCCAGCTCTCTGCAGGGTGTTACCAATACGTACGTAACGCTTCGGGAGCAGAAGAAATGCTTTTTGGAGTTGATAAAAGAGGAAATAACTGTGGATGAGACTGAATTATTGGTAGGACTATTTAGAAACAAACAGAAATAAACAATTTGTTCCAAGTGGTGTTTCCAGGCTATGGGAGAAAATGGAAGGAATTGATCCTTATCAGACAGCATGCTGGAATAATTGTCAGGAGAATTTGTCGGGAAAGAATATGTTGGCAAATGAAAAAATATAAAACTATATAATACATGTGCAAGTGTCCTTGTGTAATCCCTGACAAGCATCTAAATAACACAAGGGAATAGATTTCCTTATACTTCAGAATTCAGAACAGTCATTGAATTCTTTTCGTTGTTAGACTTTTGTCTTGACCAAGGCAAAGAACTCATATAAGCTTCTAGAAAGAGGCAAAACAGATTAATGTCATCAATGTTATCCAATATAGTGATACCACTGACAACATTAGTGTATGACAATATCTTGTGCCAGGAAATAAATAGCATCACATGTGGAAAAATGACTTTAAAACCAAACTGCATTACATTGTCTCTAAGAGGGGGGAGTGTTAGGAGCCAAAAAAAAAAAAAAAAGCAGCTATAACTCATTCTTTTTTCAATGTCAATTTTAATCTGACCAGATTTCTCCACAATTTTTGAAACATTAAACGAACTGAAAATTACTTCTTCCCCTTCCTTACACATAGCCACTAGTCACTCCTACTGCCAGTGCTTGGGAACCTGTACAAAATATACAAATTTTAATTGAAAAGTTTGATCTGTCAAAGATAAAACAATTCAGGAAGGAGAGTAGATTTCATTGTGTTGCCTCGAATTGTTTTGAAAATGACTGAATGAAATATTCTAAGTTGCTGCTTAGAAATGATTTTTTTTTTCATTTCATTATCAGAACAATTTATTTTAATGTTGAAATCCAAAGACATTCTGAAAAAAGTGGACTTAATCCCACTAAAGATTTATTTGGGTTCAGTTTGCTTTCATATTTTGGCTCCTTGTTTTCTACTTGTACTTTTGGTTAAGGACAGGAAAGAGTTTAAATCTCCAAATAATTCATCAGATCAGAAGCATTAATTCCTGCCCATCTCTACTCACTCCAGCCTATACTTTCTTTAGCTCTGTGGTACAAATATAGGCACAAACTTTTTGCAAAAATTCCCGGAGCAATCATATTTCAGACAAAACAAAAACCCAACATTTACTCTCAGCTGGTGCAAACCAGCTTATCTCCTTGTATTTGTGAGGAGCTATAGTGATAGCTGGAGATACAGCCAAATGCATTTCATATGATTGGTGTTTAAATTCTCCTCTGAGCTGCAGTTATGTTCCTGAACTCAGAATTTGCCCCAAAGTACATGGTATTCTGTGTGTGGATTTCTGTAATGTTTATTATTCACAATTTGTACAATAGCACAGTATGTGTCATATTATCCAATGTTTGGGATCTAACCCGCATCACACATGAAAGTGTATCTCCCTGCTAAGAAATACCCTAGCTCTCAGAGGTACATGTTTTCTTTCTTCTTCACTTCAAAAGCAAATAATGAGGTGGCCAAAAAGGCTGAGTGTTTCAGAGGCCATGCATTCATCTACATATTGAATTCAGATCAGCTTAGTATCCATTTTCTTAGGCTGTTCACTACAAAGTGAAACCCTGACATGCAAACTAAATTCTGACTCAGGAAAGCACTTCTTATCAGGTAAGCTCTGAAACCAGTGGGGGTTTTTTGTTATTTTTTTTTCTACAGGGCTGAGAGAGACAGGCTACTGTTTAATTTTAGGCACAACTTAGCACTAAGAAAGTTCAGCATGTTCCTAACACAGGGAACCTCCCTTATGAAAACAGCAATAAAAACCAATATAACAATAGGAAACGCTGAAATGCACCATGCTGTTGTCAGCCATCAGGTGCGCCACCCTCATCTGGTGATCTCAAGAATTCAGATGAACTCAAGCTAACCTACAAAAACAGCTCCATGAGCCCCAGCTTGCAGGAAAGAAAGGTTGTGTGGGGAAGCCTCCTGTAACACTTCCATTATCCAAAACATATGTGACTCTTGTTTTAACACCTTTTAAAAACAATGCCCCTTTTAGGTGTCATGCTCAATAAAACACTTGTTCTCCAAAACTCAGAATGAATTAGAGAAAGAAGGAGAAATAAAAGCCACACTTTTTATCATTACATTTTTATTGAAATTTAAACACCCAAGTGAAAGAGATTTACATAAAAGAATTTGACCTACACGATATACCATACATGATTGAAAATTGCTTTGCCGTTCTCCATAAAGTCTCAGCTTGACTGGCAGATAGAATGTAAAAGCAATATGTGAGATCTGCTTTCATTTAAATTTGCACTCTCATACGTCAAATAGTATTATATATTTTTGCTTAATATTTTACAACAGCAAGGACATTAGTTCAGTATCCTTCTAAAGAATAACCCAACATATGCCAAAACAGACAGAATTTTGGATTCTTTACTTAACCCTTTATATAGTCATGCTTTCAGAGGCCTAAAACGTAAGCAGAAGTCAATGGGGATACTTCTGCTGAAAGTGAAGGGGACTTGGATCATAATTTTAAATAGGGTTTTATTTATTTAAGGAAACATTTAAAGTATCTGTGGACTTCAAAGGAGTTAGCCATCTAATTTCCCTAAGTAAATTTTGGAAACCCACTTTTCCTGACACAGAGGTCCAAGTCATAAAATCTATTATACTTATGTCATATCAAGACTATAATTAATGGGATTTCATCCCATATTTATCCCACTATTGCTTTCAGTGTGATAAACAGATAATAAGTAAGAATTTCAAATTGCCTTCAAATTGAAAACGTAATGATTTTTTTAAAAATAAAATAATTTCCTTCAAAAAATCAATTCACAAAAATCCCACTTAATATAGAATTTTTCTGTTAGTGATAAAATTAGAAAGACGTGTCATTTCCAAAGTTTGTCTGCAAAATATCCAGGCTAAAAAAAATTTCAGTCTGCTTTCTACATGTAATAAAGATTATTACCAGAGGAAAGCTGAACTAAGCTACAAATCTTTCACTATGCTGTTCCAAGACTTCCAAGTAACTAACAAGATGAAAATGCAGCAAGGAATGACCCAACAAGTTGATATGTGTTGGAACTTCTTGTAGATCTGGATATATGCACAAGCTGGCATGCCGGGTAAAACCAGAATAAAGTAAGAAGTATCTTGAAAGTGGTTGCAATGAATGAAGTACAGCATAAAGCCTCACTCAATATCACAGAGAACCATAAAAGAATCCATAATTCTGTGGGAATTGTGCATGGAACCCTTACATCTTTGATGGTTTACTCAACAACATTTATTTGGCATGACAATAAGCATATTGAGTAAGTGGGCTAGCTCTTTTATCCATTTCGGGGTAATAGTTTCATAAACTGGCTACTGACAACAGTGAAGAGGTCCTTCTGAAAGGCAGCCTCCGTCAGTCGGTAAAAACAAAAACTATTCCTAAAAGTGGGGGAGAGAAATTTGTATCAGAAGAGGGGTGAGTGAATATCCTCCAATAAGAGTAACAATAAACAACCTTACTAACCTGGGTGAAACAAAAAAAAGGAGAGTAGGAGAAATCTGATGTGATTAAGTTATCCCAGGGAAAAAAAAGGAATAGTTCTGCAAGAGAAGCAGGGATGAGCCACGAAAGTACTAATAATCATTTCTAGGGACAGGGCTAGAGAATGTGAGGATAGGGCCAAACAAAGGGTACAAGAGTGAGCAGGCAGGACAGAGACCTACTTGTAAGCTGCCAAGCTTCATCAGTAATGAAGCTCCTTGGAGGCGAAGCAGCAACAGAGGGGAGCAGAACTTGCTGCAAAGAGCCTTTAAGAGTTGAGCCACTTCAAGCATAGTCTTGGAAATAAAGCTAAAAATGAACGTATCATGAGAGAGCAGAGAGAAAAAGAAAGGCAATTGGTGGACAATAAAAAGAAGCATAGAAAGAGATGTAGCACTTTCTGAAATATCAAGGTTGAATCATTATGTTTTGATTGGTGTGTTGCTATTGAAAGTGTGAATATTTTAAATTATAAAGTTTTGCACCTTAAATCTGATAAAATAATATACATATAAAACCAATGTACACCAATAAACTACAAAAATTATAATATATGAAGAAATAGTCTAAATGTTTTAAAAATGTAACATCACAATAAAAATGCATACATGTATGAATATAAAATAACAATCCCAACTTATAAAAATTATATACTTGAAAATATTACTAAAAAATAACATGCTAATTTGTTTTAACTTTTTCACATCCAATTTTAGTGTGAAATTGCTTTATTTGACCAAATATTCTAGTGTGAGTAAGACTGCATTTTTTGATGGAAAATTGTTTCACTGTATGTTTTCAATCCCATTAATAATGTCTTTTCTTAAAAGTGGTGTTCACTTAGGAGGTCAAATAGGGATTTAAATACATAATAATGCATTATCTACCTCAGCATTTAAAGTCAAGGTTATGAGAAATCTATTTGCTGAAAGAGTGGAGTAGCTGCATCTCATGAACCCTGAAATATTTCATTTTCCTGTTATTTCAAAGTTTCAGGTTTACTGTTCATAAATGACCCCCCCACTCTACTTGGAATTGCCTGTGGGGCTTTTTTTAAGCAGGGGTAACAACATAGAATCATAGAATCATTGAGGTTGGAAAAGACCTCTAAGATCATCGAGTCCAACCATCGACCCAACACCACCATGTCCATTAAACCATGTCCCTAAGCGCCTCATCTACACATCTTTTAAATACCTCCAGGGATGGGGACTCCACCACTTCCCTGGGCAGCCTCTTCCAAGGTTTAACCACTCTTTCAGTAAAGACATTTTTCCTCACGTCCAATCTAAACCTCCCCTGGTGCAACTTGAGGCCATTTCCTCTTGTCCTATTGCTAGTTACTTGGGAGAAGAGACCGACACCCACCTCACTACAACCTCCTTTCAGGTAGTTGTAGAGAGCGATGAGATCTCCCCTGAGCCTCCTCTTCTCCAGGCTAAACAACCCCAGTTCCCTCAGCCGCTCCTCAGAAGCCTTGTTCTCCAGACCCCTCACCAGCCTCGTTGCCCTTCTCTGGACACACTCCAGCACCTCGATGTCCTTCTTGTAGTGAGGGGCCCAAAACTGAACACAGTATTCGAGGTGCGGCCTCACCAGTGCCGAGGACAGGGGCACGATCACTTCCCTCCTCCTGCTGGCCACACTATTGCTGATACAGGCCAGGATGCCATTGGCCTTCTTGGCCACCTGGGCACACTGCCGGCTCATGTTCAGCCGGCTGTCAACCAGGACCCCCAGGTCCTTTTCTGACAGGCAGCTTTCCAGCCACTCTTCCCCAAGCCTGTAGCGCTGCATGGGGTTGTTGTGGCCCAAGTGCAGGACCCGGCACTTGGCCTTGTTGAACCTCATACAGCTGGCCTCGGCCCATCGATCCAGCCTGTCCAGGTCCCTCTGCAGAGCCTTCCTACCCTCGAGCAGATCAACACTCCCACCCAACTTGGTGTCATCTGCAAACTTACGGAGGGTGCACTCAATCCCCTCATCCAGATCATTGATAAAGATATTGAACAAGACCGGCCCCAGTACTGAGCTCTGGGGAACACAACAATTTAGAGTCAACTATGGAAAAACAAATCCTAGCATAAATTCTTCCGTTCAGCAGCAAAAAAGCAGTCAAGAGAGCAGTCTCCTTGAGTACATCCACATAAATGTATTGATTATTTTTCTGTAGTGCTCACCGCTACCATACTAAAGGGATGCACACAAAGGTTAGAGTCAACCTTCACAAGGTCCTTTCTAACTAAGTCTGAGACAAGAAAGTTTGACTGGGCTCTCTTTCTTTCATGGGTATTTCATCAGTGAATCTTCCCTTTCAAATTGCCATGTCTTTGTCTGTTTGTTCCTTTACTCTTTATAGTCATTGTTTGGAATATCTGTGTGCATCTCTCTGTGTGAAACATTGTAGGGTATCGGGAAAGCTTGTCTTTAACAAAAAGTATTATGCCCAGTGGGATCTTTTAGACAGCGAGTCTCTGTGTCTGTCCATCATAGCCAAACCCCTATAATCCCTAACTCTTTATATATGTATCTCTTTTCCTAGCCTTGTTTTTTGTTAGTTTCTGTGCTCCAGAGGATCAAAACTGTCTTGATGGGTCACAAATACAAAGCCGTATCTAGGTAAAAAAGTTATAAAAAGCTACATGATGCAGGTCTAACCCACTCATTAGTATGCCTCACAGGTTCTCCTGTGAGCCATACCCCTAGAGGCTATCAGCTTGTCACGGTCTCAGCTGAAAAGCTTGGGATCAAATTGCTGAGACTTAGGCATTTAGCTTCCAAGATCCCCTGGTTTGTTTCCCAACCTGTCAGCAAATATTGTGGCCTTCACGTAAAAGGAATGGATCTGATTTTTAATTACTGTGCACTTTGGATCTGGTTTCTTTTGATTTTGGGAAATAAGTAAATCATTGTTCAATATGTACTATAATCGGAGAGAATAATACCTTATACACTTCTGGTATCTTCACTTCCCATATACCATCATGAAATTCAGTGCATGCTTTATACTACTGTTTCCCACAAATCCCCAGTACATTGTCCAAAAAGGTGTCTAACATTTCAGAAGATCAATAGCTCAGTGAAACTGAGTTTTGCATATGCAGAGGGCCAGTTGTTAAGGTTTGACCTTGATGCACTGCTACGAGAAGACTGTCCGCTGCAACTGCCTAGGTTCTTCCTATGCTATTCCTGTACTTTTACTATTCCTATATCATTCCTATACTTCCTATACCATTACTGTTACCGCCTATGCTATTCCTATACTATTCTTTCAGTACAGGCAAATAACAAATATTAGCATCCAAATCTCATATTTTCCCCGGAGTTTACTTGATAATAATTTCTCAGCCATTTTGGAAGGGGTACGTAATGAGAAAATACCTGGAGAGATCTGTTGAAATAACTGTTATCCTTCTGAGGAATGATCAGACCTCTGCATTGTTCGATCCGTGTACAAAAGGTGGGAAATGAGATTTACCAGAGGGAACCAGGGGGTTAATTTTTCTTTTCTTGCCTCGTCCTCTCTTATTAACACCTGCTTGTTTCTTTTCCATGTCACTTTTCTGCCCTCAACCACATCACTGTGTAACTCCCTTCTTTTAGGTCAAGGACTTGTCTGCCTTGATATAAATATTAATAATTTCAGTTCTTTACAAAGAATGGTGTATATTTTGGGTGAGGAATTTTTTTAAAAGCCAAACTCCTTAAAAACTGATGATCCTAAGGGACAGAGCATTGTCTAGTAAAAGGAGTGGAACTGGAATAGACAACTTCTAAGCTCTGCCATTGAATTCTTCTTTGACACAGAAGTAATTTATTTCCTGTGATGCAGTTTACCCACTTGTAGAATTAGTTTAATAATAATTACCTGGCTCACGGCATGTTCCAAGACTTCATTAGTGTTTATAGAGCACTTTGTTTGTCAGGTTTGAGTTCTTTGCCTCAAAACTCTGCATAGTGGGAAAGCAAACAATGAAACTGTTAATTATTACTAAGCAACTGGTCAAGTAAAGCAGAGTTCTTCATTCTCACTGATAGCCTTTCTCTGTTCATCTTTTTGTGTGTAAATGTGCTGCATTCTATCAATCAGATCCTGAATTTCAAAAAAATATTCAAAACCTTCAACATGAGGAAGTGGAGCTGAAATTATCTGAGAGACCTCAGTTTTGGGATGTGAGGGAGGCAGAGAAAGGATAGGTGGCAAGGAAGTTTGCGTGATATAGAAGAAAGGAATGTATTCACTAAATTTGAGCATAAAAATTACTCCTCTTCTTATTCTTTTGGCCAGAACACTGGGATGATAATGTGACAATATGTTCTAACATCATCCAAACCTTCCCTGGAGCTTTTCTTGTACTGCTTGATTTCTTTGGGGCACCTATTTGTTATCTCAGTGGACACTCTAATCTGAACTACACTAAATATTCACAGCATCACAGCTCCTCCAGCCTTTGTGTCCACAGCTGAAATCTCTATCTTTCAGGGAGCAAATAATCCAAGGGTGTTCCTTGCATACATTCTCAGCTGATTCTTACACTGAAAAATAAATTTGCACTTTAAAAACTAGATAACAGGCACTCATGTGTTTCATGGCTCTGTTGTTATATAAATTTATTTAATAAAATCCTGATTCAGTTCTAGAATCAATCTGTAGTTCTAGAGGTGATATGTTATCAAGAGACATAGCGAAAAACAGGCAATTCACAAAGCAAATCTAATGAACAAGGACAAAACCAGATGACAGACAATTTAAAAGACCCCTTTTTTTCTCAGTTTCGTAGGACAAATTCTGTGAAGGGATTTTGCACTAATGGATAGCCTGCAAAAATACACTGAAAATACCCATTAGGATGTCTTCAGTAAAGCCAAGATTATCCCTGCTCATTTTAGTGGGATAGCTACAATGATATATTTTATTACTGTAACTTTAATTCCCAGGAGTCCAATTCTATCCCCATTTTATTCAAACTGCAAAAGTTTTTATTAGTATTTTGGGTGAATATTTTGATTTTGATTCATCTTACTAAGGGATTTGGGGGAAATAAGCAGGAAAAGATAGACAGTTAAATATTAATTTTCAAGAAACAGAAAGAATTAGAACGACTTTCAAAATAGCTTATACATAAAAAGGGAAGAGATAATGTTCAGAACCATCCACATATTCAAATGGCATGAATCATGCAAGTCTTTCTGGAAATACGTCAATGCTACCAGGCACAACAAGTAGAATGACACTGGTCTGAAAGGATTTTGGCAGTGATTCCCATTAAGCATAGACAGTTTGTCAGCTGTTCAGGTTTTTCAGAATACGTATGTAATCCTAGATGGAGACAAAATTTTGAATTAGTTACTGTCTTTACAGCAGAAAAAAATCTATTGTGCAAATGTACTAGTAATAGTAATATAGACAATTCAGAGTTGAATAATATATGCATATGCAGGTAGCTATGTAAAAGAAAGACAAGTAAATCCATTTGGATCTAATACTGCTGTATCTGATTTTGGCAGGAGATTCCTGGATTTTTCCAGTGTCTCATCTATTGTAATTTCCAGCTGTCTCTCAGTTTTGATATGTTTCCTGTAAGTATCATAACCATTTTTCAAGTCCCAACCTCACAGCTTCCTATTATACTTGCAAATAGTCAACTAAAGTACATCTGTTCTGTATAGAGAAATATGGGTTTACCTCTTTTTTTCTCCATAGCATTGACTGTGGCATACTAAAATATATACCAAATAATTTGTATATATATTCTTTTACCTTAAACACTGTATATTCTAGTAAGAAAGCACATACACATATATATGTATCTAATTTAGTCACTAAAATGTTCTGCTAAATAGAAAACATTTAGGAAATAAGTGTATGATACTTTTATATTACACTAGGCTACTTGTTTTAAATCCATGTAAGTATACAACTGACATTGATGGAAAACCTTGAAGAAGGTTTTTTGCTCGCTAAGCACAGATTTGCATGATGGCAAGCAGTTTCTCCATTACTGCTGATATTAAGAGGCTGTATTCATCTACTTGACAATTTTGTTGCCTCCCTTCCCCCTTCCTTGTTTCTCACTGTAGCTTGCTAGACTGGAGAGAAAAGATCCTTCATTTAGCTGTCATCCAGACCCAGTGTTTTAGCCTGACACCCAAACCTAATTTAGAAGAATAAGATTATTGTCAATGCAAAATAATTCTTAGTATCTGCATTTAAGGTATGCAAAATGTACTGCAATTTTAATGGCTTGGTTGTTCACATTTTTCTTCAGTTGCTGCAGAACACACTTTAAAACATATGTTTTAAATTACATAAAAATATATTTTATGATGGTACACTGAAAGCAAGGCAATCTGGAGGACAAAACTTCCCAGCAGCAACAAATCTGGCATGGCGTTATTATTATGTTCTTATATTCTGAAGTTTGGTTTTTGTTTTGTTTTGCATTTGTATATTTGTTTTTGGAGCGGGAAAAGGTAAGAAAGGAACACTTTCTATTAAAATAATGCGTCAGACAAATTCAGGAGTAAATCAGAATGAAAAATTAATCACTGTTTTTACGGGCCAAAGAAAGTGGGGAAGTGCTAATACACAGAGTATTAAATTCCTAATATATACTAGATTTAGTAGCTTTTTCTGTTTATACAGCTCCAGCACTATTAAAGGCTTTACCAATAAGTATACATGGAATTATGAACAGCTGCATTGAAAATACTCTGATATTTGGTATCTCTGTGCATTCTTGCAATAGAAATTTACCTGTAGCTCTGCTGAACTATTTATCATATGAGCACACAAAACCAGAGAGTTTCAGAACTATCCAACTTATCCTTAGTTTCACGTATTTGTGCTTAATATGTAAAGGCAGGAGCTTAACAATCTAGGATCTACTCATTCCCTGGAGAGAAGAGACCCAAAGGGAGCTCCAAACCCCTTTCAGAAGATGGGAGCTGAGACACGTTCCTTTGTTATTTTGAGAGGAAAGCCTACTGTCATCCACAGATGTTGTATTTGCCATTGACATCCAGCAAGAGGTTCAGTGTTAAGAAAACCTCAATGACAAGAGCAAATGATTCAGATTACCGTACTAAGCAGCCTTCTGCAGTCAGAAATGGCCCAGCAAAGCCCTGCTGGGCTTGGAGGAATTTCACCTCTATTCCAGTTGAACAATGAGCCAGAAAGGAGACATTTGAAGCAATAAAGTCAGGAACAGATGGGTGAGCCAAAGGTTAGTGTTAATATGATCCTCTGAAAATTAGCTCAATGGTCATCATTACCACAGACTGACACAACAAGAAATGTCATTGGAAGAAACAGAGGAAAGTAATACAAGCACAGAGGGATCAAAAAAAACCCCCACAAGAATATGTACATATTAATTCATAAAAAAAATGTCATGCACCTTCAGAGCTACAAATTGGAGATGTAGGTGGTCTCCAAAGTTATCTATAACAGAGACATCTTTAGTAAGGACACCCTAATTGGAATTCCCATCGAGTTAGAGTTGCTCAGACTCATAGGTTTCAGAGGATATTAGTTGCCTTAAGTAGGAATGCATTTTGTTAGACAGCTCTCCCTGAGAATGCTTTCCCTAGCTCTCGTGTGCTTTGCCTCGGGGTTGTGATATGCATTACCATAGACAAGCACAGTTGTCTCACTGATTCATAGATTGTAGTGGGGGCATGATCCATTATCCTAATTACCATGTTGAAAGAAATATTCAGGAAAAATATAAAAATATGTCTTTTTAAGCTTCATCCGCAGAAATTCATGTCTAGCCAAGTGAATGAATGCACTGAAGTTTACTGGGAACCTGATATTATACTCATTGGCACAGACTATAATTCCAGTGAAGTCTATGGAAAGATGCCAAATTACACTAGGTGCAAAAAACTGGATCTAGCTGCACATTTTATATTCTTCTTTTTCTTTCTGCCACTTGAATGAACGTATGCATTAATTACATGCGCCAGCCCTATAATATAAATATCATTCCTTTTTTTTTTTTTAATAGATGGCTGAATGAAATACAAATCTATACAAATCTCCAGAATACAACAGATTTTCACAATGAGAGAAAGAATCAATTATTTATTATCAGATGATTTTGGAGGTCACTAAACTTTGATAGTCAAAAGCTCCCAGAAATAGACCCTGTAAGAGCCATGTTAGGCCTTAAAATAAAAAGAACTGGTATACCACTGCCTGGAATCACAGCCTAGGAGTTTGAAAATGTCTTCTTTCACCTAAGAAATGTAAAAAATACAGGAGGTGCAAAATGACAATGTCCACCTTAAAAAGAAGAAAAGGACACAGAAGGGCAACTAGCCATGAATAGAAACAACCCCTTTGAAACTATACATCCTCCCTGACTTTCCTCTCACTGCATCTTATAAAGACATTGGCTTGAAACCTTTCAGAACTCTAAACTCAGCCTTGTTCTAAACTTGCCTGTAATCTTTGAGCAATCATAAAAATGCTTGCAGGTTTACAGCATTTACAAACATTATCCAAAAATGCTATGCCAGTTGGCCACCCAGCATCTTATTTGAAAAGTAATGCATATTTGTCTGTGGAGTGTCTGAGATAATAAAGACCCTTTGTTCACTGACTAAAAGAGCAGAGAAAGAGGCAGGAATGTCTCCAGTTTCTAATGAGTTTCTATATTCTGTGAACAATTATTATCTTAAACAACACCCACACCCACAACTTCCCAATCTACTCAATCATTTATATACAAAGAGAAGAAACTATGTATACTGTTGTTATGGCTTTCAGAGAGAGAGAACATTTTTTTAACTTCCCTGCTAAATTATTAAATAATCCAAATCTAGATGGCAGTGAGAGTATTTTCTTCACGGCATCATTTAGAGAAATTAGAGGAACTGCAGCTAGGGAAAAAAAAGACAAAACTGCTTAAGTCTTAAATGACTGCACTAGTTTCCAATCATGTTCTTATTTATTTTAGCTTTATGATAGAAACTTGTTCTCTTGAGAAAGTCAGAAGCAATTATTTCCTATCATAGCAAATTACTATTAATAGGAATTACTGCAAGAGTAAGGGGCGTATCGGCATCTACAGTCTGACACATCATAAACCCAACAGACTGTGACACAGTCAGTCAAGTGCACAGAAAGGGACTCTTTCCTTAAATTTGGGATTCAGGTTCTAGAAGAATTTGGAGCAAATAAAAAATCTCTGCCATTAGATTCTTTTATATCTTATGGGAAAGACACACAGACACCCCTTCTGTTAGATAATGTGGATCCTTCCACTCCACAAAGTCAAGGTTCCAAAAACAGCTAAACCATAAATGCACACAAAAATGTGCCTTTCAGAAGATGTGGGCTCCCAAGGGGTGTCTCTCTCCCAGAGGTTATATCTGTATGCAGGATACAATTTCTCCAGTGTGCCTGTCCTTTCAAATGATTTCAAGACTCACAGGTATGTATGAAATACAGCCCACTGAGTATTTGTCAGCTGAGGTGAATCCTTTGTTGCCTCCTCCAGCCCCTACCCCTGAGATCTAAGGAGTTAATATTTCACCAAAATATTCCCTTCAGTACCTCTGTTGTTAAATGTTTCCTGGAAAGGGAAAAGGACTCCACTCAAAATAATAAAAACATAACAGCATGATTCTGTGATCACCCAAAAATTCTTCAAAGTCCACTTGAACTTCTGTAGATATAAAAAAATCAAATACTGTTCCACCACCACAAAAAACAAACAAACAAAAACCCCCAAAATCCCAAACAAACAAAAACAGTGTCAAAATTTGAGCCTGCACTGGTTATAAACTTTCTTATAAAATTACTTTGCATTTTTTGGAATGTAGTTTTTCACAAATACACATTTTGAATATACAATCAAACCATTTAAAATTTCTGGTGGTAATTTGTGTAAGACCAGCCAGTCCTGGTTATTATATATAGTACTTTCATCTAGCATGGTTTATCTAGCATAAGTAGCGGAGTTTCTCTTTCCACAGGTGAGAAAACTGAGGAATGAGAAAGAAATGGTTAATCTCTTTACAGAAGAACAGGGACCAGAACTGAAGCTGACCTTGCTTATAGTCTATACATTGACCTGAATGTTCATGAAGTAAAGTCTGTGTGTTATGAAGTCTCGTATATATCCTCAGATCAAACATTTTCTTTAGTCAAATAGCGCTGACTTTTGGGAAAGCTCCTGGGGCATTTAATATACTAGAAAATTCACGTCACTCTTTGTAAACCACGCTTTCCAGTGATAGATTCCTATTTACAGAGTAGCATAGATGCAATGAGTCTTGTTGAAAGGGATAATGTCAGACAGTTGCTTCAGCCAAGACTCAGTGTTGTTTTCTCCCTTGCCATTTTCAGTTTGGCCTTTCTAGTCTCTGGACTTAGGTGCAGTTGTACTTGTGTTATCCATAACAGCTTTACTACTAAATCTGTCTCTGGAAGCAGCCAGCAAAACTTACAGTGAATCAAATCTCACATGCTTGCACTGCATTATTTTATTTTATTCATCTAGCATTCAGACAGGTACTCTGGTTATTTCAGAACAAAAAGTATATGAAAAACAAATTATGTATCCATGCATGTGTGTTTTATAGACATGAACAAATACATACAATCATGTACTAATTTTTAAAAACAGGTGATATGTTACAGTTAAAATGCATCACTGTTTTATAACATTTTCAGTGAGGGAGAAACATATACAAAAGCTACCAAAAATTATGGTATCTATTTTCTGGCGATACCAGTGTGCACTGTTTAATTACACTATTTCAGAACCAGCTTTAACGCTAGGCTGGGACCATAGAGAATGATACACACGCTCCAACCACAGAATAGAGAGGGAAAATAAAGAACAGTGCCTTTCCATCCGGTAGAAACTCAAAGGAGCACAATTCTAGACTTTAGGAGTTGGGCAAATTGTTTCATCAACTTCTCTTTTCTGAGACTGCCTATAAAGAAACTGTTTAAGCAAAAGGGAAAACTCTCAAAAGGAGAAAAAATAAAGCTCTTAAATGTTTCAGTTTTTATTCTCAGAACCCAAATTAAAGGCATGTATAATAAAAAAAAAAAGCTCTGGAAACAAGAAATGCTTATAAAAGTGCTATTCTTTTATTTGGTGTTTTCCACACACCTCCTCCTTTCCAATGCCCATAATTATTTCTGTGACTAGCTGAAAATACCCAAAACTACCCTGATAAAATATGTGTTCCTAGAGGCCAGCCTAGCCAAGTTCTTTCTTCTCCTTGCACAAAGCAACGATGGATCCTCAACAATAATTCCCTACTTAACATGCACATTAAAAACATGAGATGAGCAACGATGTTTACAACCTAACACTGGCGATTCTGGAAAGGATGGCTTAGGGCACTTCATAGCTATGTTGTTGCTGCTCTGCAATATACCTGTAGTTTATGAGAACTTGTAGCTCAAGAAAAAGATTAATGATATCAATTATTTAGTGCTCACATATTGTACTATATTGTTTTATTTTCAGTTGTATACATATACTACCTGTCCAGTTTAATATGCCCAAAAATTTGAATGAGAGACACACAGTTGCTTTGCATATGTTTGGAGAGGTATAAGACAAGACAATAAAATATTTAACAACCAAAGGACTATCCACTGCAAGTATGAAGTGAAAATGAGGCAATTCTTTCTTAAAAGGGTCCTTGAAATAAAATTCTCAAACTAAGCATGCAACAAATTAAAATGCGCAAAGGTCTGTGTAGCAATCCTGTGTAGCAATACAGGCTAGGCTTTGGCCTGTATGAATATAAAAAAAAAAATGTTGTGACAAGAATCTAACAAGCCCTAATGAACTGAGCAAGTTTATTCTAAATTCTTTTCAGTTATTGTAGGAAACATCCTGTTCCCAGCTCCTAATGATACTGCCATTTGCATCTTCTCCCCCACATCCCTCCCACTCTCTTTCAAGCTTAAGGAATGGTTTAACTTGAAGCTGAGGGATAATTTTGTTATATTTCATGATTTTCAGGTTTAGCTAAACTAGAGAGCCAAAGAAAAGGAAGATTGCCAGTTTATATTACTTTGACTTGGACATTGCCTGATTTTAAGAGAAGAGCATGGCAAAATAAGTAATAACCTGTAGGAATACATTTTTTTCCAACCTATTTTAGGATGTTGTTGTGATTTAACCCCAGCTGGCACCACACAGCCACTTGCTCACTCCCCCCTCGTGGGATGGGGGAGAGAGTCAGAAGGGTAAAAGTGATAAAACTCGTGGGTTGAGATAAAGACAGTTTAATAAGTAAAGCAAAAGCCGCGCACGCAAGCAAAGCAAAACAAGGAATTAATTCACTACTTCCCATGGGCAGGCAGGTGTTCAGCCATCTCCAGGAAAGCAGGGCTCCATCATGTGTAACGGTTACTTGGGAAGACAAATGCCATCACTCCAAACGTCCCCCCTTCCTTCTTCTTCCCCCAGCTTTATATGCTGAGCATGATGTCATATGATATGGAATATCCCTTTGGTCAGCTGGGGTCAGCTGTCCTGGCTGTGTCCCCTCCCAACTTCTTGTGCACCCCCAGCCTGCTCGCTGGTGGGGTGGGGTGAGAAGCAGAAAAGGCCTTGACTGTGTGTAAGCACTGCTCAGCAGTAACGAAAACATCCCTGTGTTATCAACACTGTTTCCAGCACAAATTCAAAACATAGCCCCATACTAGCTACTAGGAAGGAAATTAACTCTATCCCAGACAAAACCAGCACAGATGAGACACATTTTCCTGTGATCTATTAAAACTTCCTCCCTTATTCCTCACCCTCAAATCCATTTCATTTTATTTTATTTGAATTTCCTCATCATACTATTATTTTCAAAATGAGATACACTCTTCTAAGCTCAATTCATACTCTCAGTACTGTAACTAACAAATTACCATTCAGAGCCACTGCATATCAACTTTAACTGATGCATTCCTTTGAATTAATACATAACAATTGAAACTGGCATTTTTTGAAAAAAGATAATAAACTGAAACTAAAAGCAATTACTTTTATTTTTAAATACGTGTTTGCTGTTATTGTTGCAGTCAAAATAGTGAGTTATATTATGATTTGAGGAACCACCACACATGAAAGTTGTTATTTTGTTTCGTTCCTTTTTAAAGTTTTCTTATTACCCATGAATTGTCTAGAAAGAGACCATTAGCAATAAAAAAAAAAAAGTAATAAGAAGAACATACTTAACTGTCAGAGTGTAGGCATGGTTTTAATTCAAGGCATGGTTTTACAATGTATTTCTTTAGCCTTAGAGGATAAGCTATAGTAGCCTCAAGGCTAGCATACAACCAGTAGCTCATTTTTATATTACCACATTTTATGTTCAGATAGATGAAGACATCTCCTTACCATATACGTACGATGCTCAGAAACGAATTTTTATGTGTCCAAGACCTTTAAAGGAAGAAGTAAAGCAATGGTAGATTATGACTATGTGTCCTGGTTTCGGCAGGGATAGAGTTAATTTCCTTTCTAGTAGCTGGTACAGTGTTTTGGATTTAGGATGAGAACAAAGTTGATAACGCACCGATGGTTTAGTTTTTGCTAGGTAATGCTTACACTAGCCAAGGACTTTTCAGTTTCCCATGCTCTACGGACTGAGAAGGCTGGAGGTGCACAAGAAGCTGGGAGGGGGCACAGCCAAACTGGCCAAAGGGACATTCCATACCATGTGACATCATGCTCAGTACATAAACTGGGGAAAGCTGGCCGGGGGGGCCGCTGCTCGGGGACTGGCTGGGCATCGGTCGGTGGGTGGTGAGCAATTGTACTGTGCATCACTTGTTTTGTGTATTATTATTATTATCATATTATTATTATCATCATCATCATTTTATTTCAATTATTAAACTGTTTTTATCTCAACCCACGACTTTTTCTCACTTGCGCTTTTCCAATTCTCTTCCCCATCCCACCGGGGGTGGGGGGAGTGAGCGAGTGGCTGCGTGGTGCTTAGTTGCCGACTGAAATTAAACCACGACAGTCCTTTTTGGCGCCCAACGTGGGGCTCGAAGGGTTTGAGATAATAACAGATTAACCACAGCGTATTAAGGAACTTATATCTGTTAGTAGTTGTGGGTCACAATGTTGGTTTCTCTGTTCTCAATATTGATTTGTATAATCTGCATCGTGCTCTTTTTCCTGCTGTACATGTTAAAGATTGGTGTTGGGTTTTGCAGTTTGCTGTGGTCTGCAGTGAATAGTGATGTCTCGCTTGTGAGGTTTGTTTTTAGAACATTGACCTTGACGTTAGTGTGGTATGTAAACTTCGCAATGAAGCCGTTACTGTACCACGGAGACCATTTCGTGGAGACAACTAGCAATTGCAGTTACTTTTCTGAGAGTTTTTTATAGAGGAAATAAAGAATGGCAGTGTCACTATCTTCTTCTATGATGTTTCCTCCTTCATTACAGTAACTTTTCAGTATTTTGAACATCCTTGGGCAGTTAAGATACTTCTATTAATACTTCTTGGGAATATTGTTTCGGTTTTGTCTAAAGTTGGTAAGCAATTTAAGAATATCATCCAGAGATCTGCCCCAAGGCTGAACAATTATGAGTGGCAGGGTGTGTGGGACAAGATGGGCAAGTACCTAGGCCAATGGGCACCCCCAGTGTTTTGGAACTTCACCCCTGAACAAGTGCAGAATCCTGAAAAGTTAGTAGAATATTTGGAAAAAGTATGTCGTCACCCTGGCAACTCCAGAGAGATGCAGATCATTGCAACGTGCTGGGGCCTGGCCCGTGCCTACCGAGCCCTGTTCAACACCATTCAGTATCCTCAAAGGGAAGAGAAGGTCTCTGGCTCTGACAGTAAAACGACACGCACTGCGGCCACTCCAACCCCGGCAACAGGCTCTGCGGCCACTCCAACCCCGGCGACAGGTCCTGCGGCCACTCCAACCCCGGCGACATGCACTGCGGCCACTCAGACTCCAGCGACATGCACTGCAGCTACTCAGACTCCGGCAACAGGCCCTGTGGCCACTCAGACCCCGGTGACAGGCCCTGCAGCCACTCCGACCCCGGCGACATGCACTGCGGCCACTCCAACCACGGTGACATGCACTGTGGCCACTCCGACCCCGGCAACACGCCCTGTGGCTGAACCAAAGAACCAGCCTGTGCCGGTATCAGTCGCCCCTGTACACAAGAAGAAATTTTGGAAGTGGAAGTCGGCTCGTTTAGTAAGGGAGGAAGAAACCTCTTCTAAAAGGGGGCTGGAGGAAGAAGTGTACGAGACAGATGACCCTAAAGAAGGGCCATCACGAGAACGGGAGGAGGAGAGCCGGCCGCTGGTTGGGGAGGAGGAAGAGGAAGAACTCATAAACAAGGCAGTGACCACCCGATCTCTATCCCTGAGTGAGTTGCAAGATATACGAAAATATTTCAGCCGTCGTCCAGGTGAGCATATTGTCACCTGGCTGCTCCGACGCTGGGATAACGGGGCCAGTAGCCTGGAATTAGAGGGTAGGAAAGCCAAGCAGCTGGGATCCCTTTCTAGGGAAGGGGGCATTGACAAAGCAATTGGAAAAGGGACGCGTATCCTCAGCCTTTGGAGGCGACTCTTGTCAAGCGTGAAGGAAAGGTATCCCTTTAAGGAAGATGTCATATGTCGCCCAAGCAAGTGGGCCACCATGGAGAAGGGTATCCAGTTTCTGAGAGAATTAGCTGTGCTGGAGGTGATTTATGATGACCTGAACAATGAACAACTATCCAAAGATCCAGACGAAGTCAAGTGCACACGACCCATGTGGCGGAAGTTTATAAGGAGCTCACCATCGTCATACGCCAATTCATTGGCAGTGATGACTTGGAAAGATGGAGAGGAACAAACAGTGGATGAATTGGCTAGTCAACTCCGGCAATACGAGGAAAGTCTTTCTTCCTCCATCGTCTCGGCTGTGGAGAAACTGTCCCGGGAGATCCAGCAACTCAGAGAGGATAGGTCCTACTCCCCACCTGTATCTCGGCTATTAGAAGTAAGCGTTCTTTTGCTCAAGAGAGAGAATATAAAGGATACACACCACGGGGCACCCTATGGTTTTATCTGCGTGACCACGGAGAGGACATGAGGAAGTGGGATGGGAAACCTACTGCAGTCCTAGGGGCACGGGTACGCAAATTGCAAGGGAAAACAATCACAGAAAGAGGTTCTTCCAGGAAAATTGCTGCTCCAGTTTCCAGCAGGCAGTTCCCCAGAGAGAGTAGAAGGGCTGATCTTACTCTTGATCTTAATGAAGAAACTTCTGACTCGTACGTACAAGAAATGAGAAATGAGTACTGTGATGAGGATTAGAGGGGCCCTGCCTCCAGCCAGGCGGGGGAAAGGGACAACCGGGTTTACTGGACTGTGTGGATTCGGTGGCCTGGCACATCAGACCCACAGGAGTATAAGGCTCTAGTGGACACTGGTGCACAGTGTACCCTAATGCCATCAAGCTATAAAGGGGCAGAACCCATCTGTATTTCTGGGGTGACGGGGGGATCCCAACAGCTAACTGTATTGGAAGCCGAAGTAAGTCTAACTGGGAATGAGTGGCAGAAGCACCCCATTGTGGCTGGCCCAGATGCTCCGTGCATCCTTGGCATAGACTACCTCAGGAGAAGGTATTTCAAGGACCCAAAAGGGTACTGGTGCACTTTTGGTATAGCTGCCTTGGAGATAGAGGAAATCAAACAGCTGTCCACCTTGCCTGGTCTCTCGGAGGACCCCTCTGTTGTGGGGTTGCTGAAGGTTGAAGACCAACAAGTGCCAATCGCTACCACCACAGTGCACCGGCGGCAATATCGCACCAACCGAGACTCCCTGATTCCCATTCATGAGCTGATTCGTCGACTGGAGAGCCAAGGAGTGATCAGCAAGACTCGTTCACCCTTTAACAGTCCCATATGGCCAGTGCGGAAGTCTAATGGAGAGTGGAGACTGACAGTAGACTATTGTGGCCCAAATGAAGTCACGCCACCACTGAGTGCTGCTGTGCCGGACATACTAGAACTTCAATACGAACTGGAGTCAAAGGCAGCCAAGTGGTATGCCACAGTTGATATTGCTAATGCGTTTTTCTCAATCCCTTTGGCAGCGGAGTGCAGGCCACAGTTTGCTTTCACTTGGAGGGGCGTCCAGTACACCTGGAACCGACTGCCCCAGGGGTGGAAACACAGCCCCACCATTTGCCATGGACTGATCCAGACTGCACTGGAACAGGGTGGAGCTCCAGAACACCTGCAATACATTGATGATATCATCGTGTGGGGCAACACAGCAGGAGAAGTTTTTGAAAAAGGGAAGGAAATAGTCCAAATCCTGCTGAAGGCTGGTTTTGCCATAAAACAAAATAAGGTCAAGGGACCTGCACAGGAGATCCAATTTTTAGGAATAAAATGGCAAGATGGACGTCATCAGATTCCAATGGATGTGATCAACAAAATAACAGCCATGTCTCCACCAACTAGCAAAAAGGAAACACAAGCTTTCTTAGGCGTCGTGGGTTTTTGGAGAATGAACATTCCAAATTACAGTCTGATTGTAAACCCTCTCTATCAAGTGACCCGAAAGAAGAACAATTTCAAATGGGGCCCTGAGCAACGACAAGCTTTTGAACAAATTAAAGAGGAGATAGTTCATGCTGTAGCCCTGGGGCCAGTCCGGGCAGGGCAAGATGTAAAAAATGTGCTCTACACGGCAGCCGGGGAGAATGGCCCAACCTGGAACCTCTGGCAGAAAGCACCAGGGGAGACTCGAGGTCGACCCCTAGGGTTTTGGAGTGAGGGATACAGAGGATCCGAGGCCCACTATACTCCAACTGAAAAAGAGATATTAGCAGCATATGAAGGGGTTTGAGCTGTTTCAGAAGTGATCGGCACTGAAGCACAGCTCCTCCTGGCACCCCGACTGCTGGTGTTGGGCTGGATGTTCAAAGGGAGGGTCCCCTGTATGCATCATGCACTGATGCTACAAGGAGTAAGTGGGTCACACTGATCACACAACGGGCTCGAATAGGAAACCCCAGTCGCCCAGGAATCCTGGAAGTGATCGTGGATTGGCCAGAGGGCAAAGATTTTGGAATATTGCCAGAGGAGGAGGTGATGCGTGCTGAAGAGGCCCCAATGTATAATGAACTACCAGAAAATGAGAAGCAATATGCTCTGTTCACTGATGGGTCCTGTCGTCTTGTGGGAAAACATCGGAGGTGGAAAGCTGCTGTACGGAGTCCTATGTGACAAGTTGTAGAAACTGCTGAAGGAGGAGGTGAATCAAGCCAATTTGCAGAAGTAAAGGCCATCCAGCTGGCTTTAGACATTGCTGACCGAGAAAAGTGGCCAGTGCTCTATCTCTATACTGACTCATGGATGGTGGCAAATGCCCTGTGGGGGTGGCTGCAGCGATGGAAGCAGAGCAACTGGCAGCGCAGGGGCAAACCCATGTGGGCTGCCACATTGTGGCAAGATATTGCTGCCCGGGTGGAGAACCTGGTTGTAAAAGTCCGTCACGTAGATGCTCACGTACCCAAGAGTCTGGCCACTGAAGAACATCAAAACAACCAGCAGGTGGATCAGGCTGCTAAGATTGAAGTGGCTCAGGTGGATCTGGACTGGCAACATAAGGGTGAATTATTTCTAGCTCAGTGGGCCCATGACACCTCAGGTCACCAAGGAAGAGATGCAACATACAGATGGGCTCGTGATCGAGGGGTGGACTTGACCATGGACACTATAGCCCAGGTTATCCATGAATGCGAAACATGCGCTGCAATCAAACAAGCCAAGCGGTTAAAGCCTCTTTGGTATGGAGGACAATGGCTGAAATATAAATCTGGGGAGGCCTGCCAGATCGATTATATCACACTCCCACAAACCCGCCAAGGCAAGCGCCACGTGCTTACAATGGTGGAGGCAACCACCGGATGGCTGGAAACATATCCCGTGCTGAATGCCACCGCCCGGAACACTATCCTGGGCCTTGAAAAGCAAGGCACATGCCTATGGCGACATGGCACCCCAGAAAGAATTGAGTCAGACAATGGGACTCATTTCCGAAACAACCTCATAGACACCTGGGCCAAAGAGCACGGCATTGAGTGGGTGTATCACATCCCCTATCATGCACCAGACTCCAGGAACATTGAACAATACAATGGACTGTTAAAGACTACGCTGAGAGCAATGGGTGGCGGGACGTTCCAACATTGGGATACGCATTTAGCAAAGGCCACCTGGTTAGTCAACACTCGGGGATCTGCCAATCGAGCAGGCCCTGCCCAGTCAGAACTTTTACGTACTGTAGAAGGGGATAAAGTCCCTGTAGTGCACATAAAAAATATGCTGGGGAAGACAGTCTGGGTTATTCCTGCCTCGGGCAGAGGCAAACCCATCCGTGGGATTGCTTTTGCTCAAGGACCTGGGTGCACTTGGTGGATAATGCGGGAGGATGGGGAAGTCCGATGTGTACCTCAAGGGGATTTGATTTTGGGTGAGAATAGCCAATGATCTGAATTATGTGATGTTAAGTACTAATTATAGTTATAATAGTTATACTAATAATACACAGATATACTAATCATACTAATAATATTATATGCCATACTAATGTTATTACAATAAGAATCACCCAGACTAATGAAGAATAACTTCAGTGAAACCAAGCAAAGCACAGTGATGAACTGTACCAGTACCAGAACTGACTTCAACATGAAACAATCCAACACCACAAACCATCTCCATTTTTCCTGCCCTGAAAGGTTATTATGACAGATGGAGCCCGAAGTCATGGACTAAATGAACTCACCGAACATTTTAGAGGGATGGCCCACAGACGAAGGGAATGATATCTGTGTGTGTGTGTGTGTATATATATATATATTAAAAAAAAAGGGGGGTGGTGATTAATGAAAATGTACTGGAAAATATGAGACTTGAGCATGACGCAGATGGTATAGAATAAGGGGTGGATATTGTCCTGGTTTCGGCAGGGATAGAGTTAATTTCCTTTCTAGTAGCTGGTACAGTGTTTTGGATTTAGGATGAGAACAAAGTTGATAACGCACCGATGGTTTAGTTTTTGCTAGGTAATGCTTACACTAGCCAAGGACTTTTTAGTTTTCCATGCTCTACTGACTGAGAAGGCTGGAGGTGCACAAGAAGCTGGGAGGGGGCACAGCCAAACTGGCCAAAGGGACATTCCATACCATGTGACATCATGCTCAGTACATAAACTGGGGAAAGCTGGCCGGGGGGGCCGCTGCTCGGGGACTGGCTGGGCATCGGTCGGTGGGTGGTGAGCAATTGTACTGTGCATCACTTGTTTTGTGTATTATTATTATTATCATATTATTATTATTATCATCATCATTTTATTTCAATTATTAAACTGTTTTTATCTCAACCCACGACTTTTTCTCACTTGTGCTTTTCCAATTCTCTTCCCCATCCCACCGGGGGTGGGGGGAGTGAGCGAGTGGCTGCGTGGTGCTTAGTTGCCGACTGAGATTAAACCACGACACTATGTTATACACTAGAGAGACTGGTAGCAGCATGAAAACTGGCTGTGAATGAACTGTCTCTGGCACTGGACATAGTGTCTTCATACAGCATAAGATAGGTGGTTTGTAGTTAACTTTGTTATCCTACATGCATTGCTTTGACACTCATAAGCAACTCCCAGTTCATCTAGTGAAGGCTGATGTTCCTCTACCATATTTTCTTGTTTGTTAGTTTTGCAGATAGTATCTACAGCAACAGTTAAGGCTTGTTCACACGTTAATCTTTCCTGTTACTTAACACCACATAGCAATTATCTCTACCTTTCAGTGGGCTGAGTATAGTAGAGCTATGGAGCCTTAAGTCCTGCCACTGAAATTTGGCATAATACAAAGGTTTTGAAATCTAGGCTTTTACTTTGGATCCTGATATTGGCCATACCAAATGAACAGATCTACATTTCCTCTAAGATCTGGTATGTTCTCAGTGCTGTTGTGTTGAGTTAGTTCCAGGCCTTGTCTTAAAACATTAACTTTCTGAAAGTTAGAGAAAAAGCTGCCCTGTTGCTAAACAAGAGTGTCCTCCACTCATGAGAATTTCATTGCAGACAGCACTGGAAGCTTGCAATATTCTCACTCTTTACAGTTCAGACACTTCTAGATAGCGTGTATTTCCAAGAATTAATAACTAAGCATCAAATCAAATGAAGGGCTAAGTATGTATGTGGTGAGCTGGACACATGTGCCCACACCATTTTTAATTTAAACCCCTTTTAACTGTATATATACTAATAAGTTCTAAATGTATGCACTTTCACCCAAACTAATATACCTTAATGCCAATGCATATTTATTGTTATTAGATTTTTATAGCATTTTTCCTGTATGGCACCTCATAGGCGTTAAGTTAGCTGAATTCTCTAAAATTCAGGCTGTTTAGAGAACAATAGGTCCATTCACAAGCAACATTAACTGCTTAGCAATTTATAGCTCTTATTTACACTTACCTTGTGCAATATAGGTAGCATAAATCTTCATTGAAAGCAAGAAATCAATGTATTTGGATATAATGAAACAAGAAAATATCTGAGATATTTTCTTGTGTTTCATAAAAATGGTCTTTAGGCTTGGGTGTAAGCAAAAATATCCCTATTAAATATAAGATGCAATTTCTGAAAATAGTTTTCTATAATAAGATTTCATTTAACTTTTTGTTCTCCCTGTTCCTCCCACCCCTCTCATTTACTATGTTTAACAATGAAACCCTCCAGTAAAGATGAGCTAGGAACAGAAGAGGAAAATCAACCTATTATACCAAAGCACTGACTCTGACAGTGTTATAAATGATGGCAAGGCTCCAGTTTTTAAAATTGTTTCATTTAAAATCTAAACATTAAATCCCTGTACAGTGTTTAGAGGTTTCTCAGCCTTCTCTGATTCAATTTAGAGGAAACATTTATGGGGTTTAAATTGTTCCTGGCAATTCTGAGCTCTGTTGCATTTTAAACAAACGTATTTTATACAAAACTGTGCCACATATAGTCCCAAGAAATCTAAAAATATCAATCAAATTTCATTTGCAAACCAGTTTTACTAATAGTCAGTGGTTCAATTGTTCCTCCCTCTTGGAATAAAGGGTAGTTTAAAACTGATAACTGTGAAATACACATTTCCGACAGCACTCCTTCTCATATGGAATGACTAAAAGACTTCTACAATCAAATCAAATAAACCCTTCAGAACAGCATGTAAATTTCTTGTTCATTTATTATACATGGGTCCAATACATTAACCAAACATCACATAGGTTCAGTATGGCAGTATTTGGATACTAAAACTTTTGGTTTGTTTACTTTTTTTAAAAAAAAAAAGAAAAAGCACCTACAGAAATTCAATAGCTGTGCCCTTCTGTTTTGGAGATGCTATAATTAAATACCATATAGACTATTCTCAGTATGTGGGCTATTTATTTTTCTAAGATTTTTTCTTCTTCTCTTGGCAGTTGCTGTACTATTCTTTTTCTATATGTGCCTATAGCTGAACTGACAGCTGTGGTGAGTTCATCCCATTTATTTTACTTTTTGTGAGTTTTATAAAGAGAATGGGTCTGTTCTAACTCAAGATATAAAATGTATACATGTATACACAGGTTAAAAGAACATCTAAAGATATGAATACAGAGTAACATGGTTCTATTCTCAATGCTTTATTAGCAAGTCCTGCACTCATGTCAATTCTAATTATGTAGTATGTCAATACATGCATAATATTCTTAAAATATTTAATCTTCCATTAGGTCTTTTAAGTCTTCATTTACCTTAATTTTTTAATATTTTGCTTGTCCTTTTTAAAATTTTCTTTCTTTTCTCTGACACTTGCCTGCCTGCTCAATTTTTCCTTTTTAATGAACTCATTTTTACAAAATCCAACTTTAATTCTATCTTGTCTTTCCTGCCTAACTTTTATAATTTTTTTTGTCTTTCTTTCTTCTTGCTACTTTGAATTCGCATACTTGGAAAATCTGATAAGTAGATTTTTTTTTCCCCTTTTTCTTCCTTCTTTTTTTTTTCATTTAGACAGTATAATTGCCTATTACTTTATGTTAGCCCACTCAAGGTGCAGATTGTTTGTCACATTTGTTAGTTGCAGCCTGATTTTCAAAGCTGATAGACACTTGTAAAATCCACTAACTTCAGTCAGATTGAATATTTCAGTACGTTTCTGGAAAGCAAGTTCAAAGTTATGTTTTCATCTAAATTTACATTTTCTGCTAACCAAAACTTTTTTAAGTACTCACCTTCCACCTTTCTCATTGTGTGAGAACTTGGCAATTCTTTCAGTTCAAACCCTACCATTGAAATGATTGGCAGTACCTCCAATTAGCATAACTTCAACTAGTCAGGTGAACAGTTAGAAATTTTTTTTAACTTTATAAACTGATTAAAGTTAAACCAGTACATCATTTCTCTTTCTAGAAATCTAAAAGATTTACACCAACTGTTTAGAGCAAGCACATTTTTGCTTGCAGCTGTCAAAACAGCCTGTCAGTTCAATTATCTGGAATGCCTATTAGTCAATTTTTAATAAAGTTTCAACTACTTTTCTCTGCTGTTTAATGAATAAGGTCCTTCTTCACACCTTTTAAATATGTGTTTCACGGCCCCTATGGAATTCAGAAATTATAAAGAAAAAGTTATTTGATTTACTCATAAGATGCATTATAATTTCACGTGTTGCATGAAACTGCCATTACTTTCTGCTCATGGGACCTCCTGCGTTCTTTTGACATTATTAGGCCTTCTGCTGGAAAAAAGCATCTTGTGTTGGTAACAGCACTTTAAAAAATATGGCACTGATAAGATGTTTTAACATCTTCCCATACTCACGAAGTAAAAGAGAGAAAGATAAACTGAGTGCTTGCTTACATAGTAATAGTATGAAAGGGCTGAGACATTTTATTTTTCTTTAAAAAAAAAAATTATTGCTAGTAGAGCAGGGGAGGGCAAAATAGGGAGGGATAGAACCCTATACACAGATCATATTCGGTTCATGTTCATTGGATTTGCTTCATCTGCCCCTAGAGTGGGTCAGGCCTCCTGCCAGAGGGCTGGCCAAGTCAGCTTTTTCATTTCCTTTGCAGACATGTAAGGAGAAGACTCTTTACTGATACCTGCCCTCTAGATTCAGAGTGTTGCTCAAGGGAACACAGCACCCTTTCTTCCCCTGGTGAAATATTATCACAATGGCTTTGCCAGCAAGCATGTCCTTTGCCACTTGGCCATGGTATAAACGGGGCTCCAGTACTTGCCCATGTGGTTGCCCTTTGATGATGGTCCTGTCATTCAGCAGCAGCCTCCAGGCTTCCTTCCTAGCAGGGTCACAGAGAATTTAGTCACATAGTTGTTGCAGTTTTGAGGAGCTGAAATGACCATTACTTGCTTGTCCTTATCTTTCCTGGCAGCTGCTTTCTTGACACAGCTTTCCATGTGATATTGTCTTTCAGGCTGCCTTCTTCTCAAGCAACAGGATAAAATTTTACTCACATTTCTAATGGGAATGAATTCTTTTTCTGTTCCACCTTACACAGCTAATCTCCTATGTGAAATGACACTGATGACTTCACTGATGACAGTGGACCTTATTACCTGGGTTAAACAGATAATCCAGCTGTTCAGTTTTTTGTTTTGTTTTGCTTTGCTTTGCTTTGCTTTGCTTTGCTTGAGGGGGTGGGGTGGGTGGTGTCACTGTTTTCCCCAGTATGAAAACTCAAGTCATTTAAGTACATCTGAAGTTTGATGAGACTTTCTCATCTAGCCTTATCTGAACCATTGAGACACAGCAAGTCAAAATCATTCCCACAAGTGAATAGCTACAAATGTTTTAAAACCATAATGAGTTACTGAATAGGTGATACTTGTTTAAAAATGAAAAAGAGTTTGTATAAGAAACATGTTTAACTGTGATAAGGCTGCCAGTGAACATGAAATTTGTGATAAAATGGTATGAATCTTTTATTTAAAGTGAGCATACCAAGACGTCATCAGGACTTTTAAACTAAAAGTTAAGTTTTGTTTCAGCATTACCATAAAGAAGAAATCCTAAATCTTCTCCTTATGGAAAGAAAAAAAAAAAATAAAAAATCTCCTACTCCCTCCCACGTATACTGTCCTCTAACAGCAGATATCCTTCCAGTCCTGATCTTTGTCCAGAAACTTTTAGCAGTTTCTCAGCTTCCAGCAGCCTCTGCCCCTTCCCTGTCCTAAGAAAAGTATTTTTCTTCTTCTATCTTCTGGGAGGCCTGGCTGCGTGCCTGCTCGCTGATCCTCTCTGGGACTGTCCAGTCTCTGTTCCTGCTGTGGACCCTCTGCTTGCTCTGCATCCTTCACACACTGCTACGCATGTCCTGCTCTCCAGAAGCTTCTCCCAGCTGAGCAAGGTCAGCTGCTGTCAGGAAAAGTGGCACCTCCCCTTCTTCCAGAGGATTTCTCCTGACCCAGGCTTGAGCTGTCTCAACAATGCAAAACAAAGAGTTTTCCTCTCTGCTGCCCATCTATATCCCTAAAAAGGAACAGAATCTAAAAAAAAAAAAAAATAGTTAACATAATTGCAAATGGAAGAGATAAACATTCATTACACTGATGTAAAGACTAACTGTACAAGTAGCCTCTAATCTTGGATGCTTGGAAGCCGGAGAGCTTGAAAAGAGATGCTGGTTTTAAAATTACAGCCCACGTCAGAGATAAATAGGGTCATTTGAACAGAAGATTAGTGTAACCTGCTAAGAATGAAAGAAATCATAAGGACCAAAATGTGTCTCTAAAACTTTGCAAAATTTTAAGTGGTATTATGTCATATTATTTTTATCTATCTTCTTAGATGCTACTATCATCATCATATTAGTTCTGTACATCAAATTCATCCTCCTAATAGATGCATACTACTGAGAGAAATTCTTGATGTTACACATGGGGAAACTGAAACTCTGAAAGACTAGGGATGAAATCCAATACTGTGCATAGGTGTCTTAAAATAGCATTTTACTGGAATTTAGGTGTTTAAATCCAAATCTGTGATCAAAATTAGTCCTCTGTGGTGATTAGCCCTGGAGGTGCCTAAATTTCATAGACTTCCTAGTTTTTCACCTGTAGGCTGTTTGGAACTTAGAGATCTGAGCTACTCAAGCACAGATTGGTTCCAATTTAGGTCTCCTGTGAGAGTTCAGTTAGGATGCCAAAAACCCTGCCTTAGCCTGTTGCAGGTTTTTATCCAACAGCAACTGTCAGGAACTGTGTCAAACAGTTGAAATGCAAAGGCCGCCTATGCTTTCTTTAAAAATGAAAGGAGAGTGCTGGCACCCTTTGCTGGCATCTTTTCCCCTTTCTTGTTTAGTGGGAGATGAAGCATTTGCCTAGGATGTAGAAGTGGGTTCATTCCCTTCTCTGTCTCTTGGAATTTAAATATACATTTTCCTGTTTTCTAGATAAGTGCCCTTGTCACCAAGACCATGCTTCACCCAAAGCCCTCATGAGCTTTTCTCTCTCTGCAGTGACTTTAATGGAATGGCTAAACAGCCATTTTCCCGGGAGACTTGAGCAACCAATCCACTTCAATAAAAGTCCGTTTAAAGAGAGCTTAAAAATCAAGTCTTTCATTTTCTAGGGAATGCTCTAGCCTAGAGCATGCTGCAAAAGGTGTATTGTGGAAACACCACAATCAATGCAGCCACAACTGCAATTTGTGAAAGTTTTGATGGGCTTTTATCCACAGCTAGAACACACTTATTTGATCAAATTCTTCACAGCTGAAGGCATGGTGCCATCTAGTTTCTGAATACCAAGAGACTTATGTAAAAATGCGGTGCATAATGTGCAGAAGTATATAAATGGCTATGAAACCTCCAGGATGAATGAGGAGGCAGCTAAAGACACATAGGTGCCTGCTCAGTGGCTGCTGAGATCACAGTTTTGGACTACATGCCTAACACCTACATTTGATATTTATATTTTCTTTTTGATGGGGTTGTAGATTTGGAGTTTTAATTCTTTATTTTAGCAGTCCCAAAGTTCACTGCAAAACTTAATTTACTGCATTAAATTTTAACTGTGGGGCACAAGACCTTTCCAGAATGCGTATGGCATAATTAAAAACATAGATGTTCAAAATATATGCACAGAAGACATACAGTTGCCTGTTGAACATAATATTGTCGTATCTTGACCTTTGATCCCCTAACTGATGGGGTTTTTTGAATGGAATATTCTTCTTAACTCCTTCTGTAACATGTCACCATGATATTCCTTGGTCCTGAACTAACAGTAACCCCTTCCAGTTGAAGACAAAAATGATTGCGAAGGATGTAAGACAATAACTTATTCTGGTATTGTTTATTGCTTTACTTATGGTTTAGCATTTATTGAGAAAAACAGCACAGTGGAAACAGGACTCCTTATTCACAATCCTCACACCCTGTGCTCTTTATAATTTGTAAAATACTGCTGTCATTTTCATTTGTAAAAGATGTGACACTAGGGAGAAAAAAAGTGATTGTTCATTTAAATAGAATGCTCACAGGACAGAATAAGATTTTAGATCCATTGGTTACCAGGTAAATTGAGATAATTCTAGTTCAAACAGAACCTGTTCTTCCTTATTCTAAATTTGCATTACAAAAATATGAAAGAATCCTTCAGGGAGAAGGGGGAGAGTTGTAAGGGAACAGTTTTTGGACAGATGAAGGAAAAGATGGGCACCTGCTGTTCAGCAAGTTGAGGGAATTGTTGCATATTGTACATTTTCTGTGTGTTACCAGGACAAGCAGATGGCCACAGACAGAGTTTTCTCCTTGTGTGTAGTTTATCTCCTTACGTCTTCTAATGGCCTATATTAAAGTTTCCCAGCATTACATTTAGTTCAATTTAACACACTTAATATATGTTTAAGCAGTACCAGTTGCTGTCAAAATTGCCTACTTGGAATAGATAACTCTTTCAAATACTTCAGCAAGAATGGCAGTGCAAGGGGCAACGCTGTTTGCATGTTATTTCAGGGTGCTAACTCAGACCACTAGGGATGAAGCTTCTGTATCACGCAATATGAGTCACTTGTGATTTTCAAAAAATTACTTTGCCTTCCTGAGCCTTCACTTGGGAAAGGATATAACAGATTCTGTCTCCTGAGAACTGTTGCAAGGTCTAATTTATACTGACAATATGCAGAACTGGTCAATCATAGAATCATAGAATCAGTAAGGTTGGAAAAGACCTCTAAGATCATCGAGTCCAATCGTCAACCCAACACCACCAGGTCCACTAAACCATGTCCCTAAGCGCCTCATCTACACGTCATTTAAATACTTCCAGGGATGGTGACTCAACCACTTCCCTGGGCAGCCTCTTCCAAGGTTTAACCACTCTTTCAGTAAAGAAACTTTTCCTCATGTCCAATCTAAGCCTTCCCTGGCACAACTTGAGGCCATTTCCTCTTATCCTATCGCTAGTTACTTGGGAGAAGAGACCAACACCCACCTCGCTACAACCTCCTTTCAGGTAGTTGTAGAGAGCGCAATGAGATCTCCCCTGAGCCTCCTCTTCTCCAGGCTAAACAACCCCAGTTCCCCCAGCTGCTCCTCATAAGACTTGTTCTCCAGACCCTTCACCAGCTTTGTTGCCCTTCTCTGGACACACTCCAGCACCTCAATGTCCTTCTTGTAGTGAGGGGCCCAAAACTGAACACAGTATTCGAGGTGCGGCCTCACCAGTGCCGAGTACAGGGGCACGATCACTTCCCTACTGCTGCTGGCCACACTATTGCTGATACAGGCCAGGATGCCATTGGCCTTCTTGGCCGCCTGGGCACACTGCCAGCTCATGTTCAGCCAGCTGTCAACCAGAACCCCCAGGTCCTTTTCCGACAGGCAGCTTTCCAGCCACTCTTCCCCAAGCCTGTAGCGCTGCATGGGGTTGTTGTGACCCAAGTGCAGGACCCGGCACTTGGCCTTGTTGAACCTCATACAGCTGGCCTTGGCCCATCGATCCAGCCTGTCCAGGTCCCTCTGCAGAGCCTTCCTACCCTCGAGCAGATCAACGCTCCCGCCCAACTTGGTGTCGTCTGCAAACTTACTGAGGGTGCACTCGATCCCCTCATCCAGATCATCGATAAAGATATTGAACAAGACCAGCCCCAAAACTGAGCCCTGGGGAACACCGCTCGTGACCGGCCGCCAACTGGATGTAACTCCATTCACCACAACTCTCTGGGCCCGGCCGTCCAGCCAGTTTTTGACCCAGTGCAGAGTACACCTGTCTAAGCCGTGAGCCGCCAGCTTCTCGAGGAGAATGCTGTGGGAGATGGTGTCAAAGACCTTACTGAAGTCCAGGTAGACCACAGCCACAGCCTTTCCCTCATCCACTAGGCGGGTCACCTGGTCATAGAAGGAGATCAGGTTGGTCAAGCAGGACCTGCCTCTCATGAACCCGTGCTGGCTGGGCCTGATCTCCTGGTTGTCCCGCTCATGCCTTGTGAGCGCCCTCAAGATGAACCGCTCCATAATCTTCCCCGGCACCGAGGTCAGGCTGAGAGGCCTGTAGTTCCCCGGATCCTCCTTCTGGCCCTTCTTGTAGATGGGCGTCACATTGGCAAGCCTCCAGTCGTCCAGGACCTCGCCGGTTAGCCAGGACTGCAGATAAATGATGGATTTAGACACAAAAAACAAAATGTTTTTTTCTTTAATGCTACACTACCTTTTTCTTTTTTGAAAATGTTTTTTGTTCATAAAATTACAGACTATCAAAAATATCTTTGTGGAAAACCTATCCAGGTCTTTATCAGTTTTCTTTTTTTTTTTTTATAAATAATACTGAATATTACTAATATGCATATTTAAATTATTAAGTTACATTAAAAAATAGGGGATGCTCTTAAGCAGAGAATAAATATGCATCTGCATTCAGAAGTATCTGAGTATCTTCAGCAGGACAAAGCAGGGATTGCTTTTTTCTGATATTTGTTCCTGCTTGGACTGCCTCTTTTCCAACAGCTGTTAAAATTAAATAAAACAAAAATAATCTGTGAAAATAGAGGCTGGACTCCAGAATTTCTTTGTATTTCTTATTTTTACTTTCACTTTGCCTCTTCTTGTCAGTGAATCTTGTATTCTTGTCTCTACAGTAAAGCAGTTGAAACAGCAGAGTGAGATTTAGGTATCTGTACAATTAGGTTGTTTCTGAATTGGTGTATTTTCAGTTTCAGTTTAGGACTGAAACTATCTAACGTCTGTGTTGGACAGCTATGTCCCTTTTTATAGTGTGCGTCATAACCACAACCACAAATGAGAGAAGCAGAAAATAGACTCAATTTTTTCCACTTCTGTGGGATTCCACACAAAAAATATTTGCTGCTCCAGGTTTCCAGTACATATTCCAGGTTTTAGTTTTAGTTACTTTTTTCACCTGTTAGTCAGCATTTATAGTAAGATCTGATAACTAGCTCAGATCAAAAAAGATTGGAGAATACAAGGAAGGATACCTGAGAAATAGAAATGTGTTTTGGAATTTTTTTTTCTTAGTGGCAATGTCAACTGCTCAAGGCAACATGATTCCTGAGGCTTTTCAAATTGTTGTTGGAGTTTGAAGTAGAGGTTTAGCAGTCTTATCTAAGGACAACTTCTATCAGTTCTCTGATCAGTTCAAGTTGCTGAAGAAGTGGGTGCAGAGCAGCGCTATGTGAAACTTTCCATACAAATTCCACAATCAACTGAGATTTGAATCTGGGATTTATGAATCATTTAGGAAACCAGGGATGAATTTCCAGCAGAATATTTCCTTTTTTGTCAGTTACAGGGTGGGCTGACTGTTTTGATCTGAATACCAATCATCAGCTCTTTCCAAGAGTAATCAGTGGGGAAGCTGACTGGCAACCAAGCCATAACCTGACTACAGGAGCTCAGGGATCAGCCTCACAAAGAGGTGGTTCACATAGAACCAAGAGTGCCTGGCAGAAGGCAGCAGGCTGTAGATTAGATGTAGGGTGATTTCTGGGGTGAAAGTAATAGAAAGGAGTATCTGGAGGTAGGAGAGGAGTCACTGAAAGTTGTATGCTAGAGCTGGGGATGGGGGCTGACAAAGTCAGTGTCTGCCTATGGTCACAAGGGTTGCAAGCAGAGTTAAGTGCAAAGGGCTTTCCTATCTTGTAAGGTTATTTTCTCCCCCCTCACATTGGAATAAAACACAAGACTCTAATCTTGTTGTTTTTAGTAGCAAAGTGCTACGGATGAAAATACTTCATTTGTATTGACATTGCTCAGTGACAAAGGCACTGACTGCAGGCTGGGGTACCAGAACCTATACTCTCTCTGCCCAGTCAGGCTGCGAACAGGAGTCCAAACCCATATCTCCCTTTCTTTAAAGGAGTGCTCAACTGCTAGGCCGTTGGCCACATTGAGGTTATTTTTTCTGATCTTTCTTTTTAGGAATTACTCCACCCTCTCTAAATAAATGAAGATACTTGGGTAGCCAGGGAATCCAACAGTATGGGGTATTCCTCATATCATTGGATGGGAAAGTATCAGTTCAAACCCCAGATGTAAGCAACACTTACGTCCCAAATAAGTACCATAAACATTAACATTTTCACCATTTGTGGTTTAAGTCTTTTTTTGATCAGGTCAGAGGCTAAGGAAATTCTCTGTCGACCACTTTAACTAAACCTTTCATTATTCTGTGAAGAGTATTAGGTTGGCTTTCTCCCATGAAGTCCTGTTTTGCTGATCATCCACTCCCATAAGGAAGGATATAAGGGAAATAAGTGAGTGTTATGAAGCTGGAGTTGAAACAGCATGTGAAGGCTGATATTGGTTTGGGGAGAGTAATTAAGTTTTTCTTTTTTTGTTAGAGAGGAGTGAAGTTTCCTTGAATGATAGGGTCTTTAGTGTTTATTTAATTGTCTGATGCTTTTGCTTAGCAGTAAAACAGTAGATGCAAAAATACAGATGACAGAAGTGATACGCTATTGACAATATCTACAATCTATTTATTACATGCTATGTTACCCTTTGAGCCTGATCTTGGGAGACTGAATCATTATTTATTTTTATTCAAAGTATGTGTTTTTAATATTATTTTAAATTGGTTCCCTATGTAAATAATGTTATATGAAATGCACTATAGTTCTGTAAATAGGAATTAAATCTTACTTGAAATAAGAAACTAAGTTGCTTACAAAGTGTTGCCAAAAAGCACAGTCAGACTCTCACAAAAGAACTCTCAATCTTCTAATCTCACTTTTTCATCATGCAAATTATCAGCAACATCTTTGTTATTTTTTTCCTGTCCGTCTCTTATGATGCATGTATAACAAGGCAATGTTCGGCCAGAAACCTTCCGGCAAAAGGCTAAGACCTGGACACTAGAGTATCACCAACTTTGTTGCATCATCTTTGACTAAACCACTTTTATTTCAAGACAGTATCTTGCTGAATGTGGCACAGTGTTATGAATTATAATAAAATGTAAGTATAGTTTGGAATTAAAAGAATCTTCATGTGAAAATGAGTTTTTAATTTTTTTTTCTCCAGCTCTCAGGTTCAGCAAAACCCAAAATATTTTTAATTTTTAATTTTCATTTGAGTTTCCATAAAACTGAAAAATAAATATTTTCCTCTCTAAAATAGGACTTCAAGGAATATTTGTATTTGATATGCAAAAGTACCACCTGTACAGCACTGAGTACAATGAAATTTTTATCACAATTGACTGTTTCAGAGATTGGTCACAGAACAGTTTCAGTTACGAGAAATGAGTGGTATCTGCAAAAAAGTGCATAAATTAACCACGTTGTTCCACACTGGGGCTAGATTTCATTTAAGCAGCTCACAAAAAAAGTACATATATGTACTGAGCTGTGACTATGTACAATTATGACAACCATGTATGCAAATGCTCATTGAACTAAGTGATTCCTGGCTTACACCACTCATTGTGCTTGAAGGTGGTTATTGTCAGGTGTGTAAACAAGCGAAGTGCACGCGCTTCTGGATAAAGCAAAAACTGTTATAGATTGGTATAGTGCTACTGAAGTCAGCTTGAACCACAGAAACCCTTACACATTATAGTGCTTGAGATGGAAAAACAAAACAAAACAAAACAATACAAAACAAATCCCCACAAAACCAAACCAACTTCTAAACTGTAACAGGTACAAATTCTACTGTAGTGTTCCTCTCTGATGATACAGGATTTTACTGACTTTGGCTTACTTCATCATTTTTAGTATATGCAGGAGTAACGGTCACACTTTAAAATATTGGCTTGGTTTTGATAAGCATCCAAAAACCCTGCTGCTCATTTAAATTTTGATCCTGCAAAATTGCTTTCATTGCATTCTGTCATTTTCCATTGATTTTACGTTTGGGGTTTTTTTTCCTTTGGAGAAGGTCTGAGAATATCCTTGTTATCAGAAGGGTCAAAAGGAGAGCAAAATATGCTGAAAATGTCAAAACGTGAAAGAGAGAGGTCTTTTTAGTTAAATGACATAGAACTGAATTCCACACGAACTTCAGCAAATAGACTGTATTTTACAGTATCTTTATTTCTGGAAGACAAAGAAGTACAGAGAAGTTTTTTTCATTAATTGTTTTGTTTTATCACTAAACCATTTTTAACAGAAATTTTGAGTTTTAGGTAAGCAATTATTTTTATCACTTTAACTTTAGTGATTATTTTTAAGATGTACAGAGTGCCAGTGTTTGCTGAAAAATGTTTCAAAATGCTTTTTTCATTGTCAACAGCTTTTAAAATCAATTTTTCACATAAAGGAATTGGTTTTGTCATAAGGTGCTAGGTGCAGGATTGCATTTCTGCTCAAAATGAAAATGCTACACTTGGCACAGGCTATTCACCAGCTACTTCAGGCTTTCACCTAAGATGTAGGAAACAGATTCAGATCTTGGTATGCAGGCAGGTAAGGAGCTGTACCCTTTCTTCATCCCATCTCCTCTCATCCCATCCTATTCCATCCCAGACAAATTTTCTGATGCAATGTGTTTTATAGCATGGAAAATTTTAGACTTTGGGCGGGGGTAGGAGTGTTAGAACAAGGTCCTAGTTTCCTCCTGATGCAGAATAAAGTCTTTCCAAATTTACATACAAGCATTCATTTATTTTGCTTTTTCCTGGACAGATCTAAAGAAGTCTTGAGTTCCAAATGATGTTAGCCACTCAAAACTCATTCAGTTTTTTATCTTTCCTTTTTATCTTTATTTTTCAACAAATACAGCTTTTAATATATTTTAGTGTTGTTGCAAGAAAAAGACTAGTGAGGGCTAAGTTTGAGAAGATTCAAGGGCTTTGTTTATAACACACCCACTAGCTGAGATTCTTCTTATAAGCTCTGTAATTGTCAATCCATTCAGACGTCTCACTGAGATGATATTTCTCACTAAACAATGGTAATTTTATTTCCAAACATGGTGGCATACAAGTGGAAATCAATGTAGTAGACTAGCAGCATGCTCACATTGCATACTTATTTGGGATTAAAGTATGCCTGTTTCTCAAGTGGTTTAGATTTCATGTCACCCATCATTCCACATCAGGATGTCTAAATAGTCTCTAATTTTTCTCCTTCATTTTTCCCAGGGCAAGCTACACAAAGGACTCCATGCACCTCTTCACTGCCCCTACCACGAAACTTTCTGTCTGCCAAGTCATTTATTTAGGGTATGAATCTACAAATTTCTCTTGCAAGTCTCATTATTGTTATGCTAGAAGGCATTAATTGTGTGTTATCAATTAATTCTTCAGTCTTTGCATAGTTTCAGGAGCAGTTAAACTACCAGATGAGAGAGTCCCCGCTCCCTCTTCCCTTTATATTTAAAAAATGCAGGCATCCCCTGAAGGCAAGACGGTTTTTCTCCACTGACGTCTAAAAGAGATACAGATCAGTTTCACTGTTTCAGGGAATATCTCATTAAAATGCAAAGATAGAAAAGTGTTGATGAATGTATGGCCTCAGCCATTTCAGCCAGTGAGTTAAAAGACACTGTATAGCCGTTCACAGTCATGTATTTAACGTAGCGTCGTACCAATAAGATGTTGTACACTGCTTGCAGTGACAGGCTGTTTCTTCTGTGGAGGTGTTTTTGTTTGTTTGCTTTTTTGTAAAGCCTGATCTAAGCAACTGTCTAACCACATGTGTTACAGAAATTAACAACTGAAGAAACACCTCTTGCATTCCACATTACTCTAAATGATTTGGATTTTCTTCTGCTCATTGTTTTCACCCATATTTCCCTAAAAATTAGTAATAATACTACTGTACTATAGGTGGAGGAAAAAACCTTTGCAAGACAGAGGCAACTGAAATCATTATTAAAAGACTGATTAACTTTGCTTTAGTTTACATCTATTTATTCATTGTGTGGTAGGTACACTGCTCTATTGAAAACCTAGCCAATTCATTTGTGGTAGTTTTTCTAATTCTTCAGTCAACAAAAAGCAACCCACACTCCTGAGCCATAACTGGAATATGGCTTTGTAAGGCAGTGTTAACAGCTTTATCAGCTCTGTGGTTAAGACAGGACCCTGGTCCTCAACATCAGTTTGGAGCCAAGTCCTTCATTCCTGTGTTTTCCTGTGTTACTTAACACAGAACTCTTGGGAAGAGATTACAGTTTAAGTAACCAAAGGAACAGATAAACGCGCATATAATTTTTCAAAACTGTTGAAATGGCTACCAATCATTAGTAGTAATACCTTGTTGCTCTTGAAAATCTCACTATAAAGCAGATCCCACAAAGGGTTTCAACATTCACTGTTTGACCACCACAACATGCCTGCAGTGTGTGAGCTCTTCGTACAAGCGTGAAGGAGATTTACTAGGTTATTTCATCAAGTCCATGCCAGTACAAGAGTGTTTCAACCTCTAGCTCCTGGACTGGGTTGCAGAGCCCAGACCTGAGCACACATATTCCCCATGAAATCTGTGTGCTCCATATAGGGACACCAAGATGCCTCTGAAAGGTGTCCTGAAGGAACAGAGAGCAGAGGTGTTTTTGAAATGCCATCTGTCCCCAAAGTGGGGGACCGCTTGTGTGGACAAATATAACGGGGATTTCTCTCACAATAGTCCCCATTGTTTTCAGTACTGAGCAAGGATACTGCTGTAGCATGGATGAGCATACATGTCCTTTCCTTACTGCCCTTCTTGCTACAACTCCATCCTGTTTTCCATTAGCCTGTTAGTTGCACTCAGACTTCATTTGAATCACTGGTGTGTAGCCGGTAACACTTCCGAGTTTGCACTTGATGAGAAACAGTTTTAAATGATGCTTTCTCTGTTTCTGTAGTGCATGAATTCTTCGTCTGAGAACTGAAGATTTACTGGGTTATTTCATCCACTCCTTTGCAAGGACAAAGCTGCCTCTATCCCTTAATTCAGAGTAGGTTATGTAGGAACTTATCCACTACACTAAAAAAAATGCATGAAAGGTAATGAACGACACAGCCAGTTTCAGTCATGCCTAAATTTGGCCCACTAAAAAAACAAAATAAAAACTAGGAATTTACCAATTGTTGGCTATTTTAACACTGCTTCAGATTTCTAATCCTTTATAGAATAATCTTTAATATAGACTTAGAAGAAATAGCACCAGCACAACTTTTTTGACCATCAACAAAAACAGGGTTCTGGAACTGTCAAGGGCTTAAGGTTAAAGTCTTCTGCATTGTATTGCTGTCTTTCTATGTTTATCCAACACCTAGCCCTGAGACCAAAAAAATCCATTGCATAAATCCAAGTGACAATCTCAGTGGTAATATATCCCCCACCACCTGCCTAAGTCCAGGGAGGGGAATCAAGTCATAGTATTGTCTGGCTGGCAGTCCTAAAACATCACAAAAAAAGTATCTGTGGATTTGGACCACATTTATCTAGGGGATAGACAATACCCATATGTTCACCAGATGACTACAGAGCTGGGTTGATTGAGTCAAAGTTCAAGGCCGCAACAAAGGATAACTTGTTTCTTCAGGACTGGCTTTGATTAGATTGCTGTTTACAAAGAAAATTTTAAAAATGAATATTCCAAAACATGTGGGAAGATCATTGTTCCTTGTAAATAAATCTTTTTATTTATTTTTCAGATATGTTCTATTAAATGTAATTTTTTTATGGCCTATTTTCATTAAGCATTTATTTCCATTACAGTGACACACAATTGGAATTATAGCATATGTAGTACTCTTAATTCAGAAACCAGAAAACTGAAAATTAATTCTGAATAGAAATGTCAGGGAATGTGTATGCTCACTCTCATAGTCTCACTCTGTATAAATATACGCCTACACATGCACACACAAGCATAAAATAAAAAAATCTTTTAATTAATTAATTAATGCACACACGCACGCACACGTATACCTTTGCACATGTAAGTAGTGTGTGTATATAAGTAGTGATATTTAGATGTATAAAGATGTGTGTGTGTGTGCGCGCACGCGTAAAATTCCAATTTCTTGTTCTTCATCCATTAAGTTACTTAAATTTGGAAGGGAGGGGGCAGAAGGATCTGGGGTTTGGGGTTTTTTTTTGCATCTGAAATGAATGGGGTGGAAATGTTCTGCATCATAATATCCTTAAGCAAAATGTTAACATTCTTTTATGTTCTAAAGCCTTTCTCTAAAACACTGTAAATATTATCTATAGCAAAAATGTTAGAGACTTTTAACAATTTTCCCTTGATTAATGTGTGCTATGTACTTCCTAGAAATAGTAATGATCTGGACTCTGAACATATTTCTTTTATGTTTACATAAATGGAAATAATGCAAGTAAAAATCTCCTTTATTCTTTTGTGCAGGCTACTTACACCTTGAGTTTAATGGAGCTACACTGCACCTTGAACAGGCAAGGAAAGACAAGAGGTAGGCAGGGGATAGGTCCTAAATTTTTGCTGTTGATCTGCAGAGTATTACAGGCTGAGAAATAACTTTTCCCAGAGAGGTGGAAGGATGCAAAGTAGAATCCTGTGTTTCCATGGATCAAATGGTTTCCGAGGGCTGCACCTGGAGTGACTCGCTGAAGGAAAAATCTTTCCCAAAGAGAATAATAAACTTGCAGAAACTGGAAGAAAAGCTTGCTGTAACCTAAACGTACACATTGGTAAGTTTGCTTAATCATTACCGAAGCTTTAGTCAAATAATTGTTTTTCTTTGGAGTAGAATCATTTAATTGGTTAAAATACTGTTTATTTAATTAAAAATTAAATTATAACCCATTATCTAATGCAAATAATCTAAAAAGCTGGCTAGAAAGAGAGTGAGAAAGCCCTCTAAGTTTGAGAAAGCCACTTTGGTGACACTCACAAAATACTCAAATGCTGTTACAAGGTTGTAACATGTTGCTAGATAAGTGTCTAGATGTCTGAGTGGTAAAGGAATCAAAGTGTTTGCCATTTGCAATGCTGTATTTATGTATCTCTGTTGGTATGAGAGGGACATATTCCAATTCAGTGGAGCCACAAATATCACAACAATGCAAGATTTTCTAACTTTACAACAGCAAAAACCCCCACAAAATAGTGTAGAATAAAAGCAACACAATCTAAGTGACATAAAAATCATTATTTCTCGGAACATGGGAAAATTAGTCAGATATTATGATTTTTTTGGTTTTATTTTTTAACCATGAGAGCAGTAAAATCCTGTAGCAGGCTACCCAGAGAGGTAGTGGGATCTGTCTTTGGAGGTGTTTGGCAACCCACTCTGATTAGACCTGCTTTGAGCAAGGAGTTGGACTAGGTGACCTCTGGAGGCCCCTTCCCGCCTGAGCTAGTCTGTGATTCTGTGATTGCATGATTCTGATGAACCATTGGAAGGTTTTAAAACCAAACTAAAATAACAAATTCGCGATCTCACCTCTCCTGTGTTGTTTAGGCTGTTGATTTACAGTGGAGATTTTAATATTTTTATTCATGACAGTGTCATAGGCTTTGTTGCCTTCTCTAGTTAGTTGCACCCCTCTGCTGTATTTGGATATCACCACATTGGACCCATGCAACTTTTTGTGCTCTGGGGTCTCGGTAGACTCTTGTTTTTCAGCCTATTCATTAGTTAGAGGGTTTGTCAGCTATTATTTCATGAACATAAGACCCAACATTGATCATTCCTGAAATATGTTGACTTTGTTGTAAATAAATAGTTCTGTCTGCCACAGGACATGTCAGATTTTCTACAATTCTTTATATATATTGCAAACAATATTTGAATATCAATAGTCTCTTGAAGTAACATTAAGTAATCTTTCAAGCTATCTTCTAAATGGGGAAAGTAAATAATAAGAATGCTGTTCAGAGTCTGTGCGAAAGAGAAAAAAAAATAATAGATGAAGTTGGAGAATTTGGAAAAGAAATTTCCTTGGTCTGATGTGAAAGAGCACAGACACTGCAGCAAAATATCACTCCCAATAATTCTCAATACCAACTTTCAGAAACATACAGATATGCAAGTATGATATATATATGTACACACACACACACACAAATGTATGGGTAAGCAGTGAGCTTTATCACCATAACTGTCCTTCTGGGATGATTGGGAGTATGTAGATGACCAAATATCAAACAAATTGTTAATAAGATTCCCTAGTAGTTCATTTTCCTACACATTTGTTGTCCTGCAATTTTTCATTCACTTCTTGGAAAATAAGATCCGCAATCTTAAGTACACTGCATCTTTTTCAAGTCTATCAGATTTGAAATAGCGTTTCACTACTACATGAAAAAAATCATTGGGAGAAAAAAAATCATCAGGACAGGAAGAGGAAACTATGAGGAAAAAAAAAACAGTGAAAACTTATTTTGGAGACAAGTCCTACTATTGACAAAATGCCCAAGCAATGAGATGCATATGATACTTATCTGTCATCCTAACACATATCATCTGTTGAGTTTCTTTGATCTAATTACACGTTTTGCCTCATTCAATGCTTTGGGTGTTGCGGGTTTTGCTCAATAAAGAAGCAGAAGTCCAACCTTGCAACAAGAACTTCCATTAAATATTACAATATATTTATCATGTTATACCAGAGTCCTACCTTTTTTATTTTTGGAATACAATGTAGTGTACAAAAAATATCATCTGAATAATAATGGTGAAATTAAAATTATGGCAATGGATTAGCCAATATTGGAATATCTATACAGAAAAATATTGAATTATATCTCTTATCATATTCAAAATATTTACAAAGTCAGTTAAAATTTGACTCAGAACTAGTCTTCGGATTTGTTAAAGATATATATAATATATGAAAAAAATCTGACATCCAAAATATTTTTATATATTTTGATCTTCTGCCACTCCAAACACTCCACTTCTGCCACTAAAAAGTCCAGAAAGATGAGAAGCCACCTAAATCTTGTGCATCTGTACAGACACACACAAAACGATGGACTCATGCCAGCATGAATAACTATGGTTAATGTTTTTGAAGACAACATCATATCACTACTACACATTTGTTTTAGCAAATAGTGTCAGAATTTTTAAAAAATGCAAATATTTCCAAAACTTGTTTATCCTGTGATTTTATTTTCTGTTGCATTACAATAACCATTAAAAGGCAGACAGTGATTTTAAATCAAAGAAAAAAAAAAACGATTTGAAAATTGTTGAAACAGGTATTGCCTTTAACCAGTTTATTTTCTTTTTTCTCTTCTGAAACAAAGAATTCCAGCAGTCTGAACACAATTTCCAGTTTCCTGTTTTAAATGAAGATTGCTTTCATCAAAGTTTTTCCAATATGCAAACTAATAAACCCACAATTTAAACTCAGATCCAAAGGCCAGAGAAGGGAAGTATTTTCCAGGCCTCCTTTCTTCTATTTTAATGCCATCCATTTGAAACGTCATACTTTTTTAGGAACTAGTCACCCTAGTCTTCCCTTATAGTCAGTGAATCATGCCATCTGAATGAGTAAGAGATTCTTTCCATCTATCACTTTAGAGAAACAGTTTCAGAAATGTTAGTTTAAGCCTAGGCCTGAGGTGGGTACCACCTTACCTAATAGGAGAACTGCAGTATAGATTTATACATCCTAGGTCCTCCTTACAGCTGATGGAGAGAAGTAAACATGTTCAGCATTCTTCAGCATGGGAAATAAATTGCCGTGTCTTCAGCTGAAGCTTCTGTAAAGAGTAGTAAGTAGAAGCTTCAAAACCCAACCACTTGCATTGTATTTCTAATAAAATAAATATTTAAAGCAAGCGCAAGATAAGACTAGAATGCAAAATCATTTTACAATAATCATAGAATCATAGAATCATAGAATGGTTTGAGTTGGAAGGGACCTTAAAGATCATCTAGTTCTAACCCCCTGCCATGGGCAGGGACACCTTCCACTAGACCAGGTTGCTCAAAGCCCCACCCAACCTGGCCTTGAACACTTCCAGGGATGGGAGATCCACAGCTTCTCTGGCAACCTGTTCCAGTGCCTCACCACCCTCATAGTGAAGAATTTCTTCCTTATACCAAATCTAAATCTACCCTCTTTCAGTTTAAGACCATTAACCCTTGTCCTATCACTACATGCCCTTGTAAAAAGTCCCTCTCCAGCTTTCTTGGAGGCCCCCCTTCAGGTACTGGAAGGCTGCTATAACGTCTCCCTGGAGCCTTCTCTTCTCCAGGCTGAACAACCCCAACTCTCTCAGCCTGTCTTCATAGGAGAGGTGCTTTAGCCCTCTGATCATCTTTGTGACCCTGTTCTGGACTCACTCAAACAGGTCCATGTCCTTCTTATGTTGGGGGCCCGAGAGCTGAACACAGTACTCCAGGTGGGGTCTCACCAGAGCAGAGTAGAGGGGCAGAATCACCTCCCTCGACCTGCTGGTCACGCTTCTTTTGATGCATCCCAGGATACAGTTGGCTTTCTGGGCTACAAGCACACATTGCCAGGTCACGCTGAGTTTCTCATCAACCAACACTCCCAAGTCCTTCTCCTCAGGGCTGCTCTCAATCCATTCTCCCCCCAGCCTGTATTTGTGCTTGGGATTACCCTGATCCATGCACAGGACCTTGCACTTGGCCTTATTGAACTTCATGAGGTTCACACGGGACCACCTCTCAGGCCTGTCAAGGTCCTTCTGGATGGCATCCCTTCCCTCCAGAGTGTTGACCACACCACACAGCTTGCTGTCGTCAGCAAATTTGCTGAGGGTGCACTCAATCCCACTGTCAATGTCACCAACAAAGATGTTAAACAGCACCGGTCCCAATACTGGCCCCTGAGGAATGTCAGTTGTCACTGGTCTCCACTTGGACATTGAGCCATTGACCACAACTCTTTGTGTGACCATCCAGCCAATTCCTTTTCGATCCAGTGGTCCATCCATCAAATACATGTCTCTCCAATTTAGAGAAAAGGATGTTGTGTGGGACAGTGTCAAATGCTTTGCACGAGTCCAGGTAGATGACATCAGTAGCTCTTCCCTTATCCACCAACACTGTAACCCTGTCATAGAAGGCCACCAAATTTGTCAGGCACGATTTGCCCATAGTGAAGCCATGCTGGCTGTCTCGAATCACCTCCTTATTTTCTATGTGCCTTAGCATAGTTTCCAGGAGGATCTGTTCCATGATCTTCTCAGGCACAGACATGAGACTGACTGGCTTGTAGTTCCCTGGGTCTTCTTTTTTTCCCTTTTTAAAAATGGGGGTTATGTTTCCCCTTTGTCAGTGGCAGTCTTCAGTCAGTGGGAACTTCAGTGGACTGCCACGACTTCTCAAATATGATGGATAGTGGCTTAGCAACTTCATCCGCCAGTTCCCTCAGGACCCGCAGATGCATCTCATCAGGTCCCATGGCCTTGTGCACTTTCAGGTTCCTTAGATGGTCTCGAACCTGACCTTCTCCTACAGTGGGTGGCTCTTCATTCTCCCAGTCCTCATCTTTGCCTTCTGCGGCTTGGGTGGTGTGGCTTGAGCACTCGCCGGTGAAGGCTGAGGAAAAAAAGTCGTTGAGTACCTCAGCCTTCTTCATATCCCATGTAACCAGGTCTCCCATTTCCTTCTGGAGAGGGACCACATTTTCCCTAGGCTTCCTTTTATCCCCAACGTACCTATAGAAGCTTTTCTTGTTGCCCTTGATGTCCTTGGCCAGATTGAATTCTATCAGGGCTTTAGCTTTCCTAACCTGATCCCTGGCTGCTCGGACAATTTCTCTGTATTCCTCCCAGGCTACCTGTCCTTGCTTCCACCCTCTGGAGGCTTCCTTTTTGTGTTTGAGTTTGTCCAGGAGCTCCTTGTTCATCCATGCAGGCCTCCTGGTGTTTTTGCCGGACTTCCTCTTTGCTGGGATGCATCACTCCTGAGCTTGGAGGAGGTGATCCTTGAGTATTAACTGGCTTTCTTGGGCCCCTCTTCCCTCCAGGGCTTTATCCCATGGCACTCTGCCAAGCAGATCCCTGAAGAGGCCAAAGTCTGCTCTCCTGAAGTCCAGGGGAGTGAGCCTGCTGTGCGCCCTCCTCGGTGCCCTAAGGATCTTGAACCATTTCATGGTCACTGCAGCCCAGGCTGCCCTTGAGCTTCACACTCCCCACCATAATACATCCTTTCTTTCCTTGCATTCTGCTTAATTAATATGAATGATGTGTTTGACTTAACAAAAACTTGAAATGATGTTCCCACAATCTACTTTCAATTCTTATGTTAAACCTGTAAATCTACTTAGCTTCAGTATGTGTTTTATAATGGAAACATACTTTTGATATTTTTGTTATTATTAAAGTCATATTTGTGAGTATATAGTAATTATTATAACATGAATAGAAGTTTGATAAATAATTCTGTCAATCTGATTGTCTAACACTAAGGCAATAATTTTTCAGACCTGTTCTGTACATACCGATTAAATTCTATAGTTCAAAAAGAAAAATCCATATGCATATTTTATTTTCTTTTTCCAGTTTTCAGTTCTTAATGACCTCAGGACAGGGTATTTTGAGGGGATTAATGATCTGCTAGAAGATGTTCATTGCCCAAGGTATAGAGATTTAGGCTAGTCATTAATACTGGGGAAATATTTTGTACTTCGATCATTGCTGTCAAGTTTCTTAATGTATTCAGACTTTAAATAAGCTCTTACAGACTGTGATAAAGCAAATTTCAAACTTGAAGCATCTGACAAGATTCACATTAAAACAACCTCTTAGAAAAAAAAAATCTTCTTTAGAATATATCTCTCTAGCCTCTTATCTGTTTTTTTTCCTTTCTATCTGACCTACTTTTCTCCTGCACTTGTCCTCTAAACTCCTTCAGTAATCAGGCTGTACATCTATCTAAAGCCTATGAGCAAAGTTTTTGGCCTTTGGCTGAAAAACTTTAAATAGCAGCATTGTCATATAGCCCACTGAAAGATAGATAGACATTCATGTGAACTGAACAAGTCTCTTTATATGTATATATACATATCTATACACACACATTGGTGTACATAAGTGCATGAAAATACACAAGCACACACATTTAACTTATTGCTGAGACTGCTGACAGAGCATAAAATATTCGGACTAGGAATTTATTAAGGGAAAAGAACAGAAAATCTCACTTTGTAGGTCTGATTTGCATTAATCTGCCTGTGATAACTTTACAAGAAAATGTAAATTGAATAAAAAAAATTGGTTTTTACTAAGGTTTTCTTGTCATGCTAAGTAAACCAAATGGAGTATAATAAGAATTTGCTATATAATATCCTCCTCACTTTGAAAGAATCCAAACATGGTGACTTGAGCCTTTTTTAATCTGTGATTTAATTTGGAACTTTTTGTCCATGTAACATCAAGCTTCGCATTTCTATCTGCTTGGTTTATGTGTTTTCTAAAGGCAGGGTCAGATTTTTACACATGCAGTTGTGGGAGCACCTATTTTGGATGGAACACACTCCAACACAAGACAATAGCTGCATTGTCATCCTCATTATTGAATTTCTGCAGGAGAAAGTGAGCCTACCTTTCCTTTACAGCTAGGACTCCATCAAAGCCCAGCTGGTGGAGAAGCCTCTGACTCAGATCAGCCCTGGGCTGCCCCGATACAGCCTCTTCCTTCTCCAGTTTATAGTCTGTCCCTGTGCCTTTCAGCACATCAGTCTCACCTCTTCTTAAAGCAGGAAGACAGCATAACATCCTGGTTTAATAGTTTGCTGGAGTCTAAGGCAGTGGAAGTTTAATTTTTACCATAAGTCTATCGCTGGCCAGCTATCCTGCCTGATATCAAAATTGCTCACAGGCATTTTAGATCAACTACATGGGACAGTTTTCTTGTTAGGATTCAGTTAGATAAACTTAGTACCTTTTCCAGACACTTTCAAACCATGCCCAAAGCACCAAATTTAATCTGCATGTGTAACCATGAGAACAGCAGCGTTATGGTTATAATCATAATCTGTTGAATGAGAAAATACCAATCAGCTTGAAGGCTGCTGGTGGCCACCCTGCTGATGCAATTGTTTAATTCAGGGAGATGAGTAAGGAGGAGAAAAAGTGGATGACAGTGTGGGATTTATTTATTGTCCAGGGGCTCCTTGTTCATCCATGCAGGCCTCCTGGTGTTTTCGCCTGACTTCCTCTTTGCTGGGATGCATCACTCCTGAGCTTGGAGGAGGTGATCCTTGAGTATTAACCGGCTTTCTTGGGCCCCTTAAATAAGTGCTTTATTAATGTAGTGAACTTTCTTTGTCAACTTTATTAAATCTTTGCTGGTCTTGCAAGCGCATGAGGTTTAAGTAGATGCAGCCTATGATAAATTTTGCTATTGTTATCAGTGTTTGGCTGTTTTAAAGTATTTACCCAACTGCTAACTTGAAGTTTGTCCTCCTGTTAAGTGTACCTGGAAAAATGTCAGTATGTGGCTTCATATTTGTGTCTTGGAGTCTACCTGGATGTGCTGAGCTCACAAGTAGGAATATATTTAATATTTTTTCTTTAAGTTAAATTATTGCAGTTCATCTTGAAATTTGAAGGTAAGCTGAGTTGACTCTTTCCTCAGAATCATCATGCGTAATACATTTTCTGCTGGTCACTTTCTGCACTCCAGTATATTCGTATCACACTTTCAAAGTACCTTTGAAACCATCTTTAAGGTACTTTCTTAGAAAGTAGGACCTAGAAAGTCATGATTTGTGAGTCAGAACTATCTTTCTTGAAATGTGTCAGGTGTAGAGTACTAACAAGGTTTTAAAAAAAAGAAATCTTGTTTGCTTTTAAAGTAAATAGATATTGATAGTACTGAATGCACAGCAAGAGTACATCTGTGTTTAAAATTACCACATATACATCTATCAGAGAGCTTGTTTATGTAGGTAGGCCATAAAACCTACTCTGAGATAGAAAGTTCTTCACATCAAAAGCAGTAGTTCCCTGTAAGGCAAGAGTGATATATATGCAAATACAGGCTCCCCACTTATAGCAGAGGGATCTACTTACATGTGAGTCATATGTGTCTTATTGGGCCATGTTCTTCCTTGAATAGCAGTCTAAGAGAATCACAGCAAGTGAAGTTAATTAAAGTGATAGCCCATGTATCACTTAGCACGTCTTAGCCTAAAGGCTGAGAAAGTGTTAATATTCATATGTAAGGCTGGAAGCTTAGAGTTTGCCTAAGCTTTCGAATCTAACATTAGGTATTCCAGAAAAAATAGAAAAAAGCTACAACTGCCTATAAAGCCTAGGACCCTATCCAGACATTTAGGGTGGCATTTGATTTATCTAATTTTCAAAAAGATGCTTATGTAGTAGAGGTATGTTGTCCAAATTAACTAGTAGTATTTAAAGAAGAAAGCCAAAAATCTTGAGAACAGTTTACCCCCAGTTAGACATTTAATATAGGTGGGATGAATAATCCACTGGAAGTGTTCATCTTTTTCCATTGACTGAACACTATACTAGGTTAGACTAGATGTCTAGGACAATTTTAAATTGGAAGGAAACCTTTTTTTTTTTTTTCCCTAAAATCTGAGGATAAATGCCTTCTTTCTGAATGAAACGAATGTCCCCAACTGATTTCAAAGGAAATTAAGAGAATTCAGAAAACTATGTTCTTATCATAGAATAAGAATGATGATTGCAAACCAAACAGAAATTTAGGTAAATGTCTAGTCTTTTTGGTCACAAACAGATTTTGAGAGACAGTGTTTTTTTCTCCTTTATATGGAATTTGATATTCAAATACTATTTACAAAGTGGATTGGTATGGCCTATTTAGATGCCAGATAGAGACCTAATTTCAATACAGTCTTTTCCATGTTCAATACTGTGGCTTCTTTGATGTTTAGAGGGGGTTTTGGGTTGTTTTTTTTAAACCACCATAAAGTGGTTAAATGCGTAGTTTGATTTAAGTTGTGAGGCACCTCACTGGGCAGCATACTGAAACACTGACTCAGTTTACCAACATATGAAAATGGTGAGTCAATCTACTCCATAGAGGATCCAGAAAAGGCAAATACTTCCCAATATAATGATGAATGCTGTCTGATTTGATGATTTACCAGAAAATCTTCCACCTGTTTTCTAAGATGTTGTATTTCAGTGAACATTGTTTCCTGTGTTACAAAGGTGTTCTGCTGTTGTTGTTTCTGTGTGCATGTTATTCATGTTTCATTCTAACCAAACTGGATTTTAATGTAGCACACATATCTGATGCCTGCCAGTCACCATCACAAAACAGGATGATCAAGTAACAGTAATGGAAGAAACAGCAGATGTGAATGAACCCAATATCCTTCACTTTTTGATCCAGTTTTAAATACTCTCAGCTGTGTGAATTTGAGGGAAATATGCAACTTGGACCAGTATTTGCTTTTACTGCCAGAGTCCCTGTTTAGTGGTTGTGGTGGTGGTGATGATGATAGCAATGTTTTGAATATGTATGCCCCCTCCTCATCACAGAATCAAAGAAATGTCTGTGTGCTGTGACTGAAAGATATGCAGTTGATTTAGCTCCTTGCTCCTTGCAAGTTGAATTTGTTTCTCTGAAGGCATTCCTTGCTTTGATCAATAAGTTATCATAAATAAAAACCATAGCAATTGCATAAAAGAGTCTTTTTCTTGGGAAGGAATAATATATCCTAAAAACTCAGCAAGCCCATAATCTCTACAATGTGGTATGGCTCCAGATCAAGGGCAATCCTTCCTGTTATTTCCTGGTGTATAGATAGTGTGGTTGGATGATTTGTGAGATGTTTTGTCTTCTTCTAGGAACAGCCTGCATAGTAAAGTTTTAGTTGTATTTTTCTTTTTCCCCAACTAAGTGTAACCTCTTGCTTCAGCATAATAATGACAGTTCCAGTGTTCAAAGTCAACTATTTAATATTGGATAAATAAAATGTTGCATTTAAGACAGAATTTTTTTTTTTTTTCCTAATTTATATAAAAAGTTTAAAGGATCTGTCCAAGACCAGTTAAAATAAATGACAACAGTACAGATTGTTAAAGTGTTTGGAACCATACAAGATGGGAAGTAGAGATTACCTCTCTCCTCACTAATGCCCTAAGTAAAACACAGATAGACAAGACACTGTGTCACATATCTTGGAATTATGCAGAAGTAGATTTTTCCACCATTGTCCATACTATCTTTCCTTTACTGGAAAGATTCAAATTTTATCTCACGGATTATAATCCTTCTGTGCACACAGCACACCTGACATGCATGCAGCAACTTGAAGAATGTAAAAATGTGTAAGTATTTTAGTTTGTAGGGCTGTATTGGTTGAACTGATGTAAGAGGCTGGATATTTTTTAACAGTCATATGTGATAAAGCATCTCAGAGTAGCATGTCCCATGGCCACCTTACAGAAAAGCAAAACCACTTGGACTTTTCTGCCTCCCAGCCACAATTAGGATGCTCACTTCCTAGGACGCTTGCTTCCTCTCTGCACCCTGCAAGGATCTCTTGCGCCCTCTTGGAGGCAAGGAAATAAATCTGAACCTGTAGTCATTAGGGAAGAAGGGTCTTAATGTTCTGAAGGGGAGAGTTCAAACAAGAATTAGATCTTGCTCACTGGATTGCAATTTGTATTGTTCTTTGACACTTGAGAAATCATTTAAGGACTTCTTTCCTTAATTGATTCCATCTACATTTTATAGAATGAAGAAAACACTAATTAAAATGCATATATCTATAGTTTGGGTTGGCTTGCAGCAGGACAGGACTTACATAAGCAAAAAGAAAGTAAGCTGGAAGGAGAAGAATAATTCACGGTTTACATAGCAACAACCTTAGTCTCCTATGGCACCACGTAGTACAAGTTCTACAGGATGTGACCCACTATGCAGAGTAGAAATATAATTTCATCTTTCAAGGCAGTTCCCCCCAAATAGCTAAACTTTCCGCAATTATCAAACGACACTGCCTGTACACAGGAAAGTGACAGAAATAATTGCTCAGCCTCACCACAGAGGACACCGTGCTTCATCCTTCAGATGTGAGAATTCCCCTTACATGAGATATATATAACATCTAGAAAGTGTTATACAATACTTTGGTTCTATTTATGAATTGTTTTGTCATGGATGATACAAATATCCTGTAGGGGAAATAAATCTTCCCGTTTATTTCTTGCATTTATTTCCAAATGTGCACAGTAGGTGAATAAATTTGTTAAACAAGGGTTATTGCAATATCATTGGCATTAGGCTCTCCAGGTACAATGAACCAATGGCACTTCTGTCCTAAGTTACCTTCAACTGAAGCAAATGAACAAAGAAGAAACAAATGTAAAATTTTTTTATGAGTGAGATAAGGTCATGTATCTTTCAATGTGAAATACAGAATATTCTGAATAGTTTGGGATTAAATTAGATTGCTGCTGCGGTTTTTTGATAGGCATTGCCTTAGTCCTCCACCAGTTTTAGTTATAACTCCATTGAGATTAACAATTATTCCCCCTTCATTTCATAATACCTGAAGATTGGAAACAACTTGTTTAAATATAATTAAATTCCTTCAACATAATCCGTCAGTAGTTAGCCTTCGCAAACCAACATAATCACACACTTGAAGAGACAAGCACCTTGATTAAAGATGTAGATTGTTCCTGAATTGCCACTTGAGATATGTTAAGAAAGATACCTAAAACTGTCTTTAACTGTATGACTTTCTTACACAGAAATTTATATTGCTGAGAAACAGATGACTAATTAGAATAGTAAACTATTAAAATGAGACAAAAATTTACAATAGATATGAACTTCTTATTCTTGAAAATAGTTTGGATATTGATTATTCCATTATGCTCCAGAAACATTCATCTTTCCGAGTTTAATTAAAAGTCTGAATTCACATGGTTTGTTTAACTCCATCAAGCAGAACAGCAGACAAATAAACTATGGTTCCCATAATCAGTTAGTTTAATCTGTTAATTTCTTGAAAATAAATGGGAAGCAGGAATTATTTGCAGCAACTCTGTCAGGACACCCCCTTTAAAAAAAATATGTCAAAAAATTCAGTGTATTTTTTTTTATTTGTAGAGAAGGCAAATTTTCTACATGTATGCTAAACTAAATGGGGCTTTCTATTTGCAGGAATTTCCTGAAATCATTTCAGATACCTAGTGCTGTCAGGAATCAAAAATCAGGAAGTTATCTTCTGAAAGAAAATCCTAAACTTGCAGCACTTCTCTTTTTAGAATAAATATGTTACAGTTTGGTACTTTTTAAAAGAAGGAAGAGAAATGGGGGGTGGGGAGGAAAGAGAACTGTTAGCTGCAACAGAATTGTCATGTGAAGCAAAGGTCTAGAAACAAGCAGCTGAGCACATAAAGACTGGTTGACAAAACAATTCAGAAAAACAACTATTTCAGCAAAACAGTAGAAGAAAAGCTGACTGCATATATTGAGGCTAATGAAGGGAAGCAGAAAGCAGAGACTGCTGCTAAACTTAAGGATTTACCAGTGAAAGACCAGATAGGTGACATCTGAGAGAACAGAGCTTTCAAAGGCACTAGCAGAAGCTGAAAGGACTCTGGAAGCTTATTAGTTGTCCTTTCTGTCCTTTCCCAAGTGCCAAAGAATTCTCTGACTAACTTATCATCTGTATTTTACTTTTTCTTCAAAAATACTTCTGCTTCTCAGATAGAGCTTACTATCCTGCTACAATTACCCTTGGCAAAGGGACAATCATGCACTGTTTTCTTTTCTCTACTCATAATGCACATACAAAAAGGAAAACATTCACATCAGAAAATAAAATACAATACAAAACTCACCTGATTTTTATTTCAAGCACAATCAAAATGGGTATTATTTCCTGCAAATATTTTTTTTTCCCTTCCCATTTTGGCAGCTGCTTTTTGTACTTTTTTTTTATTAGGATAAAATAATTTCTTTGATCTCAAAGTCCATATCTTTAGACTACTGTTTTGGAATACAAATAGTAAAAGTCATGTTTCTCTCTTTACTTTATACATGGAAGTATATCTATGAAAATTCTAAGTATATTCCTAGGAAAATTTGCATGTGCATTTAAAGAAGAAAATGCAATCGAGTGAAGCTTGCCTGAAAATACAAGAAAAAAAATACAGTCAAAATCTCATGGTCCCATTTGGAAAGTTAAAAATATTTCTGTAAATCTTTTTCGCTTAATCAATTATTGAGATAGTTATTAATTTCTTTATACCAATTGTGAAGTGTTCAGTAAATTAAAAAGATCTGTAATTCATAACATCATGGTTATAAATTAACCATGGCTAGAGCCTCTTAGCCACTAGACTGGTCATATGGCATATGGTATCAAATAAGGTGAAAAATAAGTTAAATATTTGGGTATTGAAGGCAGTTTATAAGGAAGAAACATCCCTCTCATTTTACTTGTTATTTTGTTGCTATTTTCCTGTTGTTGTTTTGTTTTGTTTTTCTTTACTTTGATTGAAGTCAGACTAATTAAATTAGAAGAAATTATTTTTTAATTTGGAATTTTTTTCAGGAATTAAATTTTTTTCTTGAGTCCTTTCTGGAAGAAATGAAATAGTCTTTCATGTTTTTGTGAATCAGTAATAAGAGTAAAAGCTTACTCTGATGAGGGCTTAACGCAACATGCTGGAGGAATAAACTGTTGATGAATGCAGTGTTTGATCACACTTAATTTCAGTGAAGTAATCAACTTTTACCAATATCCCATTCTCCTCCAAGCAACACTCACGATAATCTTCCACTTTTTCTTTGGACAACCATTTCCTCAGTTTTTCAACAAAGTAGTTGCAGTGGGAGATCTACCATCCATGGAGAAATTCAAAGTGATTCACCCAGCTGAATAGAAGCTATTATTTTACACTTGATAATGACCTTGCTTAATTACAACTGAAAGCACAACCTGACTTCACAGAGCAAGCTGGTGAAAAAGCAAAGTATCAGCTGTCTACCACGCCACCTGGTATCCTAAATCCTTCTCAGGCAGTTCTTTAATCTGGGGAATAGTACAGAGTAAGTGTTTGCTGCTTTGGCTCCTAACCTCCTCCTATCCAGAAACAGCCAAGTGTGTCATTTCTTATAATACTGAATTTCCCTGTGGTACTTGGTGCAGCAAAACATCTAACGCTGCTGTCCTGCCTTCAAGAGTTGACAAGGACAAATTAACATGCCCTTCAAGTCAAGCTGAACTCAGATAGCTGTTGCCAAGGAAATGTCCCCTCGTCGTTAGAACCTGCACATGCAGAGGAGGATGGGGCTCAATCACACCTCTCACCTAGTCCAAAGCCATAGAAAGCTGATGGGGGAAATGGTGAATGCCAGCAGGCAAGACCGAGCTTTGTACATCCATTATGTTAAGCGTAAATAGCACCACCTTGTGTTCTCAGCCGTACCATTTGTAAGACTGTCCTACTGTAAATCATTCCTATACACTCTTTTCTGTAGTAATTAAAACAACGCTCTTTGCTGTGCCCCTGGGTTAATATAATTTGTTTTATTCACAGCCTAAGTCATTTGCCTCCCTGCAGCACACTGCTATATTATGTCTACCCAGCAGTGTTGAGGGAGCAAGTAGAGTACATTTCAAGGTGTACATAAATCCAGTTCAGGTTATTTCAAATGAAGTAATAAGGTAAGTGCTATGTGCTTGACTCCTATAGGGAAAACTCATAGGAAGATAAAGATGGCTTCGGGGATATCAAAACTTTGCCTATGATTCCTTGATTTCAAAAAAGTAAGAGGGACAAATACAAAGACAGAGGATAAAGAACTGGGCACTCTTGAAATGTCATAAAGGACAGAGCCATGGCCACCATGTTTTGAAGGTGGGTACCGATATCATACCCTTCTGTCCAAGCTGATTGAAGTCACAAAGTCCAGTTATTAGCATTGACACTTCTGAAAATCAGAGGAAATTTTTAAAGAAGAACTCTAAAAGGATCTACCTTAGAAAGCAAACATTACAGAAAAAGCCACAAGCCATCTAGTCCAGTTCATCTAGAGAAGGATAAGAATAGGGCAAGTATATATAATGGTAATATCCTCCCAGCTTCTGACAGTTTGCCATTTAGAGGGTTTCCTATGCATGTTATGGTTCATCTGTTTAGTAATATGGAGATAACAGATCTTCCAAGTATTCCAAGTAGTTTACAGATCTTCCTGTGGCAATGAACCTCCATCTCTTGGTTTTGGACTTGGCTTTCACTGGTTTAATTTGATGCTCTTTTAGTGGAAGATGCAGCAAGCAGTCACTCCCTATAATCCTCCTTCATGACACTGATGATTTCTGTAGAATTCCTAGTGACCTCTTTCCCAAGCTGAAAAGTCCCAGCCTATTTAATCAGCCACCATAAAGAAGCTGTTGTTAAGGACCTTTGATCATCTTTGTTGATGATTAATTTATAAAGCTACATAGTAATCTTTTCTGTTTTGTTCTCTGTTCCTTTCCTAACAATTCGTAAGATTTGATCTGATTTTTTGAATGCTTCCAAGCACTGAGCTATTTCCATGCAGGCATTTGCCATGACTCCACTCACTATGTGTTTGTCAGCATAGAGTTCATTATTTTATATAAGAAAATAGGACTGTTTCTCCCCACATCTATAACTGTACATATATTTACACTGAATTCCCTCTGCCATTTTACTGCCAAGTCATTCAGTCTGCTAAGGTCCTTTTGAAATTTTTCACAGGTGTCTCTCAACCTTAGTAGCTTGAGAAACATTGTTTAATCAGATTTAATTTGGGTAAAATGAGATAAGTTTTTATAGCAACTTTTAAGCAACGGATTTTAGAGCTGAGTGGACACTGAAGACAGTAGGGAAGCCAAGAACCAAATACAAATGGGATCTGTTGCGGTCATAAGCCACAGAAACTAGTGCAAAAAACAGTCTTGGGAACTGAGAAGATACAGCTTGTCCCTTTTGTTTGATTCATTCTGTGTTCCAAGAAACTGGACTCTTCAGTTAACAAAATATTTAACTGGTGCTCAGTATCCTGGGAATGACTTCTTAGACTATAGTCTTGTCGTGGTTTAACCCCAGCTGCCAACTAAGCACCACACAGCCGCTCACTCACTCCCCCCTGGTGGGATGGGGGAGGGAATCAGAAAAGTAAAAGTGAGAAAACTCGTGGGTTCAGATGAAAAGAGTTTAATAAGTAAAGCAAAAGCCGTGCACGCAAGCAAAGCAAAACAAGGAATTCATTCACTACTTCCCATCAGCAGGCAGGTGTTCAGCCATCTCCAGGAAAACAGGGCTCCATCACGCATAATGGTTACTTGGGGAGACAAATGCCATCACTCCAAACGTCCCCCCTTCCTTCTTCCCCCAGCTTTATATGCTGAGCATGACGTCGTATGGTGTGGAATATCCCTTTGGTCAGTTGGGGTCAGCTGTCCCGGCTGTGTCCCCTCCCAGCTTCTTGTGCACCCCCAGCCTACTCGCTGGTGGGGTGGGGTGAGAAGCAGAAAAGGCCTTGACTGTGTGTAAGCACTGCTCAGCAGTAACGAAAACATCCCTGTATTATCAACACTGTTTTCAGCACAAATCCAAAACATAGCCCCACACTAGCTACTGTGAAGAAAATTAACTCTATCCCAGACAAAACCAGCACAAATCTGAATATTGGACAAGAGCTTAGCGACAGCGCTGCAATGGACTCATATGTTTTGTCTCAGGAAGACCAAGAACCTCAGACCTTTGGTTAGCAAGAAGCAAAAAGGATATATCCATCTCTAGCATGAGAGCCATTCTAAGAAAAAGAAAATAAATAGATGGTAATAAATTGCTCAAGATTATATGTATTCTGACTATTACTCAAATTCTCCTAGTGGTTTCATCTGAGCTATTTTTGGGTAAAATACTGCCCCATGATAATACATCCTATGAATAGAATCCCATGATTACAAGTATTGGAAGAGGTCTCTGGATTATTCAATATAATCTATCATTTTTGCAGTACTGACCTGTTTTATTTTTCTACTTTCAATCTGTGAATAGTCTTTGTAACCCTGCCTAGTTGTGAGCAGGATAACGACAGTTATAAAATAATTTACTTTATGATGAACTAATATGTTCCCTGTTGTTTCTTTATGAAGAAAAGACATCTAAGGAAGTAATTAAACAGATGTTTATTGACATGAGTTTTACCACTTTGGAGAAATGTAAATAATGAGGTTTAACTCAGGAGAGGATTCACTAATAGTAATAGAGAGAGATTAAGTTACATATCTAGCTCAATAGGGCCCTAGAAGCTTTACGAGCAAATGTTTCATTGTACTTCCATAGTCTGCATTTATTTAATAAAAAGATTTCTGTGCTAAAGTGACACTGTCACTTCACTGCCTTGGAAAAATGATGGAAAACAACTATAACTAACATCAAGAAAACATTTCTTCCCAGGCAGCATAGAGAGAATTACCTGTCACATATGACTCACCATTTCCTGTATCTTTTCAAACAGTGCCTCTTTGTTATTGACTAATTGGAAGAACAATAGTGGGCATACAAAATATACTGAGAAAGATAATGAAAACACTGGGTTCTGATTGTTCTATTAAAAATGTAGCAATTCATCATTTAGCATCATTAGTGGCTGATAACTGGGACTGTGTCTATAATACCCGTTTGAGGTTTTATTGTGTTTCAGTCAACATAAAGCATAGGTTAACTGTAATAGCTGTCTGTATTAAAATTTAGATACTGCCTGTTGAAAATGGATAGTAATTTGGTGATTATTCATATTTTTAAACATTCTGCATTACACTAATTTATTATGCAAAATTAAATTAAAGTGCATGGAGCATATGGATTTTTTGGTTTTTTTATACTTATTTGTGGCAGTGATGAATGGCAGATAATTTATAACACTGAAGTTTAATAATTAAAATTACTTTTATTATTCTGTTTACTAGTTTCTTCTTTCTGCAGTCTCTTGTAATTTTGCCACATGATTAGCAACAAATTTTGCACAGCAGCACCTTCTAATAAAACGCAGCATGGACAATTTTCCATGCAGATTCAATCTCCGTCTATATTCCACTAATCCCTTGATTGTTCCTGGGGAAAATAATCGGATCCCTGTTGTGTTCCTGATGCACTGAGCATTCATAAAGATCATAACAAGATTCAGTACATCCAGAGACTCAGGATATGCATCTGCTTTTTGGTCTAACTGAAAAGGGCCACACAAGGAGCCTGGTCGATCATTCACTGAAGCTTTGTCATGATTAATACAGCTTTATTTGTAGACTGTATCTACTCGCAGTGGAGAAATACGGTGTTGTGGTCGGTTAACTTTGCCTGGCTGCCAGGTGCCCACCAAGCTGCTCTCTCAATCCCCCTCCTCAGCGGGACAGGGGGAGAAAATAAGATGAAAAATTTTGTGGGTTGAGATAAGGACAGGGAGATCACTCATCAATTACCATCACGGGCAAAACAGTCTTGACTTGGGGAAGATTAATATAATTTATTGCCAATTAATAACAAAGTAAGATAGTGAGAAATAAAAACAAAACTGAAAATACTTTCCCCCTTCCCCCCCTTCTTCCCAGGCTCAACTTCACTCTTGACTGTTCTACCTCCTCTCCCCCGGGTGGTGCAGGGGGACCGGGAATGGGGGTTGCGGCCAGTTCACAATGCTTAGTCTCTGCAGCTCCTTCCTCCTCACACTGTTCCCCTGCTCCAACGTGGGTCCTTCCCACGGGCTGCAGTTCTTCAAGAACTACTCCAGCATGGGTCCTCTTCATGGGGTACAGTCCTTCAGGAATGGATTGCTCCAGTGTGGGTCCCCCATGGGCTGCAGTTCCTGCCAGAAAGCCTGTTCCAGCATGGACTTTCCAAGGGCTGCAGCTTTCTTCAGGTCACATCCACCTGCTCCAGCACGGGGTCCTCCATGGGCTGCGGTGTGGATATCTGTTCCACCATGATCCTTCATGGGCTGCAGAGGAACAACGTCTTTCACCATGGTCTTCTCCATGGGCTGCAAGAGAATCTCTGCTCTGGCTTTTGGAGCACCTCCTCCCCCTCCTTCTTCTCTGACCTTGGTGTCTGCAGGGCAGTTTCACTCACATTTTCTCACTCGTCACTCAGAGCTGTTGTACAGCATTTCCTACCCTTTCTTAAATATGTTATCACAGAGATGCCACCAGTGTCACTGATTGGCTCAGCTTTGTGCAGTGGCAGGTCCCCTTTGGAGCCGTCTGGAACTGGCTCTATTCAACATGAGGGCAGCTCCTGGTCTCTTCTCACAAAGGCCATCCCTGCAGCCCCTCTGCTACAAAATCTTGCCACGTAAACCCAATATGGGTATTAAATTAGCCAGCCAGCCAGGAGACTTTTCAGTTGAGAAGACACCAATGCCTTTCCACAGACTGGTCACTTGACAGTCACTGGCACCAGCTGACCTCTCAGCAGATATAGCTTAATAAAGTGCCGGGGCAATGTCAAGTTCTTTATGAATTCCTAATAATACGCAACATTAGTATAGAAGCTCTACTCTAGTTTAGATGGTTAGTTCAAGTTTGTTGTTATCTATAGCTGTCATCACAGAAAACAAGGGCTTGACTAGGCATCTCCCATCTGCTTTGGCTGCCAGGTCAAACCAGAGTATAAGGGAATAGCTACAGTCAGAAGTCCACAGCAAGGTGCATGCTCCTTGGTCTTGCTCTGAAATGAAATACCTGAACTGTCCTGTTTCTGTGACTCTCATGGAAATGAAGATAGCCTTAAATATAAACATATACTTTCAGACACTTCTGAACTGGATTTTACAGAGTAGTAATTTCAGATTGTGTTGACCTAGAAATATGGAATTCCTGTGGATCAGAGATTCATTTATCTTAAGTTTCCTTTTTACTGTACAATCTACATGGGGAAATAGAAAGAGAAGGGATTTAAAGAACTTGTAAATTATATTTGTACATGTTTAAAGGTCTTTTACATTGCCAGCCTGATAGAAAGAGACCTTAGTGTAAACAAGATTCTGCTTTGCTGTATTTTTCATCTTACATAGAAAAACAGCTACAAGGTAGGTTTTGAAAAGCTTTTAGGGATGGATTCTTTCTGTTCTTGCTGATGGTAGAACTTCCATTGACATCAATAAAAAACAGATTAGGCCAGTGCAGAAGAGTTTTGAAAATGCCTTCTAAATGCTACAATATGCTATTTTGCATTTAATGACATAAATGAGTCCCTTAAAATTCTTAAATCTTACTATCTTCCCTTAGGGGAAAAGGAAAAAATACTATTACATGCTTTCTGTAGTAAGAGGACAGCAGAAACATGGATCAAGTGAAGACTAAAAAACAATCATTGAGTTGTTAGAAAGGCAAAATTTTCATTGATGTCAGCAAGCTTTTCTGCTTGAGGATAAGATGGACATCTATAGCCTGATTCAAGACCACTTAAAATCATTACAGATATTTCAGTTAATGAGGCCAACTGTGAATCTAAACTTTATATATCTGACTCTTACCTCCTGGAATGACCATTTGTATTCAGTATTTTGGGAGGTATGAAGGCTGAGTAATTTGGCTCCTGATCTTAAAAAGCAGCTAAACCTTACACAGCTGTCTCCGGCCGCATGCCCACTCTGGGTGTATAATTAGGAGTAGATTTAATGTTTCTTTTGCAATGCAGCACCATGGTCTCTCTTACTCCATAACCAGTCCCATGTTGTCAATAATTCAAAGGAGTTCATAGAAGGACTGAAAGATTTAAGCACTACATTTTAAATACTGTTTACACTTGTGCCCCTTTGCTTCTCCATCCGTGGATTCTGTACTCGCAGGGGTCCCATTAGCCAGCATCTTCCCTGGCATCAGTATAGCAGTAAAACTTTAATTCTGTTGTGGGTAACCTCACATACCACACACGTTCCTTGATACATGATGTTATTTCATTGCCGCCTTCACCAAAAAGAAAGCATTCTGACATTAGCCCTCTTTCTGATCTGTCCCTAGCATAAAAAGAACAATATCCCTAAGGAAAAGCTCTATCTGCCATGAGGCACTTCACTCTGAATGTTTCACTTCCATCATCTGAAACAATTATTAATTTGAAACATAGAATCTATTTTATTTTTCTATCTTCAAAAATTAGCAGTTTCCTCTTCCTCTTTTAAGTGTTGCAAGTGGTACAGACATGAAAAAGATTGATGTATTACAGATTTACATGATCCTGCTAAAGATATTTTACATATATCTGCTTGTTAAATTAAAAGTAAATTGCACAGTGTTGAAATATAGGATTTTCTTTTACAGTATAATTAAACCCAGATATCAAATATTTGTAGGGAGGATATTAGAAACACAAGTAGAAACTGAAATGCGTACCGTTCCCTATAAAGAGAAATATCTTACCAAAATGTGCTTTGCAAACTATCAGCATTTTAAATAACTGCAAATAAAGTGGTCATTTTCTCTTCTGGAAGATTCCTCTTCCTGACATATGGTAAAAATAAATGGAAAATTCCAACTGAAAACACAATAAAGGCAAATTACAAGTAACTTTATCTGTTCCAAAGAAAGGTGAAATAATAATATATTTCTGTACTGTGACAAGTTTTTTGTGTATCAAGATGCTAAACCACAGTGATTAAAAAAATCATTCAGGAAATTAAAAAAAAATTGTTTTACTGACTCTTTAGTACACAAGCAATGTGTAACAGTAATTTAAAATATAAATTTAGATATACTAATTTTTTTTTCCATATGTATGTGTCTTACATGGAGGAGGTATTTAAAATCTGAAATTTATAATGTGTTGTTACATATCCTCAAGAAAACCTTCCTTGATTTAGAAAGACCGATGTCAGCTTCATCTCAATACTGTGAGAAAAAGCAGCATATGAAATGTGTACTTGGAGAAACATTGTTAATGTCAGCATTTTGGTTTTCTTACAAATAGCAGTTCAGTAATAGCAGTAATATCATTTAGAAATTGGAGGGTTTTTGTGAACAACTTTTTGTAATATTGAATTTTCATGAAAACTCTGACATTAGCAAGTAAAAGGTGACTTTGCATGCTCTCTCTTGCATAAACTAGAATATCAATTATCTCTACTTTGCTTAGTTGTGGATTCACTGAGAGTGTACATTACATTAAGTTTTGTTCACAAGATTTGTTTCTTAATTCAAATCCTTCCCCAACATTCAGGTTTTTAGTATATTAAAATAACATCAGTAGAAAGAAGGAAGTCCTGGTGGACTTTAAACCCAAAATGCTGAATTTAAAACCTTTATGATTAGTTCCAATGAATCACATATATTATGTTGTTTTAAGACTTTTAAATATACATTAAAAAGGGCAAACTTCACACTATTTAGAGGTCTGCTGCAAGGAATTTTCTGGTGTTCTAGTTCAGTGTGATGAACCCAGCTAGTGCTGCTATAATGAATCTATACAGAGGTGAGCTGAAACATATGGTACATACAGAAAATATTGAAGAAAATGAAAGAGAAATTCTTTGTCCAAAAATTATGAATGTACCTAATACTGGAGTAAATGGAAGCTCTGAGTGAAAATCTTAGATCAGAATATAGCCATACATCTTCCAGAGACATGGTTCAGTAGTACACTGAGTGCCTTACTCACTGTACCCTGCAATGGCCACTTATTCTACATATTTTCTCAAAAAAGCAATCCGTTTTACCATGGAAAACCAAGTCTTCATCTCTTCTTAAATCATCTTTTTACTGGTTGAAAAATGCAGAGACTAAAACTTTCTCTTAGGTAACAGCTGTGGACCCTTGTGGTTCAGCAAATGGCACAGTGCTGGTTGCTCACACAGGTGTATGTGCAGTTGTCTGGACTTACAGCTTGAAAAGAAGAAAAGCAAGAACATGTTGTGATACTGGCTAAGGAGGAGTTCCTTCAATAAGTGGCACAGGTTGGATTTTGCCCACATACACAGATGAGTATTTTCTAGCTTTTGATAGACATTTAGGAAATAACATCCTGGTATAACATACCACATGTGCTAATGCTCACGCTTTACTCCGGGGTCATATTTTTGTCTTACTTTTTTCAAAAAAAAACCTAAAAAAAAAAATCAAACAATCAAAACAAAACTTCCAAAAAACCCCCACTCTATATTTTGAACTGAAATGAGGTATATTGTCAGAGATTAAAGATCAAAGAATACATATTTGTTTCAAGTTAACATCAGTAAAACTTTGTAAAACATCTGACAAAGCTACCAATAAATAAACTTTTTCTTTTAAAAGAATTAGCCAATAGGCAGGTGCTAACATGAATGTTAGATATTTATGTCTTAACCTTTTCTGATAATAGTATTTTTGCATTTGACACCTGTGTTAAACATACTCATAATCTAAGTGATTTTCCTTTTAAAAAGCAGTAATGACTGAAATGTGTGCCATTGGAAGCAACAGCAACCCTTCACAATCCTGGAGCAGGATTTCTTGGGCTAGGTTGCCTTGATGTTCTGCTATGATGTAATTCATATCCTAAAAAGTCAAATTACTTCTATCATCAGTTGATTTTTGTGTGTCTTTTATGAAAATATGCACAGGTATTTATCAGATTAATAATTATGACTACAATTGTCCCTGAAATTTTTCTATAGTAGTGATTGTTTTTTTGGCAAAGACTCTCAGTACTTATAACTATACAGATTCAGCATTGGATTCTGTACATTTCATTTCTCCATGATATTAAATTATCAGGTGTAGGAGCAGAATCTCCTGTATACTTCAAGTAGTAATAAGGAAAAAGCACCATAAACAGCAGATCTGTGTTGGTAACTACTTGGAATGCATACTTATGAAGATAAGTTTATTGGTATGTTAAAACACTGCTCTGAATTAAGAGAGTATGAATGCATTAGGAACTTGGCCAATAGGGTGCATGGCTATTATACACTACTTTGACAAGATTCTGAAAAAAATTAAGCAATAATTTTATCATATAATGACATGAATTAGGGTATAAAATATATCAATATTAATAAATAATAAAGCATTTGGATGATATATGGGAGTGATAACATTGAGATCTGAGAGATGGCTTAAGACCTCTTTCTCATATTAGTTACCATAAGGCCACATGCACAAAACATCTTTTTTGTGTGAGAAAGGAGTAATTTTCTGTTGAAATACACAATGTTTTGTCACTAGATAGTCCCAGAACACCCATAAGGAAAAGGAATGTTGTTTCCTTCTTCTGAAAAGAAGCATTAAGACAAGAAAAAAGAGGCAAACAGAAATGTAAATTATGATATCTTAGTAGAGAAAAATGGGAATTATACAACAGCAGTTTTCAATCAGTGCAAATCCAGAATTCTATTTCTGTTGACTCTATTCCTTTGGGCTTAATTTTAAAAATCTTGGTTGAGAACCACATTTTAAACACTATATTGAGATTTGTTTGGTTTTTTTTTTTTCAGATATGCAGTACTGAAGAATTCCCAAAATGCACAGTGTAACATTGGGAAATAAAAGCAGAGACAGATAAGTACAAGAATTGTCTAAGGAAATAAGGAAATAAAGCCTGAAGTTCAGCTATACAGTACAGTAGGTATTACTGTACATAGAGCAGCATGAGACAGGCAGCCATTCATTAGATGTGTGGCATATTCAATCTTCACTCTGAAGAGGGTTGTTCTTTAGGTCCTACATGTGTTTATTTGTTACCTTTAAAATGGCTGAACTTGCATGTGAGATGGTAATCAGCATTAAAGCCAGAAACCGCTCCTTATTTTGTAGCATGAGGAAAACATTTCTTGCTGAGAAAAGTAGACTGTCTTGTTCAGGAGCAACAATCACTATTGAAGAGGAAATAAACATAGTGGAGGCTGTTGTTTCCTAGTGGCTGGGATGTCTCCAATGTATTCATAAAATGGCATTTTTGCTATTGCCTAACTTATCTGAAAGGTTCTGTGATAAATGCTAATGTCAGATATTTAAGGAAAGAATGTTAACAAATACCAAGAAATTATTCGCGTTCATTGGTCTCACAAATCACGTGCAGGATTGCTCACATTGTTTAAATGCCCCAGTACCTCCAGAGGAAGTATCCAGCCCCAACTGGACAATTCAGGCTGAGTATATTAGGCGTCTAGGCTGCTTTTTCAATAAATAGAGCTAAACAATCAACAAACTGTACATGACAAGTGAGGTACTACCTAGAAAGAAAAAAAGGACACACTCCCAGTATAAGAATAAATATTACTTTCTTCTTCTATCTGGAACTTTGCCATATGAGTCTGGACTGTATATTAAGGCATCACTTCTCATTTAGTTTTCAGAATCCTGAGGGTTTTGTTGTTGTTGTTGTTATTGTTGTTTTTTCTTCCCTGAATGTAGTATCTAACTGAGCAGTGATCGTTCTTTAGAGACTGATAGTTAGAGACAGGCTTCTCACAAACTGAGAAACCTAAATTCCCAAACTGTTTTTGCCTGAGTTTACAGTTTTTGCACTCTCCTAAAAGGTGGTAAACATAATAGCCAAGGCAAGGTTGCCTTTGTCGTGCAAATAATATAGATAAAATAAGATCACACACTTTCATAATGCTTAAATAAAAATCAGGGAAGACAGGTAGTGACTGTGTTTACACTAAAAATATTACCACCTTCTTTTCTACTGAAACTAAGCCATCGTGAACTCAAGAAAACAAGAGGCATGAGGCCAGTCAGAGAACAAGCATCTAAGCAGGCATTCAGGGAGAAGACTAGAGAGGTCTGTTACTATTTTTTGTCCAAGGACAGTCTAATAGACAAGCATTACATTGTACAAGTCATCTTTCAAAAATCTGTGTGTTTGCTTGTACAAGTATCTGCTAGTTTAGGGACATAAGCTGAAGACGACTGTCACATAACTGTATATGTCTACAGATTCTTAGATACATAAGACTTTGGGCAGTCACATGCTGATGTAGAGACCATTCAGAAGACTGTGTTGTATGCATTAAGCAAGTAATTGCCGGACAGTAGTAGATATTTTCTTTGATATACTTCAGTTATAAAGCTAAGCAGCTATATTCATATCATCAACCCTCCCCAAATAAGAATAGAATGATGCCAGATGATAGCGTCACCTATCTGAAATCAGGTGACAAGTGCAGTCGCTGGATAACATCAGAACAGACCAAGAATTTCTCACACAAGCTAAAGGAGGCCAATAGATTCCCTTTCTGGAATATGTTTACTCTGCTCAAAGTGACCAAGAAGCAGCATGGCCTATTAAAGTAATCACGTGCTAGTTTCTGCCTACCCTGGTCTCCTAAGGAATCCTGCTCTGTGCAAGGCTTTTTCTGCCTATCAGTTCTCCTCTAGTACCATTTGAGCCTACTAGTTCAAGAGAAATAGGGGATGCAGAGATAGTAACATCCTACAGGAAGCCAACAAAGCATGTTGCCTGGGAATTGCATCCTTTGTTTGGTCCTCCAGGCACCAGGATGCTACATGTTCTGCTTGTCTCACACAGCGGGCAGGAAGATGTAACCAGACGCTAATCAGCTCATGCATGTTTGCCAGCCAGTCAAAGTCTGTATTTCCAAACAAACCAACCCATGACTGACTGCACATCCAGCAGGATTTCTAAATTGTTAAAGAAAAAAAAAAAAAAAAAAAAAAAAGAACTGGGAATATCGCAGTGAGGGTGCTTGCAGTAGATATGCAACTTTAAGGTTTGTTACGTCAGTTATAGATTATATGATGATAGGGGGGAACCAAGTGTATTGCTGCAGACAAATATTTTTGTCTGCTTTACTGCAGACACAAAGCCAACGAGTGTGTGTTTTGCTGTTTACAGAAGTATGTAACTATTTTCATGGTTGTGATAGACACTAGTTATGCACACCTCTGCCTATAGCATGACCACAAAATGTTCATCAGTAGCAGCTTTACACAATGACTTGCCTGCAGGTCTCACCCTTGATTCTGCAAGTGAGGGGTTACTTGACTGATCATCCCTCTGCAAAGAATCCCTCAAAAGCCGACTTCAGATATGGTGCCAAAGGAAGGACATGTCAGAGTAAGGCCACGTCACACTTCAGAGACTGTGTGTAGTGCTGTGGCTCACAGGGCAATCCTGTAGAGGTTCAAAATTATGCCAGACACCTTTTCAGCTCTAGGGTGGCACAGAATCAGAAGAAGGGCTTAAAGTATCTTCTGACTTGACTGAAAATTTTGTGCTATGCATGCTACAAAACCTCAGCCCCTGTACTTGGATTTATCAAAACTGTTTATTTACAAGTTGGAGTCAGGGCCCTGATCTAAATTACTCAAATACCATAGTGATACTCAAGGTTATTTAAAATGTTGGGTGCTGACTTATTTCTTTTAGAATTAGCACAAAAGCATCCTACAGCAGCACGCAGATAGGGTTAGAGTACCTTGCAGGGAGATACCATGTCCAGAGGATCTCACCTTTGAACAAAATGAAGGGAAATTGTGCTGTTCAGAGCCCCTCCTCTCCCATTCCCCCACAACAGAGGGAGTGATACCAGAAAGGACAGGAGAGACCGAGCCTAGCAAATAGACAGATGGGTATTGGGCTGACATAAGGTCTGGAATATGCAAGTATTGTTCAGGCAGTCCCAGAGGATTTACAATGGCACATTTTTTGACATTGAGGAAGTTACAGTGAGCTCAGTGACTTATTTTTAATCTTCATTGCATACATCCCTCTGCCTATGTTGTATTCATATTGTAATTTGAACCAGATCACACCCTTTGGTAAGACAAAGGAAAAAAAACAAAAACAAAAACAGGGAACAGAGACGAGAGGATTTTGCTCACACTGAATGTGTAACCTTGCTGTGTGATACAAGTTTATGTGTGGATGTTGGTATGAGGAGAAGCAAATCAGGAGGATCAAAATGATTACATGGCTGAGAGGCTGAATTTAAGTCTTTTTAATAAAATAAAACATCATTGGCTGTTGAAAAAAATGGAAGCTTATACAAACCATATGAACACATAAGCAAGACAAATAGTATATGGAAAAGTTGAATTTGAATCAGGATAGGCAAAGCTTTCAGAAATTATTCTCTGGTCAAATAGTAAACAAATGCTTTACAGTTTTTTGTAAGTTTTAAGACTGATAGAAAAGTGTTTGGTGAGATCCAGAGTGGAAAAATACATCAAATTTGCAGCCCAAGGGATATGCAATGTCCATAGGTTTCCAACCTGAGAGGAATAGTTGGAAATATTAATGTAACTCTTCAGGCTCTGCTTCCAAATCCAAAATCCTTTCATTAACAAAATATTTATGAGATACTTCAAATATTTTTTTCATGAAAATATTCCTGCATTTAACTCCAAGTATATCTAAAACTTATTTCTGGTCTGAAATAAAAGGATCAATACTATTTTCTGTTATCCCATATTAATTTCCCATCCTTGTCATTGTTGATTTGTCCTAATATCTTCAGAGGGCCTCGTACTTTTTGTACAAAATAGGTAAAGATTATACGTTTTTCTCAAATAACAAGAATTTTTTTTTTAATTTGCAATCTCATTTGTGTATATTTCTAAGATTTTGTGTGTATTAATATAAAAACACATGCATTGAACAAAAAAGAACCCTGTATAAAACCTAATTCATTTTTGATAGAAATGTTTCTTAATTTGTATCTCAAATTACAGATATATAATCAACTAGATTCTGATTGCATTAACAAAGATGTAAATCCAAAGCAACTTCATTGAAGTCAGTGGAAATAAACTAAGGTAATGTTGGTTATTAGGCAGGCTGAGGCTCAAGCTATTAATACTGCTTAAACTTTTGTGCCCTCCACATACGTCAAGATAGCATGAGGCCTGTTTTGTTTCCTCCTCCTTCCTACTCTCCTTTTTCTCACTGTGCAGAGAGCAGCAAAATCTGTATGTTCCTTTCAGATGTCATTCCATATTAAGGGCCAGGTCATGCCATCAGTTTTTAAACACAACTACCCACTGAGATCAATGTAGAGCGCTACTTAAAACTTGACAGTAGGGTGTGACCCTATAATATCAAGAAATATCTCTTTACTTGACTAAAAGTCTGATTCTAGTCACAAAAGCAGTCTACCAACATTAAACACTGCATTTGTAGCACTGCAGTGCTGATGTGCTGTATCCTACCGTGTTTCCAAATGTGATCATTGCTTATACTGTTTCAGCTATCTAAACTTCATTTTAGTTCCTATTATTCATAAAAAATACAGCTGCAGCAGCACCACAATTTTAACATTGGGTAAAGAACTACAGAGTGTGGAGGGCCAGACCAATAAATGCATTATGCACACATGCATCCTTGAGCTGTTGTCATGATTTAACCTCAGCTGGCAACTGAGCACCACACAGCCGCTCGCCGAAACCAGAACAGCTGTACAAAGTTTTATTGGTCTCTGTAGGACCAACAAGGTAGAGGGTAAGCTGCGCCCTGTCCTTTAATCAAAGCTACAGGCCCTTATCCTAAAAAGATTCATGCACATCTTTAGCCACACAGTAAATAGTGTAACTAGGGCCAATAGGAGCATTCAGAATTCACAGCATGAAGCATGTGGATAAGGTCTTTGCAGAACTGAAGTCACACCATTCGTTTTCAAAATTTTACTCTCTTCTTTGCAGCTGTCATGCATCCTGCAGAAACACTGATAGTTTATTAATGGTAATATTCTCCCTCATATTCCAGCACAAGTGATTTCAGGTGAGGTGAATATTAGAGAGGTATCATACAAAAAAACAGGTAAAATGTTATAACTGCAACCGTAGCTAGATCATTACAGATAAGCTAGGCAAATCAATCATACCAGCAACCGTATTCCTCCTCTGCATTTTACAAACTCATTTTGGTTTTAGCAAGACAGTCAAAAACATTAATGAACCTAATATCCATTCCACTCTTCTGCCTCATCCTCATGTATTTCCACATACACATCATACTGTAAACAGGTAAAAAATGTTTTGATTCATTTTCCTAGTACAGGCATGTCATTGCCTTTCCATGAAAGAACAGATGAAAAACATTTGCTCAGATATTGCTTTAACATGGAGGGAAAGAGCAGGGGAATGTACCCCAGGCATGCATTGAAATCTTCTAACTCCCATAGTTTAGAAGTACCCTTACAAGTGTGACATTTTCAAAAAGGATTTAAAACCAGCCTTTCCAAGGTGCCTAAAGATTGCATTAAGTGCTAGATGTGACTATCAAAAGGGCAGAAACAGATGACGTGTAACTTCCAAGTTGCTTTCAAAGTAAGGCTGAGTTATTAAATGCTAAAGTCACCTCTAAAATGTGATTTAGGCTGTTAAATCAGGTAATGGCTTTTGAAAAATTTACCTGCCATTAACAGAAGAATAGGGTTATATGTGAAAGAGGAGATTTTTTGACACCATTTCATGAGCTCCAACACTTTTTGACATAAGAAGACTTGGTCAAGCAACTATAATTTTCAGGGAATTAATAATACTTTTTGAATCCTGTTCTTACAAAATTCAGCCTTGGGACCTTCTTCTTCACCAAAGAATGAGCGAAATCCCCTAGAGTTTAGGAACTCCCTGTCCTGGTTTTGGCTGGGATAGAGTTAATTTTCTTCCTACTAGCTGGTACAGTGCTGTGTTTTGGATTTGGGATGAGAATAATATTGATAACACACCGATGTTTTAGCTGTTGCTAAGCAGTGCTTACCCTAGTCAAGGACTTTTCAGCTTCTCATGCCCTGCCAGCGAGAAGCTGGGAGGGGGCTCAGACAGGACAGCTGACCCAAACTGGCCAAAGGGATATTCCATACCATGTGACGTCATGCTCAGTACATAAACTGGGGGGATTTGACCAGGGAGCGGTGACCACTGCTCGGGAACAGGCTGGGCATCACTTGGCGGGTGGTGAGCAATTGCATTGTGCATCACTTATTTTGTGTATTCTTTAATCATCATCATTATTATTATTATCATTAATAATAATGATGATGATGATGATGATGATGATGATGATGATGATGATAATAATAATAATAATAATAATAATAATAATAATAATAATAATAATATTTTCCACTCCTTTTCTATCCTATTAAACTGTTTTTATCTCAACCCATGAATTTTACTTTTCTTTTTGCTGATTCTCTCCCCCATCGCACTGAGGAAGGCAGGGAGTGAGCGAACGGCTGTGTGGTGTTCAGCTGCCTGCCGGGTTAAACCACAACAGTCCTCTGCCTTTCGCCTGTTGCAACAGGACAAGGGGGAATGGCTTTAAACTAAAGGGGGGTAGATATAGACTAGATCTAAGGAAGAAATTTTTTATGCTGAGGGTGGTGAAAGACTGGCACAGGTTGCCCAGAGAGGTGGTGGATGCCCCATCCCTGGGAACATTCAAGGTCAGGTTGGAGGGGGCTCTGAGCAACCTGATTTAGTTGAAGATGTCCCTGCCCACAGCAGGGGGGTTGGACTATATGACCTTTAGAGGTCCCTTCCAACTCAAACTATTCTATGATTCTATAAGGACCTGTGTGCACTTGGTGGGTGATGTGGGAGGATGGGGAAGTCCAATGTGTACCTCAAGGGGATTTGATTTGGGGTGAGAATAGCCAATGAATTAAATTGTATGATGTTAATTGTCATATAATACTCTATATCATCAATTCTATGGTGGCTATATGCCATATCAACCGTATTACAGTAAGAATCACCTAGATTAATGAAGAATGAACTTTGATGAAACCAAGCAAAGTGCAGTGATGATAGAACTGGACAAGTGCAGTGGTGATGGAACAATCCAACACCACACACCATCTCTCCTGCCCTGAAGGACAGTTATGACAGATGGAGCCCAATGTCATGGACTAAATGAACTCACCAAACATTTTATAGGGATGGCCCATAGACTAAGGGAATGCTATCTGTGTGCATATATCAAAAGACAGGAAAAGTGGTGGTGATTAATGGGAATGTATTGGAAAGAGTGGGACCTGGGCATGATATAGATGGTATAGGGTAAGGGGTGGATACTGTCCTGGTTTTGGCTGCGATAGAGTTAATTTTCTTCCTACTAGCTGGTACAGTGCTGTGTTTTGGATTTGGGATGAGAATAATGTTGATAATACACTGATGGTTTAGTTGTTGCTAGGTAATGCTTACACTAGTCAAGGACTTTTCCACTTCCCATGCTCTACCGACTGAGAAGGCTGGAGGTGCACAAGAAGCTGGGAGGGGGCCCAGCCAGGACAGCTGACCCAAACTGGCCAAAGGGATATTCCATACCATGTGACGTCATGCTCAGTACATAAACTGGGGGGACTTGGCCAGGGAGCGGTGATCACTGCTCAGGAACAGGCTGGGCATTGGTTGGCGGGTGGTGAGCAATTGCATTGTGCATCACTTATTTTGTATATTCTTTAATCATTATTATTATTATTATTATTATCATTATTATTATTATTATTGTCCCTTCCTTTTTCTGTCCTATTAAACTGTTTTTATCTCAACCCACAAATTTTACTTTTTTTTTCCTGATTCTCTCCCCCATCGCACTGAGGAAGGCGAGGAGTGAGCGAATGGCTGTGTGGGGTTTAGCTGCCTGCTAGGTTAAACGACAACACTCCCCTAGAGTTAGTGAGTGCAAATCCTATCCTGTGAAACATGGAATTAGGAATTTGGGGTCTGCATTATTGTTTTAAGTGTGGAGGATTTTTAAACTTCTTCATTTTGATGCAGAGGGAAGTTTGACAATCAGTGTAAGTGGGGCATGCATTCTAGAAAAACTAAATTCCTCCTGCAGCTAACCTCCAAACTTGGTTTACTATTGTTTTTTAAAAATTGAAATACTGTTTTTGATAGAAAATCATTACTTCTGTATCAGATCTAAAATCTTTCTGTTCAAAGAAACACAAATTCACTGTCAAAATCCCCTCCTCCTGTGATGACACTGCAGCAAAGAACCACATTCCCATTGTAAAAAGCATTACGGACAGTCACAGAAAAATATGATATCTGTTCCAATGACGTTAAGCATCTTTCATTAAGCCAAGTCAAAACTGCTTTTTGACCTATCACCTCTGACTTACGAAGGTGATCCTTCATAGTAAAAATACTTACAATACAAAAATGGGTGGGGTTTTTTTGGTATATGTAAGACAGTAAACATTTATGCCATGGATGATAGTATTTCTGAAGCCAGCTGGTTGAGGGGAAAAATATTTAATTGTCATAGACAGAGCTCAGATCTGCCCTGACTTCCCTGGATGCAAAACAAATGTTTTTACAAAGTACCACAAGTGTTGCTATCTTTAATGTGACATAAATTGAGGCATATACCTAGGAATAGTTGGAGAATTCATTCAGCCTCTGCTGCATATTTTGGATATTCCATTTATAACCCTGAAAATGACAAACATACCAACAGAAGGATATAAATAATACCATAGTAGAAGCCAAGTGGAAGACATTATGCCAGCCGACTTTCAATACAACACTCTATCAGCTTTACTTTCTACTTGGTAACAGAACTCCGGTTTGTAAAATATGAGAGATTATATCTTCTTTATTGCCTGTGACACTACTAAATACTTTCATCAGTTACTGTTAATGCATTGAAAGTTACTTAAATTACACATCAAGGTCAGAGCTCCATGGTACCACCTAATACACAATGCAATTGCATAGTTTGGCTTTTTAAAGCTGCAAATGCTGCAGGACCCAGCCACCCATAATTTACAGTGACATGGAATTAGATGAGGTGCAATCTGACACCATGCAAATACCAACCTGTGATACAGCACTCTGGCTTCTGAGGCCACACAAATATGCAACAAGGGAACTGTTTGCAGAATTAAGCCTAAAGCAGATAATTTGCATAATAAAGGCTCTTCAAAGGAAGACCAAAACGTTCCTTCATTGTATTGTTATTTGTTCTATCGAACATCATCCACCTATTTGTAAATGTATTCATCTATGGTGTTGTCACTGAAAGTGTGTGATCTCAGCTGAATTCTCTGTTTTGACCATAATTCCATATTAAAATTTTCCTTTATTCGCCTGGCAGCAGAACTGATGTACAGTGGCAGCTACAGTCAAAAGTTTGTAGGCATAAACTTACAAATGCTGAGAGGTGAAGAAACTATGGAGAATTTCTTTTCCAATTTTAAAGGCAGTTACTACAGAAAAGCCAGACATCTGGAGCATCAGTAGTAACAAGCAGTCCAAAGGTGGCTGAACTGGTGTAGGGCAATGTAGATACCAAGCCTGTGCATTAGCAGAGAAGATTAAATGTATCCTATTAGCAGGCTTTTAACAGTCACGGTTATGCTGAATAAACACTGACAGCTAAATTTTGCGTAAAATAGTAATCTTGAGAAATTACATCAGCAGGGTAGATATTTGGACCACTCTGTGGCTGCTTGGTTTAGCTGAGATCTTCACTGACATTATTTCAGTTAGAGGGAATGTTTTAACGTTGCTGATGATGATAAGTGGGCCAGCAGACATGAAACACATTTAATGATTAATAGAACTCTAGTTTTCAGTAGAAGCAGGTAACTTTGATTACCCTCTCTTGTTCTTGCTTACAACAGGATGGCATAGCACAGAAAAAAACAAACCTGCCCATGCTGAGAAGTGCAGGTATTTTGAAGGCTGAAATGTCTTTCTTTTATAAAAAGCACAGCCTTGAATTCCTGCCTTGTTAAAGTGCTGAGGAAAGACTCCACTTTTCTGGAAAGAAAAATAGGGCACTGATGTTCTTGGTTCTCTCTGAACTTTGTGAAGAAGAATCTTACAAAGGTGTTACCAGAGCTCTTTTTTCTTATCATTGCTTTTTCCTAGGATGTGGATTAAATAATTATCTCAGTTTCTGGCCCATATAATAATGTCATTTGCTACATTTATTCTCTCTGGCTGCAATGTGTTTGGAGAACATCTGAAATGTGCACAGCAGTTGGAGAACCTTGCTACACTAAGAAATTATATCTGTACATTTAAACTTGCTGCTGCTGTACTTCAATTTTTCAAGTGCTGGCACAGACAAAAGAAAACTGTTTTCAGAAAGATTCATCTATGTGTGAATCAGACTTGATGGGATCAAGTCTTCCCAAAATGCCTTTAGCTATCGACACTATCACATAATCCATCTTTAAAACTAATGAGAAACTAATGTTAGCAAGATAAACAGCATTTTTAGTCTGACTGCATCATAGTCTGCAGTTGAGGGATTGTACAGTGATGGCTATCATGAACATCACTGCCAGCAATGGGTGAAAGAATCTCAGTTCAGTAGAAATACTTATAATGTATAAAAATGTAGCATTAATATGTACTTTTGAGTCAGAAACTTCATAGGCTTCAGAAGAACACTTGCACACACACATGCAAAAATCCTTTGAAACTACCGAGTCTACTCATATGAGTAATTGCTCAAAGGTGAGTAAAGGATCATGTCATTGCCCTTTGGGACCAGCTTTCATGAAAGGCCTACTGAGTATTTCAATAACATTAACATGTACAGTGTATGAAAAGCCTTGAATATGAGCTTCCTTCAATTGCCCGGAGGTTTTTAGACTTACACATGCTGCATAGCTAGACATTCCCCTCTCCTTGCTTCTTCTTATCTTCTACTCCTTTTTCCTGCCATATGCCACTAATGTAATCAGAGGCCATTAGGGCAACTCACTCCCAGGCTCAAGTATTGGAAAGTATAGTAAATGATCAAAGCTCAGGGTCAGTGTGAGCACCTGGTTGGCTTTGATCACCATCATTACTTATGACAAGCAGGAATCCCTCCTGTCCTCTCAGAAAAGTGTTCCCGCTGGTGGTGTATTTATTTTGGTCTCATACTGAATATAAAAGTAGACTTATGATTAAAATCTGCAGCATTCTGTTGGAAAGCAAAACTACCTCAAAGTGATGGGGATGGAGTGCATGCACCTTAAAAATGAAAAATATACTATGATGCTTTTAGCCCACAATGTCCTTGTCAAAAAAAACTGTCCAGAACAAATACGTGTAGCTGTCTGATAGAAGGATAAAAAGTAAGAGCTTTAAACAGAAAGAAAATAGACAGCTCACAGTCTGTTTTTCAATCCCGTTGTCCTGTTAGCTCATAGTTCTTTTGGGGGTTAGAAACATCTTCTCATATTCTTTTATATCTCCTTTTCATAAGTGTAAAAGTAAAGTAATACTCCGTTACAGACTGATTTTTCAAATGGTGAATTTCTTCTGACTTCTCACCTGTGATACCTTGGCTCATTCCCTGCAGATTACTTAATTTTCTTCCAAACATATTTTGAAATTCTGGTTTTCCCATGTGTTTTCTATGTGAGTGTCTGCATTAGTTTAGATTCCAAGCTTTTTTGTATCAATTATTTCCATAGGTGAATTATTACCACATGAAGAAAGTAGAAATAATTGAACAGTTTTACTTTTTCTGCCTTTTAATTTTAATTTACTCTTTCTTGTTCTGTGGTATCAGAAGGGATGGGGCAGAAGTGCTTTGTAGTTTTTAACATTTCACTTGCTCATTTGAATTTTCTTTCTTTGATTGTAATTTATTTTCCTCTCTCTAATGTTTTCTGTTCCAAATTCAATTGTATGCAATTGCATAAAAATAACAAATGGCGTGGAAATCGGGAATAGTATATAATAAGAGGAAAAATCACAACAAGCCTAGATGGTAAATTACCCATGAACAATAAAAAAACTGGACTGTTCTGGTCTAGTGATTTTCTATCAGTTGTCCAATATTCTGTGGAATACTTACATGATTTTAGGAACCCACTAAATAGATGTTCTGAATTACACTTTGCAAGAATCTTCCTCTCTATCCTTCCCTCCCTCCTCCCTCCCCTCTCTGCCTTTATACACACACACACACATATATATGTAATAGCAGAAAAAGCTATCCTCCAGACTTAAACATTTCCAAAACAGCTACTCTTGGTAGTTGTGCATATTGTCTTTGTATTCCAAAGTACAATTTCAAATATTTTAGGTGGGGACTCTTCTCCAATGTGCTGGTTTCGTTAAGAGTTTGTCACAACTATGAGCAATGGTGTTTAACTGCACTTCCAGCTGACAACAGACTTAAATGCCCACACGACTGTTGGCCAGCTCTGAAAGTCAGAGTTTGAAATTTAGACTCCTAGACATTCTCTAGTCACCTCCACATTATATTACACAAAATATCTTGGTGTAGTAATGGCAAGCCAGTGCAGACAGTCTGCTCAACCTGTTTTCACACAGTCTGTTTGTTCTTTGGAGTTCAGTTCTGCTAGGATTGTGTTGAAAAGCTTGATGTTTCCTCTTCATACTCTGTTTCCATACAGTATTTAAAAAGAAATTGTTTGAGCTTCTTACAGTGATAACCAGTTATCCTTTCCTCTTTGTTCTTCCCATGGTAAGTTACAATCTGCTCCCTTCTTGCTAACTCATTTCCCCTAAATCCTTCAAGAAACATGTTGTCCAGTTTGGAAACTCAGCGGTTCTGGTTTGTTTATCAGCTGAGTCCTTAAAAAAAAAAAAAAAAGAAAGAAAAAAAAAAGGAGAAATATCTGAGTCAGAAAAAAATCACAAAAGAACCTTCTTTTCCACCCAGGAATCCCTTACATATAAACTTCATGAGATAACACATACTTGTTCGAACTGAATAGAGTGTTATGTTAAATACATCAAAGTTTTATATCTTTTGGATGTGTAAGAGATAATTTGAATGATGCTATCTATTTCCAAGATAGCTATCTATGTATTGCAGTATGAAGCTTGCACCAGGCAGTAAATAGATTTGAATTTAGGACCATTTATCATAACTTAGAGAGAGATTAGTGGCCTTTATAGATTATCTTAAGCAGTAAAAGGGCTAAAGATATTTATTTCTGAATAAATTCCAGCTTTCTCTTGCATAATAAATATCACTTTCATCTAGAATATACAACTTGCTTTAGTTCCTCAGAAACTCGCTTTCCTGTCATAGTGTTTAACTCATCATGTTTCTTGGATGTTCTTTGATAGTTCTTATTCGTATCATAGTGCCACCAAATACAATGTAGACGCTGCACAAACACATGGTAAGACCACCCTAGGTGAACACAGCCTAAATGGAAAAGACATATGAGATATCAATGGGGAAACAAATATGACTTGCTCACAGCCACTCCGCAATGCAAGGTAGAGCCGAAACCAGAAGCCAGCTCAGCTGCCCCCAACATCATTGCATTTAGCGTTCAATCCCACCATCCACCTGAGTGAGCTGCATTGTAGGCATTGCCAAAGTTGGTCATATATTTGGGAACACTGTAGGTGGTCTGAATTTGTTAAAAGAGCTTTCCCAATGCCTGTCTAGATTTTTAATAGGCATGCAGAATATAAACTAGTGTTCCTTGTTCTCATAAATGACCATGTGTTTGCCAAACTGCTCTGAAAAAGAACTGGAGATAAAATGTCTGGTTTTTACAAACTGATCTGCTACCACTTTAAGCTACACTTCTTTTTTTCATTCTGTGTTGGTTGAGATCTCATTTAGTTGCAACAACATGAGCCTAATGCTGCAGACATATGGATGTTTAGGGCAGCATGTTATTGACAAATTCTCTAGACTGATGATTTATTATGTACATCAATGGACAACACTTGTTCTGTCTATGAAGCCTGTTTTCTCAACTCTGCTCATCTGGGAGAGACATGCTGTGCACAAATGGATACATGATTTGTTTTATCCAGTTGAGCCTTCTACAGAGCCATGTATTTCATTCTGGTTTATGTCTGTTTTAACCCCTTCAGTCTGTTCTTTGACCTATAGGTATGCCATTCCAAACTGAATCACACTTAAATACATAAGTGCTCCTCAAGGAGAAGGGGAATACTAGGGAGAAGAACTATTCCTTAAACAGTATGTTTGTTGAGAGATTGAAAATGTTGCTTGGAAATGACGTGTTGAACCCTGTCGGTGGCATTTTTAATGCAGATGAACATCGGTGACTTCAGAGGGGCTGAACATGTAAATGCACGTCAAGTGGCTCACCTGAACGTGCCCTGCTGATGCTACTAAAGTCAGATTTGCTGAATTCAGTAGGATCAGATCCCAATCTGTTAGAAATGTAAAGGGTCACAAAGTTTGCAAAAGCTGTATACTGCTGGCATGCTGAGTAGTGTTTTCCAAGAAGACTGGTATTTATAATCACCCCCAAAATTTCAGGTTCATCAGAGGCTGTATGTCTTGAATTCCCAGAAAACAAAACACAGTCATTGCCTGGAAAGAATCAGCTAATATTGTCATAGCAGCTGAAACAGATGTACTATACAGGTGCTCTAGCTAAAAGTGAAATGCTTCATTCACTTCTTAGAATGTATTTATTTTTGGAACTAGGAAAATTTTCTTTCCTTTCTTCCATAGCTATTTCTTTCTATGTTTCAGTGGAAAAGAGTAAGATTCTTGAGTAACAGGAGATCAGATGCAGAAAGTCCTCAGGGATACTTCTTGTGAAGTCTTCTGAAATCATATGCTGGCAAGTACAAGAGAGATCTCACTGCATAAGCAGGAGTGAAGTTATCCTTACTGCAAGCATAATTTAACATATTGAATGTACTACCTTGACAGCTGCCATTATGAATAATTAAATAATATAATTACAGACTTCTCAGGTTGCACTGCACAGCAGTGTTTACAGTACAACCTTTTAGGTAAGTCCATAGAATAATCTTGGCTGGATTTCTTATGTATGGTCTTGCCTAATCTGACCTGCACATGACTATTCATATGCAAAGCAGGGCTTTTTTTTTTTTCTTCCCAGTTTTGTCTTTGTGCACATTTGCAGATCTGAAGAAAAAACTTTGGCTTCAGCTAGAACCTACTTACTTTGGAACTGGGAGATGAGGCAAACCCACTAGTGCATTGCAAAGCTTCCAGCCTCCCCTGGGATTCCTCCTGGGACACATCCTGGGACGAGTCCTGCAACCAACTCAGTGAAAATGAAAGAATGTTGCTGTATCTTAACACAAAGAGTAAAGAAATGTATTTCCAGAAATATATGGGTAAGTACAGGAAATAGTGAGGTCATAGCATAACTTATATCTGCAAATCAGAAACACGATTAAAATCTTAAGGTTCAGGATTTGTTTACTCTGATTACAATCCTAGTAATTCCAAAAACATGGGATTATTTTTTTTTAAATCATCTTTACAAGGTATCTTTAATTGCAGAGGTGTCACTTTCAGATTTTTGCAGGTTTTTTTCATCGTTGATATGTTTTCTGCTCTGTCTATAACATTAGTAATCTATGGAATGAAAACAAGTGACTCATCAAACTACAAAATATTCAGTTCAGAGTGCTTTTTTTCTAAATTTTAAAAACTTTCTGCTGTCTCTATTCTTGTTTATGCAATAGTAGATCATGTGAAAAATGTCATTTTTACTGGCAGTTCAAAACGCTCACCTTGCAACTGAAATAATTGTCCAGTCAGCTGAACAAATGGGGCTTGAATTTAGTTACAAATTCGATCATCAATGTCCAATCTGTGATTTACCTCAGGCAATCTCTTATGGTGGGATTAATGCTATTTAGCTCTGGAAAGTGGGATATCCAAGACTATCATCAGTTCTGCATATCTAAACTAGTCTTTACATTAGGATTCACCATGTTCTACAACTAGTGAGATGAATTAAACTTTAGTGGATCCTTTCCCTCTACATGGACAGTACGCAGAACCCGCAGCTTTGTCTAGCTGATTGACTTTTAGATTGCTCAAAATAAATGAAATGTGCCCAGCTCTAAAAAGCCATCTCTGGGACTTTGCAAGGGAATAGGATAAAGATCTGATTACAGGACCAGGACCCAGAGATTATCATGACAATATCTTTCTGCTATTTTTGTGACAACTATTGTATGAAAGTTATGAAGTGACAGAAATAGAGGTCATTCTGTCAGAATCTTAAAATGTGCAAGCTGAAGGCCCTATTTGTCATTCTTTTTTAGCTGTCGTTTTAGGACTAGCTCACTTTACAGTGCATTTCTCTTTTTATGAGAAGGTGTCAGCTGCAAAAGGTGGTCTTAGATAGATACCAGTGCTTGTACTTTAGAGGATATTGGAGACATGCATACATATGAACACACATATATACATATATATGAGTATATTTGTATATATGTGTAAGTTTATATATGAAATGAATATACAGATGGAAGAGATGAGTTACAAAATAGTATAAAGATTTAAGTTTTCACCTATACTTCAATATATAGTTTTCTATAATGAGTTTATAAACTTCTGATACAATCAGTGGTTTGAATTAAATGCTTGATTTCCACAAAGGCAGGAGACAAGAAACACATGATAACTGAATACTGAATGAGTTACGGATGTTGTTCCCCCACAATTAAATTTATGCTCAATACCTTGCTCAAATCTATTATGCCTTACACATGTAAAAATAATGAACTATTTTACAAAATCTTTTTCCCCTTTTTAAATTGGTTATATCTGCACAACACCAATATAAAGTAGGTTTTATCATATATTAGAAGTCTGAATTCAAACTGAAATACACTTTAAAGAACTTACTGATAAATAATATTGATTGTCTTTTTTTTCAGAGAACGAGCTTACTGTTTTTCACTCATTTTCTCACAATTTCATAGTAAATTAATTTTTATCTTAGTAAATTCAAATAATTCTGAGCAGTTTTATAAAAAATCAGGTTTTCATTTGTTTTAACATTCTGACTGTATTTGATATTTCATCCTTCTAGATTTCACCTGAAAATTTGGGATGACTCAAAAATTGACCCTGTGAAAGTTGATCAGTGCTTTCTGGTTGGTTCTGTATTAACAGGATGTTCTGCTTCCTAAGAAAATATTTATAAAGACACAGTGATTTGCATGCATTGATATATCACATTTTTCTGAGAGGCATGCCTAATGTGTATAATTTTTGTATTTAAAGGCATAAAATTTTGAAAAGGACTAATTATATCCTGCATTATCTCTTGATGACAGAGTATCAACAATCTATTTTAAGTGACAAGCAATTTGTAGGAGAAGCTTTGCCACTTTTAAATGTCAGTTAAAAATAAAATCAATCTCTTTTAGATTATGGATTTCAGGAAGGCATGAAGGATTAGTGCTAAAAACCACTGAGAGAATAACTATGCATTTGAAACTATGCAAAAACTAAATTTGAAAATGTTCAGGTACAGTGAGTTCTATTAAAACCTCAGTAAATATTACTTCAAAGTGGCACTGCAGCACGTCCTTTTTGAGGCAGTGGACAATAGCAGACCCTGCTGATCCATGGAGTATTGGATATTGAATTTTTAATGATGCTCACTGTATTATTCTGTTCTGATTATCCACTCAACAGCTATAATATTGGTAGAGACCTTGATATCTCAGCATATTCTTGTTTTTCTACTCAACACTTCCTATGTTAGAAATTTTCTGTCCCAGAGTAATATATCTAACATTAGATCAACTATTTTCACTTATCAACCAGATCAGTAGGTAAACCTGCCCAACAACAAATACATTTCGTATGTCTTAATATTTGTTTATGTCAGACTAAGAAATCTGGAAATTATGTTGTTTTATTCATAATAAATGCATAAGCACTCCATGCTTATGTCTTGGATACCTTGCAGCACTTAAGATGTCTGTAGATGCTAATATTTGGACAACTGAATTGCTCCCTTCATTTTCTTAGAAAAACTTAACATCCAGCAATAAACTATAATGCACAAAACCAGTTTTAACAGATTAGTTCTGAATCTTTCTAATACTTGGTGACTTATCCTTATTTATTTACCTATGTCTATAATGAATGTAAATAGGTATATGATCCGTAATATTTCTAAAGCACCATAAAACTCTGAGTGGAACATCCATTTTTGTAATAGAGGTACATGTGCACTTTAGGGGTGAAAAATTAATTATAATATAAACTTTCCTAGCCATGAACCATCAGTGATGCTGGTTTCATTTGCCTTTGTGGTATATACAACTGCCTTGATGGCATACAGAAAGTACACATCAGGATGCCCAAAGTTCAAAGGTAATTGCAAACCCAACATGCCTCCCCCGCTGCTTTAAATATGTAATTTAAAAGAAACACTGTCTAATGAATAAGAAAGTGCAAGCAAAGTCTAAAGAATACTTTTAAAAAGTCTCCAGACAGCCAGAAGGCATGGTCCTAATCCTAGATGATCACACCTGATAACATTGTGAATTGGAGGACACTGGATTTTCTCCATCCTGTGTCATTACAGACCCAGAGCTTTCTGATAGCTTTGTCATACTTCATTGTCATAAAAAACCTTCATAAATCATTAATACATTAATTTGAGTGTTTGGCAAGATTTGAATATCATTCTGTCCATTTGGCAGACCTGCTGCATAGGTAACATCATGCAGCAAATCTGTATTAGAGTTATCTCTAATCCAGTCACAGACCTATACTGTAAAGCATCTAATTCAAGCCCTTGCCATTACTTATTGTCACTGCTGTCTTGATTGTGTTTTCCTAACACATACACATTCTCCCCTTCCAATTCAAACACTGGATATTTTAGCATCTTTTCTTTAATGAATTATCCATTCTCTAGATTCCACCAGTAATTCACCTTCATCCATCACATGAACTGAAAGTGGCTTCTTCTAATTTTCAGTTCTGCTTCTTCTTCCTTCCTTCTGATTTTTATCACACTACTGACAATTTCTCAATAATTTTAGACTTATGCCCTTATTCCACAATCATTATATTTTCTTCTAAGCAGTCCTTTCTGGTTAGGAAAATTTCCTTAATTAATGGAGTCAATTCTTTCCCCTCAGTATATCCTCATTAGAGTAATTTTTTTTTCTTTACTTGCAAGATATTAACCACTTAAAACTCACTTTAAAGGTAACTTCAGTAGTCATCAAGCAGCTAACCATGTGGCCTCAGGATCTTATTTTAATTACAATTTTCATTTTCTTTTGAGTTTCCCTTCTTGCCTCCAATCATGCAGCAATCTTATCTAGACAATTGGCACATATAACAACTGGTATGATACAGACCCACTATAGACTGAGGTGTCTCTTCAGTATAAGAGAACAAACATAGCAAAAAAAAAAAAAAAAAAAAGAATCCTCAGCCACTCACTTTCAAGCATCCATTAACAATAAGGTATGTCAGAAAACACAATGATCAATAATGTAATTAGAACCTGAAGAATAACACTACCTATTTTAGCAGAACCAATATTTTTGTCCCACATTCATAAGAAGTTAAAATATCCCCTGTTCTGGACCTTAAAATATGATGATAAATAATAGAGAACCCAGTGATAATAAAAGGAAAAAGTTAAAGTAATGAGAGTTCATAATTTGAACTGTAATGAAGTTGAACAACTTCACTCAGTTCAGGTCAGGTAACTGGCTGAAGAAATATAAATATATGTAGTGTTTGGCTTCATAAAGTTTTATTGCTGAAACAAGATTCAAACTAAAGTTGTAAGCAATAACCCTAATTAAAAATGAATGTGAATTTACTATAATCTGTTAACTTTACGTGTATATTCAATATAGATTCTTCTTGTCTGTATTATTCACTTGTGCTCAATTAAGATTAGTCTCTAAGATACAAGGAAGGATGAACTATTTTTTAAAGGTAACTGTCTTTCTTCATTGACTAGAGATAGAGGGGGGTCTACACAATGAACTTAAACTAGACACATAATTTTTATATAACTAACGGTAGAGACAAAATCTCTCCCAGAAATAATTAGTGTCAGAAACTTTTTTCATTTGTTTTTAATACATTATAAAAATTGTAAATATAATTTATTTTTCTCACAATACAAGGTTATGTACCTATGTAATATATATTTTAATGTGATATCGCAGTATTCTATTTATTTTGGTTCTTAGCACTTATGGTAGGAAATGCTATCATCACTATTTTAGGATAGGGGATAACAGAATTGTATACATAAATGGTAGGTACAAGTACTCAGCTGCTGTTTAGGGCTTGCTTTTGACCATATGAACAAGCCGATATGCAACTATTGGCCAGTTCTTTGTGCCTAAGCTATTTAAGCATCACTCATATTTTGAAATAATCAGCTGTGGTCAATTTTCATAGCAGTTAGGTGGATTCAGGCACCTACACCCCACTCTTTCCCCTTCTATCTAACTCCTTGGTACTTTAGGTAATTATTGTAGTTTGAGATTGTTACGCAAATCTTCTTTGGGAATCAGTTTAATAGGAAGGACTTGAATTCAGAAAAAAAATACTGAATGGCATTAGCCAAATTCAAAAGGAAAGAAAAATTGCAAAAATTATTAAATAAGAAATTTCGTTTGTGCTGTAGGTTTACAAAGGGCCACAGTTTTTATTCATATGAAGAAAACAATGTCACATCTAATACACAGCAACTATAATGCTTCACAGTGCTTTATCAGAAGCAAAGATTGAAAAAACAATGACACAAAAGCCAGTTGAAGGTCAGTCACTAGTGGTGTATCACAGGGCTCCATACTAGGGCCAATTCTGTTTAACAACTTCGTTAATGACTTGGACAAGGGACAAAGTGCACCCTCAGCAAGTTTGCAGGTGTTACAAAATGGCTAGGGGTTGCTGATACACCAGAGGGTTGCACTGCCATTCGGAGAGACCTGAACAGGCTGGAGAAGTGGGCCGAAAGGAGTCTCATGAAGCTCAACAAGGGGAAATGCAAAGTCCTGCCCCTGGGGAGGGATAACCACAGGCAGAGAGAGAAAGCATCTTGGAAAGCAGCTTGGCAGAGAAGGACCTTTGGGTTCTGGTGGTCACAAGTGGAAAATGAGCCAGCAACGCACCCTCACAGCAAAGGTGGCCAACAGCATCCTAGATTACATTAGGAAAAGCATTGCCAGCAGGTCAACAAGGTGATCCTTCCCCTCTACTCATCCCTTTTGAAACACATCTGGAGTGCAGGGTCCAGTTCTGAGCTCCCCAGTACAAGAGAGACAGGGAGATAATGGAAAGAGTCCAGCAAAGGGCCATAAAGATGATCAGAGCATCTTTTGTACAGGGAAAGGCTATGAGAATGAGCATGGTTCAGCCTGGAAAAGAAAAGGCTCAGGAGGATCCGGTCAATATGCATAAAGTCCTGATAGGAGCAAATGATGGTGTCCACTGGCAAGATAAGTAGTGATACATACAAATTAAAAAAAAACAGGAAATTCCATCTGAACATAAGAAAACACTTTTTTACTATGAGGGTGGTCAAACACTGGAAAAGGTACCCCAGAGAGGCTGTGGGGTCTCCATCCTTGAAGATATTCAAAACATGACTGGACATGGTCCAAGGCATCCTCCTGTAGGTGACCCTGCTTGAGCAGGGGGGTTAGACTAGATGACCTCAAGATGTCCCTTCCCACCTTAAACATTCTGAGAAACAGGACGTTATAGCTTTCTGAAAAAAATTCTGCTATGGCACAAACATGTCATTAGCCAGGACTGTTTTATAATTGAAAGTCATCAATTGCCACATTTGGATCTTCAAATATGTATTTGACCATTCCTTTTAAACTAATGTCAAATATTATAGGATTTCTAAATATGATTTCCAAACTTGAATTTTAAAAGAAATCCAGAACAAATGCTAAAATTAAAAACAAGTCCATAAGTTATTTAAAAGAGTAAATAAAAAGCTCATTCTTAACACTGAAACAAAAACAAATTCGATATAGCAAAGTCCTTTTATGGAAATCTATTTTTTTAACCCTCTCAATGCCAAAGTTCAATTTTGTTTCAGCAAGACAGACTTCTAAAGCAGGCTTTCCTGAGTAATTGTCCTGTCTCTGATTTCAAATATAGAATTATTTTGCTTTTCGGGGTGGTCAGGTGAAGGAAATAAAAGTAAAAAGAATATAAAAATGTTTATTCTATGGTGCGTAAGTTCTCCAGAAGAATTGGTAAGATTGAAAGGTTTGTAGAACATCTGTACAGTTGTACAGTTATGGAATTCAATTTTATGAATAAGATTTATAGCACTCAGCCTTTTTCTATAATGTTCAAAGTAGTCTTCCTCATTTTTTTAATCCTAGAAAAAACTATAAATAGAAAACAAAATCCTGTTTCTTCTGAAATGAAAGACAACACAACCTAAGGAGGTAGGATTTCACGTAGAGGTTATCACTTTCAGTTTGATCAGCTACTCCGTGAATTGTGCTTGGAAGTGGGAAGCTTTCAGGCCACCTTCACCCTAGGCATAGGTCCACTGAAACTCAGTAAGTTATATGAGGAATATCTGCGTATATTCTCTGAGAAAGGAAGAAGAATATTAATATGGAGATTTTAACAGGCTTATATATCCAGATTACTTTCTGTAGCATTTAAAAATGAAGAAAAAATTTGTGTAAGGTCAATAAGAGGTAAGGTCACCTGAGCTGGAAGTATACACTGGCAAAAAAGTTTTTGCCTGACAACATTGAGAATATACTGCAGTGAAGATATGTAACTGGGGGGAGGAGGGTGGAGGTGCTTGGTTTGTTGGGGTTTTTAATTGATTTTCCTTCCTTTATGAATGAAGCCTTTTGACTTTAAAAAAACTTACAAATTTGCATAAAATTACTGCTGCCATCTCATGTTAGGTTTGAAATGTGATGCACGTGTGTGTATGCACATATACATGTACACACCTGGTTATTTGGCTCTCAGTATATGCAGAATTTGAATTGAAATTCAGTATACATTCTTTATACTAGTCTTTTTTACTATTTCTACATGGTGCTGTGCACTTACTCAAAAAACTCACTGAAAAAGCCTTAATCTCATATGTTTCATACTTAATATAGAAATCTTAATTCATCCCTTCTCAAAGATCTCTGAGAAAATGAGCAGTAAGGATAGACAGTGCAGCACTTATCATGGTCTAACTTCTGGGGTATTTGTTACAGACATTTTCTTATTAATACTATTTGTACTTTAACTAAATATACTAGGTGTTGGTTTTCCCAACTGTCCTTAAAGCATTAATTAAAGGAACTTTTCAAGTTATTCATTCTGAAATGAAGACATTGACTTTGCCTTCATAATAATGAAGACAAGAAAATTTTTCTCTTTCATGATCCAGGGAGACAACTCACTTGAACCATTTTTAAAGGCAGTGTAAGGGTTGTTTTTTGACAATTTCTAATACATTTTTTAAAGCTGATGAATTTTAGCAACTGGGAAAATAAATATGCAATCAAAAAAATGTTATTTTTAATATTTTAGATATCTTTAAAGACAGCAATGAGGCAACTGTGTTTCTATCCAACCACTTAAAATTATAAACAGGGTCTTATTTTATGCACTGAAAAGCATAAAAAGTAGAAGTTATGATCATAAGAGTAGATGTACAACACTGCAGTTTCTTTGAAAAAGCTTGGATGTTTTTCTCTTCTGTGTCTTCTGTTGTTTCTATATATTGTTACATTTGTATATTTAGTGGTTTTACAGCAAAGATAAGGATTGTTAATAATTGGGGAAAATGTTTGAAGGCATGAAACTTGTTCCTACCACTGTTTGCAAAGTCAGCACAGCTCTATTTCAGTTTGTTCCAACTGTAAACTGAAGGTAATTATAAGAACCCTTATTAACAATATAAAAACTTCAGATGATGAACAGTCTACCATGCTCTTAAGAAAACCGCTCTGAAGATTTATTACGCTTAAAACCTTTATTGTTAACAGTTGTCACCTTATTTGCAGACTAAATCTGTTTGTTTCCTCTTCCAGAATTAGGACTTGTCTTTGCCTTCTACGCATCTACCTTTACAAATTTTCTTCTCAGTATTTCCTTCTGACCACGAAGTTACTTTTAAACCTTGTCTTTTATAAAATCAATGGCCTAAAGTAAGGTGACAATAAAACAAAAAATAATCACATTTTTAATTGCAGTAACAGTTTCCCAAACCTAGATCCTGGAAAAAGGTAATAAAACACTTAAATTAATAAAACACTTTAAAAAACCCCTAACACAGAGTCACTGTGTACCCATTATGCATAGGACGCATTGATTTTGCTCTGTCACATTTTATTTAAAGAAAACATCCACACAATTTTAGCGTGTAATGCTTATATCTTCTGTATGTCACCTCCCCCCCGAAACTATTAAAAAATATAATATGAAGTGCTTTCCTTCTCCTTTCCCAAGAAACCGTGAAGTCACGCAATTAGAATGTAATTGGCCTAAGGTGAGGGTCTTGCAAGCAGATCTGAATTATGTCATCAAGACTCCATAGGCAGAGAAGACTTAGCAAAACGATGGCTGGAAGATATTGTAAGGTTTTAATAAGAGGGACGAGGTTTTCAGGAACTTTACCATGGAATTACCCAAATCAGGAGGGGATATTGTGAATGTCAAATATGAAAATTATGATCTCAGAAGAGGTAGAAAGGTGTTTACATAGAAGAAAATGAGACTTAGGTAGATCTAAAAATACCAGATACATTTCATGTGTTGTCACAGCTGTCTTTTAAAATATACATGAAACACAGGTATAACACATTACACAACAGGGGCAGATCAGAATACTTTGTAAAGCAACATAACTCTGTTCAATTGCATTTTATTTTGGAGTTGTGATTGCAAATAAAGGAATTTTGACCTCAAACTTGGCAGGTCACAGCTAATACTGTTGCACATTTTTTGACCATATTTGAAGTGAATTGGGTAAGGGCTATGGAGGTGTTCACGAGAGTTCAAAAAGTTTTAAACACTTTTTTGGCACTTCGTAGGGAAAAAGATAAAGAAATACTACTTAATTTACTCAGTGCCTTTGCTTGAGAACTAGGGTAAAGGGGAAAAGTTTATATGGTTTTTCTCTAATTTTAAAGCATAATAAGATTTAAAATGAAATGTCTCATCGGCTCTAAAATATGTTACATACTGCATTCAAGGACTGATAAGATTTAGAGACTAAACTGTTGATAATATTATATAACCACTTTAGCATCAATTACTCTTGTTTATATAGGGCTTGTTTTATAGTCTTGGATGTGTGAACAGAGAGGTGAAAGCACAGTTAGAAACATAAAAAATGGCTCCTAGGGCTGGTATTTGTAAACAAACACCCTGTAAATTAAAAAAAAAAAAAAAAAGAAAAGAAAAAGAAAATTCAAGCATGAGAAATCTAGTCCTAGCTTTTCTAGGATTATGCTATAATTGGGACAGAAATGAAAACCATTTTTAATTTTGCACTGTGAGTCTCAAACCAAAATATGTTCACTTGCTCTAAATTAACCCTTCTATATTCATTCATGCTTATTTATCCATGCTGTAACTGTGTTGAAAAGGTTTGCTAAGGAAAAGGATACTATACAAGCTAAGCAGATGAGCCATTTGGACATTTAAGCTATTAAAAAGATAAAGAATGTTTCTATTCATTATCCAAATCTGTTGACTCTGTAAATAGCTGAAAACTTGGAGAGAATATGTTTTCTACTGTGATTTCTGGTATATTGAATTGTACTTGCTTTGAAAAATCACAGGACAAAAAAGTAGAAACTTCCTGTTTTAAAACTTCAGGGAGTGAAAATGAGGGAGATGATTGAAAGTTTTTTTCCCCTCAAATTCTTTATTAACTGCTGTGGGGTAACACAGCTCCTTTGCCCATGCTCCTGCAAGCACTAGAATTTTCTGACAGCAAGCCCAGACTACGCTTTCCTTGTCATTTCTACTGCTTCTTTTACATTTCTTCCTTACATATAAAACTAAAGATAGGTTATACTGGAGATAGACTTCTACTCTCAATTAATAAGAGTATATGGAAAATGCTGTTTAGCATTTAATTTCTTTCTGTTTCCCATTTTAAGTCTCTTTTTTCCCATTTCCTTTGTTACATGAATAGTGGAGAGCAAATTTAACTATTCATATTAAAGTTCCTCTTTTACCTTGGGTTCCTCCCATTAGTCCCGTTTTCTGTGTTGATTGCTAAGGAAACAAGAACTTAACAGAAATCCTGTTTCGAATCATTCTCACTAGGTTAAAGAACCAGATAAAATGAAAACCAAGAAAACAAGAAATTGATACAGACTAAAGATTCACTTCTCATTTCCAGTGAATAAAAAACTATGGTTGTCTGAACTGCAGAAACCTCTACGGTTAATGAACATGTCTCACAATTTGTCAGGAATTTATAAGTAGCAGCAAAATCTTTTTCCAGTGTGATGTAATTAGAATGCACCTATTTTGTTTAACTAAAAATCTTGAAGAATAAGTGCTACCTAATAAATGCTGAATATCAGGGTAGTTTGATTTCTTAAAGAAAAAGAGGAAGGCAGATTTATTTTGTTACATATTTATTTATTTTATTTATTTTGTACATTAGTCTCCTATTTCGTTAGTGTTATTCCATGAGGTTTCAGTCTTTTCTTCAGAGTGTCTTTTTTAGACATATATGATCCTGCACATTAAAAAAAGATAAAGTAAATGAAAGTTAGAAATAGAAATTAAAAAAAATGTTTACGTGTAAAGACTAATATTACAAGGCAGATGAAGTATGTCTAAGCATGATAGCATTGCCAAAACAGACAATGCTGCTTTTGAATTTAGAAACATTATTTGAGATAAAGGGAAAAAGTGTGACTGAAGAAAAACTTTATTCTGTCCCTGCATTTACAATATTTTGTCTTCGTAATCAGAAATGCTTATTTAAAAAAAAAAAAAAAAAAAGAAAGAAAAAGTTCTAATAAAGGCAACAAGGACTAAATTTCAGCAAAGCAGTGTGTGGCATTTGGAGAGACAGCAGGATTAAGTGTATTCTTCAGCCTTCTCATGCTCAAACCGTAACAGATTTTAGCAGGGGAGTTATAGATCCCCTTTATGCAAAAATGTCTTGAATAAGGAGAAGTTCTGCAGTCACCAGCAATTCATTAAGGGTTGTAAAAACTCTGGAAGGAAATGTAATCTATACCAATAGATAAAACAAACTGGTGACCATCCTTTGGCCCTGAGGGCAAGGGCCAGCACATGGCATGTATCCTCACAGTTTCGCGCATTCTCAAACAACTCTGAGGCTTCTTAGCTCCAGGTTTCTCATCTGGGTACCCTACACATTGTGATAAGTGGAGGCATGGGTCAACATTAGTTTTCAAATGTATTTTAAATTACCTATGACTACTAAGCCATTGACTTTTGTGATCATGAAATAAATTCACTGAGGAATATGAGCTGGGTAATAATTAATCTTCATATTTTGAATCAAATAAATGAGTTCACAGGCAGAATCTTTTGTTTTGAGTTGTCATCTGCAATTCCCCTAAAAACAACAGGAGTTCATTAAAGTGGATGATCAGCATCTTCTATTCCAGTATGTGCATATTACCTTACACACCCTCTCTTTCACACACACACACACACACACACGACCATGTACTAGTTGTGTATTAACACATATAATCATTATGTAAAACACAGATTTAGAGTATGTGACTAATTTGCAGAACAGAAAATGAGACTATTTTTCCTTTCACAAGTTCATCCTTGTAAAATGCCTGTTTGTTTCATTAGGGTATAGCTCCATGGGAAGAAAGCTGAAAAAATAATCCTACAAATGCTTTTTGTAACTTAATCTCTCAGGATTAGATGTTCATAGAGTAGGATTTGTTCTTGGTTAAGCTCACTACATTCTCATCGAAATCAATTCTGTTGCCATCATTAATTTCAAAAGAAACCAAGAGAGGACTTTCAAAACTCCAAATCCTGAAGTCAGTATTCAATTTTTATTCAAGTTCCTGCTCGCCTGACTTTTGCTACCTTGATAAATATCCTGGCAAATTCCTACCTTTGGAAGCTGGAAGAGTTTGTCATTTGGCTTTTACTGAAGACCCTAAATTTAACACCTGAAGGCAGGTTGAAGGCAGTTTAATCAACATTTGAACTATCTCAGAGTAGAAAAGAGTTAGTTTCATTTAACACATTTATTTAATATTTTTTTTAAAACTCTCTTCAGGGTATGACTATTGAAGCAATGGACCATGAAACAAAGGTATCTTAAAGAAATCCAATTTATTTGCAAAAAATCAGCAGGAGAGTAAACTACATCCTTCTACACCCTTTACCAAAGCTGCTTTGATGCTTAGGTCCAAACCTGGAACTGCTTGCCAAAACCAAACCCATCCTACCACTACGCAAAATAAATGAATCTTTCTTTAGCCCTCACCTCTTGTGGGAATTTCCCTTGGTCCCTGGTTTGAAACCTCACTTTGTAAGTCTCCCTCAAATACCAAAGCACAGTGGGATCTGTATGCCACAGCCTGCTTCCCTAATTGCTTTGGCAATAGCCTCCTGACGTTTTTACTATGTTCTGCTTTAGGACATGCAGTCGTCTCTTTCACCGGCCCCATACGACAACCAGTGCATGCTTTGCATGAGGGAGAAAACCTTTCTTCTAAACTTGTGTGGTAATTTCCTCTAACATTTCAAGCAATCCTTTGATCCTGTGACATACAATTACTTGCCTTTCCTACACAATGGTTTCTTACCTGCTGGAGCTCATCCAATGTGCTGTGACTTTCCCAGATGTAAGTGTAAACCTTTCACACTGTTAACATTCACTCCTGCAGCAACACTTTTTTACCTGGGTATCCCTTTGAATGCTAATTAAGCTGTCACCATTCTGATTTCAGATGTTAAACTAGAAACAATTTATTAGACTCTCTCTTTTCAGTCACATAAAAGCATAGCTATTTTTTTCCAAATAATTTCAGTTTATCAATAATCCAAGTGAATAACAAGTATGATTTCTTGTCAGTTCTTGTCCATTCTGATCCACAATATAATTCAGTGACACTAATTTTGAAGATTCTGAGCATTTTAATCCTGAGGGAGGACAAATGACTTTACTTGCTATTAGTTGTTTAAGATTTAATAAATACATAGGAAACATAGAATATGTAAAATAAGACACAAAGCTTCTGCTTTGTATAGGCACTTTAGCAAAGACTCTAAGTTCACCACCTTAATATGATGTTACAACCCATGCAGGGACTTAGGTACTTCCAGGGGGAGAGTGAGTATATCTAAGCTCTCAGTGAACCTATGGGGAAATTTCTCTTGCTCCACTAAAAAAAACTCTACTGCAGAGGAAGCTTAGGGCAACTTAGAGCTCAAACATACGTGTTCCATCCATGTGCCTCAAGTTACGCTTTGTAAAATACAAACTGCAATTTGTATATCTTTGGAACAACAAGATCCATTACTAGGCACAAATTATTAGCATTTGAAAGTCTTATAAAGGACTTGATTTTTAAGCATATCTCGGATTTTATTTTTCATGATAAATAATAAAAAACCCACAACTGAAAGGTAATGCAGTGGACTGAAAAGAAAACAACAAATACCATGTGACTTTTCACCATGCCTAAAGGGTCTGGAGAAAAAGAATAAGCATTTGCTTACTCTTTTTAATATTAGAACCTAATATTAGAAAAAGAAATATCTTTTTCTACATCAGTTAACAAGATTTATTCCACATTTAGCAGAAGATTTTAGGTGTGTTATATCAGCAGAAAAAAAATCTGAATCAGTAGGATATCCAGTTATAATCTCTCAAGCAGGAGAATTGCTGGAGCTGAAGCAGGGTCTGAGGTTTAACACATGCCAAAAGCTCAGGAATTCTGCAATTCTCTTTTCTGTCATTTATATGTTGTGTGAATGTGGATGCTTTGCTTTAATTTTCTGTATCTCAATTCCCCCCACACATACCCCATGATAAATACAAGGACCTCTGGATGGAAGTATTCAACATCATTCTAATGTCCTCTCATTTGAGTTTGAGAGGTTTTTATCAAGCAGCATTGTGAATGCTAAATGGCATGCTCCTAGCTGGATCCAGGTGGGGAAGAGGTGGGCAGAAAGAATTAGAAGGTTTGGTTCCAGTGTTTTTTTTCCTTCAAAATCTTATCTTTAACTTAACAGTAAAAAAAAGTTTGCAACTCTTGTAACTATAAAGAAAGTTAGGGTTTTTCCTTTTTGAAACTGGAGTATGTCTGTTTCAGGTTAAAAAAAAAAATTGTTAACTCCTCTAATAAACTATAGAAAAGATGATAGTAATTGTATATGAATCTAATTTTCCTTGAAGTACTACTTCAGCACCTCTCTCTGCCAGAGTTTACCACCTTTTTCTCATAAATTTAGTCAATATGTTTACATTACTCTTGATTTTTAAGCATGCCTGAGCCTGTGTGTCCCTGTCAAGTATTGTTAGATAAAATACAATAAAAAGAGAGGGGGGGTGTGGACACAAGAGATAACTGCTGTTGTATAAATTTATACCTGTGCAGAGTTTGGTGCAGTCCTTTGTTCTACTCCTCAGTTGTTCTAAAAAAAAGATACCTACCCTTCCCTACAAATTTCTTCTCTACTATAAACAGTGGGTAGACGGGAAAGAAAGTACAAGTTATGTTAGTGCTCACTGCTACAACAGAATAAATCCTAAATAAAACTACCCTGAACCTGTGAACATTTAAGTCACTTAAACATGTGTGGAGTTTCATTGATGTTGATGGTATTATTCCTCTGCTAAATTTAAGCACATTCTTAAAGGATTTGCTTGGCTGGGGCATGTGAGCAGAAGCTGACCTTGTATTTTTTTCAAGGTGTGCATAGACATATGCAAGAAGTGTGTAATGTAAACCAGTGCACCTAATACAGGCTTACAATGGTACAGAGAAACACAGTTGTGTCAACTTTCTGCCTTCTGGATCTATCTTTCAATCGTCTCCTTTGATGTTTTGAGAATCTCCACATTTTAACAGAAACGACTTCTCACTAGACTGCAATTTCCATAGTCAGAAGTTTAATATGCGTCAACCTTTTGCAAAAACTTATCAAGACTAAGATAGATTTAACTTACACGCTTTAATGTGTCCTCTTAATCGCTAGTGTTTCTGAAAGATGCAATCATGTACCTTTGGTGTCATATAATAAAATTAAACAAATCAATCAGTAGTTTTCTCCTACAGTTTTATATTAGCTTTTTTGAAACAAAGACTGCTTGCGTCTGCTCTGTTGTGTCCAGGGAAAATGGTCAGAGTGTATATTTCTTTCAGAATATATAACCTAAGATCATAAACCGCCTATCTACAAAGTGCAGAAATATTTTATTAGCAACATTTCTGGGCACAGTCTGGAAATTAAATGTTCCCCACATGAATGGGAGTATAGCTGTTGTGAATCAGTAAAACATAAACATACTGATGGTATTTTGGTTCATATGCACGTGTTATATGGCCCCTTGCTAAAGACATAACTCCGAGCTGTGTGGTTGCCAAGCAAGAAACAGTGGCAAAGGGAGTTGAAAAAGGTAACTTCATATTAAGGTGGGGGGAAAGAAGCAATCATTTTCCACATCTCCTTTAATAGAAGAGACACTGGGCTACATTTTTTTGATTAACAAGTTCCTCTTTTCACTACAGATCTTTTCAGTGTTCTACTTTACATCTAAACTCCCTGAGACCTGACATGGGATTTAGTAAGCTTTAGATAACATAATCTCCATCTAATGGGAATTTCTGAAGCCAGTCACTAAGTGTATGAATTATTATAAGAGAAGAAAATCAAATTTAATATCAAAGAACTAACTTTAGAAGTTCAAGCAGTGGACAATATTCATTTTCCATCGACAGAATTGTTTAATAAGAATCTATCAGCAGTACAGGAAACACTAGGTACTCTGGCAATAAGTGAATCATGATGGCTTATTTCCTTTTAATTCTATGATCCCAGCTGGAACAAGGTGTGATTGGAGAATGGTTTAATTGTTCATAGACATCTGTCTTTGGATTCAATTGAAAAATAATATCCTGGGCATAAAATGGCCTACAGAATTTTTGACATTTTTATATCTTTCACAATCAAGGCATTGTCAGAAAGTCAGGTAGTGGAGCTCTGAAAAACTTGTGGATATATTTAAAGTAGAAAAGAATAAAACCCTGGTAATATATCAATATACACAGCTGGAAAGCAGATGTTCAATTGAGTGCACTCAGTACTTAGAGAAAGCTATTAAAGCTGTTACTTACTCAAATGAGAAATTTCTATAATTTATTGTTCTCGCATTTTTTATTTCCCCCTTTCCTTTCGTGTTAAGCAGACTATAGGAATTTTATTTTTCATATTGTTGAAGTCAATTACCCTAAAAGTCTGACGTAGTGCAGTATACTACATGATTGCTAAAGAATGCCCAAGGGTACTGTCAATCAAATTAGCCAGTGACTTATGAGTTGTTTACTGTACTGTGAAATAAAGTGATAAATGTGTGTCAACCAGTAAAATGTGACATTTCGTATTGGATATACCTACTTGAAATAGGTTTTGCGTCAGCTTTATTCATTTCTTACCAGACTGGCACATATTTTTAACTGAGTTCTGATTATCAAAGGAGACATTTAATATTAAGCTTTATAAGGTATTGGTAATCATGCAGCTCAAGCCTTGAAAGGCCTTGTGTGGTCCAGTAACTGAAGTGGCATGCCACTGGATGGTCACATTTTCCATCTGTCTAATAAACCATGGCAAAAAAAAATATATTTTTTTCTTGAGTGTTCTCCTTCTTTTGATTCAAAACAATAATTTTGAGGGAGAACCTCTGGTTCAAATTATTAATGAAATGGTGATCCAGAATGAGGTAAGGGTTGGGGTTTTTTTTACCCCTTTGGTTTTTTTAAACTAAGTTTGAAATTAAAATCAGAGTGGGATATCATCACTTGATGTATCATATTAAGAATAAGCTTGTATTGTATGATTTCCTAGACAATGACTTACCAAAGTACCTCTCTGAGGTTACACTGAAGTGAAACTCTAGCCTTCTGGAGCTGTGAAAGCTTAATTAGTAGTTTGTGAAAGAAAATCAGAGCACTGGAAGTCCAAACCAAACAAAGGCATTTATATTTCCTTCAGAGGGAGATGGCTTGCCATTCCCACCAAATGCTTTATTAAAAATTAGATTTAAATGCTGCAAAATTCCTCTTCCCATGACACAGAAGAGAGCTCACCTCTTGGTCTGCTCATAACAGCCAAACACTTCTGTAAAAAGTATGTTAGAAATGCAGAGAAGGAAAAGCTCCTGATAACTTTGCCTATCACCTTCTCAATATTTACATTCCTGATATAGTTCTGGAGAAAACTTTTCCCAAACACAATGACAAGTTGACAATGCCTTTGAAATGAAAGGCTTTAAAGTTTTATTATCCATGATGGATGACCATCCTTTACTTCTGCCATACTATTTTCTATTTAGAAATAGTTATTACGACAGATGGAGTCCTTTTACATGCGTTTACTATTTGAAAAGTGAAAATAAAACCACCAAATCCTTAAAAAAAAAAAATTAAGGCAGTCTCAAATAAGGCATATTGACCTATAGACACAACTCCCAGGTAATTATCACACAGTTTTGCTAAGTACTTAAACAGAAGAATGGAAACCAATCGTATTCTTGAGCCCAAATCAGCTCTTACATATGTGGTTGCTCATTAGATGTTTGGCCATTGAATGCAACAGAAGTATTAAATCAGGTCCTTTCTGTGACATTGAAGGTAATGTAAGCTTATACTGGAGGCACTGCTATACTGTATAGTAGCTTTTTCTTCATGAAGAAGCCTAGCAGTATATTTGAATTCTACCCATCTGTCTTTCAGGAAAAGCTTTTTTGTCCAACTTTTTGAAGATTCGTTGTTAGGTTGGCATAATAAATACATTCAAATTAATATCTTCTTTAAAAGAATTAATTCCATTATTAGAGGGCTGCGATGTGATATGGTAAGAATTTTTTTTGTCTTATCTAAAGGAAAACGGATGTGCAAGTAAGAGGTAGATGAGATATCTGGGGAGTTGATTCAGGTTTCATTTTTTGTTGCTTATCCATATTTAATGCCATTTCTATCCATAGTCTGATATCATTGTTTTAAAACCTGCAAAGACATTTTTAAAAGAACATTTATAGTGACTGCCACAACTGTGGCACTGGTCCATTTCATTTTATATTTTGTTTTTTTCTTAGTTTGCATGCCGTACGGATCAACTGGATATAAGACTCCTTATTCTAAATGCATGTGCACTATTCAAGTTCACAAATATATTATATTTATGAAAGTAAAACCAAGTAAGCTTAGAGATGGTCAGGGTTGAAATCATTAACACATAATTTTCCCTATTGGTTTGTACGTCTTAATTTAATCTTTCTGTCCTACCCTTTTGCACATAATACGACATCTGGTCCTCATGGGATAATGCCTGAGTAAGGAAATCTACTGGGGACCTGGCTGACTTCTTAAGAGCAGACTTCTCAGCTCTTAAGATGTGGGGACCCTCGTTATGGTGCAAGTGAAAGCAGGCAAGTCTTTCGCTACTCCTAACATCATCGCTAAGCTGACATGGAAATGGAAGAGCAACTATGTTGTCTTTTCCAAGATTTTCCTTTCTTCTCACCTCAGGGGAAATCTTGAATAGGCAACAGCAGACAGCTTCCAGTTTCTTTTCAAACCTGTCCAACAATTCAAAGGAGCCAAACACAGCAGGAGGAACCTGTTCCAATACATTTAGCTTTTCTGAGTGGAAACAATAAAAATAAATAATGGTCATCATGGAATATAATGTACCAAAATTATTTGCTCACACTAAGAAGAAAATGTTTAGAATCTTTTACAACTCTTGCTTTAACAAAATATTGCTTAACTGCCTCTGTCCTTTTTGAAAATACGTTGAGTACGTATCTATATATGTTAGGGACAGCATTTTCAATCTTTTCCAGGTGGATCTAGGCATGCATGCTTTCTCAGGCCTCTAATAATCTGTGACCTTTCCTTTTCCTGATTCCAAAACTTAGCTCTTCTAGACCACTTAACCTGGAAAACTAAAATCCTGTACTGGGCTGCCTCTGCTGGGCCAAAGCATTATAGCTAGAATATAGTTCTGTATTTTTCCAGTCCTGCACCTTGTAAAAGATGTGAAAAACATGTTTACATCGCTGTCTTTACATCATTTCACAAATACAGTTTTGACTTTTCTCATTTCCCCTTCAAGCTTGTAAGTCTGAAAATCTTCCAACTTATCCATCATTCTTTCTATTCTGATCTACTCTTGCTTTTAGGTACAGCACGGGTCTTTCTGCTGACGGAGTATGCAGTGTGTTGTCAGGTGTCTGACCAAAGAAGGTGCTCATTGGCCCAGATTTAAAACAAGTGGCAATGCAGCATCGCAGAGGTGTGGTTGTCATGCCACTCAAGGGAAGAAAACTTAAAGCGTTTGGTTTCGGTTTTTCACATCCTTTTCCTACAAGGAAAGTTTGAGGGCTTTCTTATAGCAAACTGTTATTTTCTGTGTGTGAATTAAAACGAGATTAGGAAATTGCATAGCAAATAGTCACAGAATCAGACAATGCAAGTATGTATGTGCATTGCAAGTGTCTGGAGACAGACAGACACAAGACTGCACTTAGAGGATTTAATTCCATGGCAAAAGTTTAACCCCCTCAATCACATCTTAACCAAACAAATAATCAGAGACCTGGCCAAGGAGTGCAATGGCTCCACACGTAGAATTTATTTCTAAAAAAAGGAAGGCTAAGAAAGGAGGGGCTGATAGCACTCCTGGCTTTCCCTCGATGGGAAAAAGGATCAGCATGCAGCCATCACAAACAGCTCCACCCGGCACGCAGAAGCACTCCTTGGTCAACCAATTTAGAGAAAGCCACTGAAATCAATAGTTAAACTCCTGTTTCTTTCAGCAGGGCAGGATTTTATCTAGCACGTCTGAAACCAGAGAACACAAGTGACTCCCTGCAGCAAGAGTATGTGAGTTGGTAGGGCTGACAGAAAAGCAGTGGAGTAACATTCCCATTGCAAAGGACACAACAGAACATCCATTTTCCAGTTTCATGACCACTCACTTATGGCTGAGCTGTACTGCTGTGCTTCGTATTTTGAAGTATTTTGACACACTTTAAAAAATATTCATGAGTTAAACTTCCAGGCATTCCAGCCAAAGACAGCTTTAGCAGCTCAGCTCACTGCTTGCTTTTCAGCATGTTCCTCACCCCAACTGTAGACAGCAAAGCAGAGATTCAGCACTCTGGGGAACACTTGTGACGTCGCCTTGCTGTTGTAGGCTGCATTCTCAACAAACATCAGTTAGCAGTTTTCAAAAGTAATCAGATATTATTCTTCTTTTGGGTTTCCAGTGTGAATTTTGTTACTTCTTAAAAAAATTCACTTTCTGTCCCGTGTCCACACAAACTTCAGGCACAGTCTTTTCTCTTCTTGGCCATGACTCCTGCGAAGCTCTTGCATTGGTAACACATACCTTCTGTGAACAAAACTGTGAAAAATGTTTAATTGCTCCCTCCACCTGGGCTCAGGAGCATGTGCCATTTACAAGTCACTTCTGTTTTGCTCATAATTTGTTGACAATATTTGCCCACTTGTTTAACACTTTATACTGAAGTCCTGTGCCAATGGCATACTTCACCTCACCCTGCTGCAATGCAACTTACACCTACCTGCTTGGGGTCTGCTGTAGACAGCAATGCTCTCACCTGACCACTCTCCACAGGGTAAACTGTGCTCCCCTGGAGGTAAGAATATTACTGCTCCATGAAGGGAACTAATCAGATCCCTCTGGAATACTTCTACTAAATTCTTCTATCTTATTGCACTAGAACTCACTGTTCCTTTACAAACATGTCCTGCTGCTTGTTCTTTTCCACTCTTTTTATGTTTTGCCAGTGTTATATTCATAATAAGTCACTTTCAAACACATAATCACATATATATTCATCCATTTTCTGAATCTCAGATAACATGAAGGAAAGCATCATCAAGACAGCATTATCAGCTTACTTCATTTTTCACAATAAATAGAAACACAACTATAAACCTGACCTTTTCATGGTAAGTTTCGTAGTAAGGTAACCAGTTAAGGTGAACATGCACCTATTTAAGTGTTTGCATATAAAGGAGAGTTGTGGAAAGGAGAACGACATATGTAGCTATCATCTAGTCTATGCATGGCAATGTTTGTGTAAATGACTGCCCACAGGGTTGTGCAAAGGCACATTATTGTTCCTCCTTTTTGGCAGACAGGTTGCAGGGGTATGAGGAGGAGGAGAGTAAGAGACAGCAAAACCGTACACGGAAATTTCCTGGGGAACTGCAATAAATTTAGCAGAAGATAACAAATAAAGGTCATGACTGGAATGTTTAACCTGCTGTTTGCAACCATAGTTACCATGTTTGCAGATGCAATTATAAAGAGTACATGACAAAAAATACATATACTTTTCTAAGGATTGTGATGAGGGTGCTCTCTCTGAGTATTTTTAAATAGCAAGCTAACAAAGTGATACAAATCTGAACAAAGGAACATTTAGAAAAGGTGAATGTTACTTTAATATCTTCTCTGAAACTGTTGTAATGGTGATGATGTGGTAATTTTTTCCTATTTAAGCAAAATTGTTTGTACACCACTGGAACTGTTAGTCAAGTATATGCTGAACCATATGCTAATTAGTATATTCTCTTCTCTAGTGTACCAGCTAATTTGGTTTTTGCCTTTATTAGCACTTACAAAGGAGCTAGTGAAATGTTTCTGTCTGTTCTGCAAAGAGACTCCCCCTGCTGTGGCTAATAGTTTGTGTTAAAATTCATCTTCACCCAGAACTCAAGCATCAAGTTTAAGGCAGTCATCAAGCTTTCATTTATACCCAATGGAGAGAAGTCTCTACCTGCTAACAGTTTAGGGTACAATTTATCTGATCAAGTATACATTTCTTTCTTTAGGTGAGATGAGTTGCATACTAAACTTAAGTGAGAGTGTCGGTTAGATTTCTATTGACTATACAGAAAGACTGTATCACTTAGCTCTGATTTAGATACCTCTATTGTAAATAGCTAACATTAAGTGAGATTTAGATAAATAATTTCCAGATGGATAAAGTTAGATAAAATGAATTACATCTGGTGTATTATCCAGATAGATGGATGAAACTGGTAAAAAAGCTTCACATTTTCCCATCTTAATCAGTTATCTATGATCAATTTTCTGAGCTATTTTTGCTGCTCTTCTGGAAGGTGTGCAAACAAAATACTACAATCATCCAAAATCAAGACAATGTGCCTTGTATTCCTTCCAGAAACATTTACATAAAGCAAGTGTTAATGCCATCTCCAGCTGCATAAGTCCATCCACAAAATTATTATTATTAATTTTTTATTTTTGGTGAAGCATTTAATGAAATGAGACTCCTGAAAAGACCTGTGCATATTTTTTTTCCTGCTAGAAACATAATCAGCAGTGCAAAGTTTCTTGCTGTGAAGACTACACAATGTTTTCTGCAGCTCCTATTTCTGGATGAAGAAAGTACACAATAAGCAGTACACCCTCAAAATGTTTAAGATAAAATAAACCATAAATTGTTAACTAATATGATAGAGAATTTTCTATTGACCCATATTACTTTCCCTTCAAAGATCATTACCCAATACAGCAGTCTTTTTATCTAAAGCATTAGTAGTCATTTGTTTGCTAAATGAGTTTAGAGATCTACTTAGACATAATTTAAACACCATTTAAAACTCCATTAGGTATGTTTATTGCCAAAATTTAAATAGTATTCTCTTAGTTCTTCTTCACTGCTTTAAAAAAATGGCAAATGCACAAATGCCTGGCAAGGCTAATTAACCTTCTGGTTGTCAGTCTCCTAAAGCAAAAGTTCAACACCAACATAGTCCATTGACCACTGACATTATATACTAGTAAGTCCCCACTGAAATGGCCACAAAAAAGGAATTAAGAGAAGTAAGTAGAATGGATCATTCTGTGTTGTGTTGATGTTTGCAGACCCAAAAACCGTCAAGAAAACACAGAAATTTTTAAGACATCTGTCACATCTAAATAAAAGCTGAAATTTCTCAGGCAAAATATCATCATCAAAAGGAAAATAAAGATTTTATGTCATACTTAGCTTTATCAAATAATAGGAGTTTTAGAACTTTTTATAGTAAAGAGTTGTTCATGACAAATGTTTGAATTAATTGTTTTACAATACAGTTCACAGCACAGGAAAACAGGATGCACAAGAACTGTTCAAAATTTTGTAGGAAGCTAGAGAAATCTTGGTTTATTTGAGGAACAGACACAGGTGGTTGTTGGTTTTTTAATTAAGAAAATCCATTGGCACCAAAAATAGGAGTCTGGAAAACTGAAAACCAAACAACCCCCCCAAAACCTAAACAAAACCAGTTTATCCTCTCTACTTGCATTAAACTTGATATGCAACTCAGAAAAGATCCAAGCTTTCTAGTTTCGGTCCCCTTCAGATAAGCCTTATAATTCATGACAACTTACATGTTCAAGTAGAAGGAAAGATTCTAATAAAATGGATTGCTAAAATAGATGAATAAACACCATGTAAAAAGTAAATTGATCGGCAGCGTGCAATCGTTTTGGAGTGTGTTCCAATAAAATAACATTGCTCAGAATAGCCTGCTGGAAAATTTCCATCCAAACTGATTTTTCCAGGAAAAAGTGTTGAAGTGTTTTTCCTGCTTTTCAAACAGCTCATTATTTGTCAAGCTTACTGCATTTCCATATATTAAAATAATCCAATTATTCTTTAGTCTAAGCACATATTATTCTACACCCTATATTTGCTGTCAAGATACATTGATTTTCTGAAAATTCAGGAACTGAATATTTAGTTGTTTTGTATACTATTAAATATTTTTACAAGAAAACAGTGTATACATGGTTCAAATAGAGACATGTTTGCCACAGGAAAGAATTACTTTAAAAGGACTTTTTCTTTTGAAAATTTTAATAACCAGCTTCTGTTTCCAAAATAATATCTTTTTTGTCTATTATAAAAGTAAAAGTATATTTCTAAGGGTTAAAAAGTTTCTTTCTGGAAAGTACTAAGAAATAAGAAGTTCTACTGATCAGATCAGATATTCTCCTAGCGCTCTGTCTAAAATTAGGAAAAAGGCAGTTTGTAGAAAAATCTGTATTCCCCATGAGGTTTGCATTTTTGGTTCACCCAGCTATAAAATCAGTCAAAAGAAGGAAAAGATGGATATTTTCCTTATAAAATAATATTATTATTTGAAGTGCAGTCATGTTCTCTGAATAAATGAAAATGTTTACAGAAAGATGCTGCGGCTCTGAGTAATTTCTACCTCTGTCTCTTTCTCTCTCTCTCTCTCTCCATATATATATATACACATATGTATGTAGCCAAGGTACTGTGAGGCAAAAACAACTTTTGGTTTTCAGGAAATATCAACATTTCTATTTTTTCTTTTCTGATCAGTAGTTGTTATAAATTAGAACTGTTTAAGGTCTATATTATATATGTTATGAAGTGTATATTCTGCATATGTCTGTATGTGCTTAGATACTACATACAGAACATACTCTGAAACCAGGGACAGTGGAAGAATGAGGTGAGAATCTGCTAACCAAGTCCAGGGACAGTGGAAGAATGAGGTGAGAATCTGCTAACCAAGTCCAGTAAAGTCAAATCATTTGTGCAATAGCTCCTGCTAGTGTGTAAAAAAGGACAAAACTCCCCTCCATTCTACCCTATTTGCATAGTTTGTCATTAACTGCACTTTCAACAGACTTGACCTTCCCCTTGCTTTTATAAGGAATTCCACAGATAAATATTACCAAAGAAAAATACACTTTCAATCAAAAGATAAGAGACAGCATGCATATCTATAAACGTCTGGCACATATGACTACCTGAAGAATTTTTAAAATAAATGTCTTGCCATGAAGAGAATAGTGTTGGGTAAATTAATCACTGGGAAAAGCTCCTGCTCCATGTACCTTCTATCACCTGGACAGTTACAGATGAAGCACGAAGCTTGTCTTCTGTCTGGGTCAGTTCCAAAATCTCCTCACCCTGGCACGAAGCATAAATCAGATATTGAATTGAGCAGACCTTTCGGACTCTATTCTGGTCATTTATAGTTACACTAGGCTGAATTATACCATGTGCCCTATATATGGCCCATGGGATGATTTCTCTGCCAAGAATTCTACCTTTCAGACCAATAAAATGTATGGCAGCATAGCAACCTGGACTGAAAAGAAGGGTTTCGTTATTATTTTATTTTATTAAACAGTTTATCACAGCCTACCAAGGTATTTATTCTTCTACCTAAGGATACATAGTCTACTTGAGTTAAAATGTTTGTGTAGAGGTGTTATATATACTAATATATACCAATGTGATTTCATATATTTTCCTAGAAATCAGAAGCTCAAGTTCAGCAGTCACAACATGAGAGAGAGTATACACATATTCTTGAAGGAATATAGTCAAGATGTATCTGTATACTGAAAAATGACTGGAAATGCTACTGAAAATGACTCAAACATAAATGAAAAAAACACATTTCTCAGATACAGACATTTGCAACTCCCTGTAAAAGTGGTTAAAAATTCCTGAGCTAAGAGAAAGAAAATAGAAGCAGGATATTGTTTTTAGTTGACTTCCTGCCACAAAATTTTAAAGATAACATTCATGTAATATTGTGATGTGCTGAGGTATTATGTTAATAGAGGCCAGATGGATTGAATTAATTGATAGGTAAATAGATAGGATGTGTTTGACCAAGTAACATTAATACATTATGAACTTAAAATAAGGAATAAAAGGATGTGAGATTAAAACCAGATCCAAGGGAAGTTGATGAGAAGATTCCCATTAACTTTAAGCAGATTAACTCTACCAGACACCTATTAAGTACATTATGTTAAGTATGAAATACCATCCCTGTTATGTAAAAAGATAGAACTGCTGCTTGGCATTTTTGACAATAGAAATAATATTAGGACACTTAAATTATAGCATACTAGGTCATGGTACTGCTGTAATCCCCAAAAGTTAACCATGAACTTCAACAGGAGCCAAAATGAGTCCATAACAAATCTCTGTCACTTGGAGAAGGCTTTAAAAAAAGTAACATAACAGAACAAAATAGAAACATCTAAAACGATGAGAATTTTATTATATTTATCTCGATCTGTTACCCTTATATAACTAAAGCAACAAAACTCTTGCACACTGTTGATTAAGTTATCAGGAAAAAGTTATCAGGAGGGATTGATTCAGTTTCTTGTTGTTTGGAGGGGTTGGGTTTTTTTTCCTAGCAGGATGACTATTATATCATTTAAAACAGGTAGCTTTTAATTAATTACAGTACTTAACAGTCCCTTTTCCTTCCTTCCTTCCTTCCTTCCTTCCTTCCTTCCTTCCTTCCTTCCTTCCTTCCTTCCTTCCTTCCTTCCTTCCTTCCTTCCTTCCTTCCTTCCTTCCTTCCTTCCTTCCTTCCTTCCTTCCTTCCTTCCTTCCTTCCTTCCTTCCTTCCTTCCTTCCTCAGTTCTTCTTATAAACTTTGCTATTGTAATTTAAGATTTCTGTACCTAAATAGTAATTTTGGATTGAGTTTGTTTCCAGCATTTTACTGGGTCTGGTTGGAATGGAGTTAACTTTCTTCACAGCAGCCCACTGGGGGCTCCTCTGGGATGGTGCTGTGGTTTGAATCTGTGGCTAAAACAGAGTTGATAACACAGCAATGTTTTGGTTATCACAGAAACACAGACTGGTTGAGGTTAGAAGGGACCTCTGGAGGTCATCTGGCTCAATCCCCCTGCTCAAGCAGGACCACCTGCAGCCAGCTGCCCAGGACCATGTCCAGACAGCTTCTGAATATCTGCATGGACAGAGATTCCACAATGTCCTTGGGCAATCTGTGACAGTACTCCATCACTCTTAAGTGACAAAGCGTTTCTTTGTTCAGAGGGAACCTCCTGTGTTCCAGTTTGTGCTCTTTGCCTCTTGCCCTGTCACTGGGCACCACTGAAAAAAGCCTGGCCCTGTCCTCTTTGCACCCTCCCTTCAGGTATTTCTATACATTGATAAGATCCCCCCTGAGCCTTCTCTTCTCCAGGCTGAACAGTCCCAGCTCTCTCAGCCTTTCCTCATTGAAGAGATGCTCCAGCCCCTTAATCATCATAGTGGCCTGTGCTGGACTCTCTCCAGTATGTCCATGTCTCGCTTGTACTGAGGAGCCCAAAACCGGACACAGTGCTCCAGGTGTGGCCTTACCAGTGCTGAGTAGGTGCTATTGCTGAGTAGTGCTTGCATAGACTCAAGGCTTTCTGGTTTTCTCACTCTGTTCCCTTAACAAATAGGTTGGGGGTGGGAGAGAAGCTGGGAGGGGACACAGCCAGGACAGCTGATCCAAATTGTCCAAAGGGCTATTCCATTTCATATGGCATCATGCTCAGCAATAAAAACTGAGGTGGCAGTGGGGGATGTCTACCAAGGTAACAGTTGCTATGAGACTGACGGGGCATCGGTCTGCTTGTGGGAGGTGGTGAGTGATTGTCTCTGCATCACTTTTTTTTTTTTTTTTTTAATGTCTTTGCTTCACTTACTAAACTGTCTTTATCTCAACCCACGAGTTTTCTCACTTCTGCTCTTCTGATTCTCTCACCTGTCCCACCGGAGGTGGGGACCAAGTGAGTGGCTGTGTGGGTGCTTAGCTGCTGGCCAGGGTCAACCTACTACAAATGCCTAAGGATAGAAGAGGAAGAAAAGTCTCATATTTTCAAAATAGATCATCTCAGTATCAGACATTGTGTAATCTGTTTTATCATGACTTCTTTGTACAACCCATATGAAAGTGCTAATTTTAACATGCATGCAGTCTTGCATCTGATCTACGGATGTGCAGAATATTTTAAGATCTTCGAAACTGGTCACTTAAATACCTTATGTGCTGTAATCTTTCAGTGAGTTCTTCAGCCTATATTGTCAGGAGCCTTTGGTGCTACAGTGTCATATCTGGAATGGCAATTAATATTAATTTTTTATTACTGTAATTAGTGCTTTCTTTTGGGGCAACAACTTCAAAATGAATGGTTTGCCAGTGAAAGAGTTAAATTAATCTTGTATCCTGTCTTTCCTGTTTAAATTAGACCAAAATTAGTCAAGCGGGACACTTCAGAAAGGGGTACTAAAGGGCCTCTAATGTTTATTGCTCCCATTGAAATGAACTGAATTAAAGCATCCTAATGTTTATTGCTCCCTCTGAAATGAACACAATTAAAAGAGACAGCACACCTGATGGTATTATCATGCCTTGTTCACCTAGCCCAGACAATACCTAACGCTAAAGTGACTCAGTTTGAACAGGCAGAGGCACACACTTCTTACTGAAATTATTCAAAAAATTCTTTTACTGGCCTTTACTCTATCCAAACAAACAATTCAACCAAATTCCATACATATGCATGCTTTTTGGTTTCAGAATCTAACATGCACTCTGTTATATTACTGTTCCTAATGAGAATGAATTAAAACCCAGCAGAGACATGACCCAGAACCTTTTGCTTCCTCTTAACTGTCAGTTTGACTTTCTGTAACACTGTGATCAACTGCATCCTAGGTGGGAGTTGACACTGGCTCAACTTTCTGCAAATGCAGGTAAAATGGAATATGAACTGCCTGAAACTCAGTGCTGATGTAACCTGGTTCTGCACCATTACACATAATCAGTATCTTCAGCTTTGTATAGCTGCAATTTCATTTCTTTAATAGCATGGAAATTGATGAGAATCATGTTGTGGGCCTTTTTTTATTGTTGTTTTTTTGGGGGAGCAGTTTCTTCTCTTCTCTTTTCTGGTATCACAGCTAACTTCTCACACAATGCAAAGTTCATTTCTGAAAGAAATCCTGTCGTTGGTCTTTAATAGCAGGTTAGTGGACTGTGAAATCTCAAATTTTCAAGACTGATTTTGTTACAAGAAGTGTTCCTTATATCTTTTGTGTGGACAGTAAAGATCTCTTCCTTTAAAAGACCTTAAGACTCAGCACATGAGAGGAATTGTGCCACAAATCATATCTAACAATGAGATTTTCTTTATTTTCTTCTGATACCAACAACATTTTGGATGAACTGCTGCCTCAGGTAGAATTTGCTATTCCTCTGTGAATCAATAAACCTTTCTGCAATAGACTAAAGGATGTGCCTGCTGTGAGCTTACAAATATTAGATGAAAGGATTCATATACAACAGATCATCTATAAGTTGATAGTATAACCCACTGTCATCTGCTGCATGATTTCTTTCATTATTTGACATATTTCCTCTATATTTGCTATTCTTGTCTGGACTAAGCATCTTAAGATGATAAGCATAAGATCAAGCATCTTCCGTATGTATGATACATTTGTGTATGTGTATGTGTATATACACATACACATATCCATACATACATATATATACACACATACATATATATGCATGTAATACCTATATAAGCATCTATATAAAGAGAGACTGTAAGAGAGAGGCGAAGAAAGACTGTGAATGAGGAAGACCGTTCCCCTAATTTTAAAGACATACAGACTGTGGCCACTTGGTGTAATACTGAATGCAGAGAATTTAAGTAGCATTTTACTGAATCATAGAATGACTTCTCCAAAATAAATGATCTACAAACTTTGTAGATCCTCAGTATGATTCCTTTAGGAAATGTTAAGACAACAGTTTAGGAAAAACGCTCAGAAATAGTGGCACAGCTAATTAATATCTAAGTGTTCAATTGGGAAATAGATTGCTTGCATTTTTTTTTTTCCTGAAACTTGGTAAAGTAGCATGGTTCTGTCTCTTCAGTATTACTTTTTACTAATGTAATATCTAGGCAGTCTATTCAAATTAGAGTCATTTCTAAACATGAATACTATGCATGTAAGCATATCTTTCCAAAACACATTTCACTCAGACCAATTTTTTTTTTTCCGCATAATATCTCTGTACCAAATGTGTCTGAAAGACATAAAGTAAAACATGACAATATTTGAAAACAAAGCACAAACTGTCAGAATTTAAATAATAAAAATAATTATCAGTGCCCTGCTCCCCACCCATTATGGCTGCCTGCATCATAACGAGAAGGTCACTATTTCAGGGAAAGAAGAAAAGTGTTCTTTAAAGAGAGAATCCCTTTTAAAGGTTATTGGGCTATTAAATCCCACCAGTGTATTCCCAGAACCTGCTCAACACAGCCAGCTCTACTGGGCAACAAGTGCAAAAGGCAAGGCTCTTGCCATTCCCTACCCAGCTCACTCTTCTGTTCATGCAGAGCACGTTCCTACCTACTTTCCTGCAGTGTTTAACAGGAAACGCTATTTCCCTCAGATTCTCAAGCAGGCATTTAGTCCAGTTCAAAGTCTGAATGTATGTGTCCAGATTCAAGATTGAAGCCATGCAGCCAGATACAGTGTCACTGTCAGTGGTTATGCTTTAGGGGACATAGATATGCTGTGTTAACACCAGTCAGAGAGGATAAGCTTAGAATGATAAAGACCAAATAAATTCAGGATCCTTTGCCCTGGCTTTCTAATTTTGAATCTTTAAGGTACATCCAGGCCTTCTGGTCTTCAGGCTCTGCTCTGCAGCCTCAAGGTCAGAAACGTTTTTTAAGGGGTTCTGACCTCAGCAGTTGTCTGCAGGAGGAAAGTTTTATATCAAATGTCAAAAAAATTGTGAAGCTGTGAGTTTTACTGTGAGAATTGCCAGCTTATCTTTGAATCATAAGTAGTTTTTGCTTTCTTACTATGTGTAAGTAAATTTCAAGCAACTGTTTCTAGTTTTTCTCATCAGACACTTTCTTGCAAAGGGTACATGAATGGAAATTATTTAGCAAAACAATTAAAGGACAAATATTCATCATCCTTTGGAGAAAAATAATGGTAATTCTATTCCAACTTTAAATACATCCATCACTTTTTGAAGTGCTAATTAGACATACATATCATGTTTGATTTTGCAAAACTGTTTACTAATAATAGCATTGGATATGTATTTATTAATGATATCCTTATTCAGCACTCTATTACAAGTATCATTAAAGTAACATAAAATTTGGAAGACTTGTCATTCTTTAATATACTGGAGTTCATGAGAGAATATTATCCATCTGATACATTTTGTAAACATTAGAGCTTCACTAAGTTACACAACAGAGATGAGAAAGCCCCTTTAGGCTTGCTTAGAATTCATGAACTCACTGTCATTCACCTTCATTAGGTGTAGGATGAAAAAAAACCCACCCTGAAAACTCAATATTTATACATTTATGTTTAGATATTCTGACATTTCCTGTATGAAAGTGTGATCGATTCCAGAGAGATGAATGAAAGTGTTGACATTTTTCTGTTGGAAAGTTTTCTGCTGACACTAATTAAGATTTCTTAAACTCATGAACTTTGATAGCATTAAATACTTAATTTGATATTTTCACTCAAGAGGTATTAGAGAAGGCAAGTATGAAGACTGCTTTTACTTTAATTTTTCGATATTTATCAGTAGGACTGGGATGTCCTAAGACAAGAGGCTGTCTTCTTTAGTAGCATCTCTTTTTTCAGCAAATGTTCTCATAGTCCTTCCGATCTAGTAAGTTTCTAATTATGACTCTCCCTGCAGGCTTTTAAATATTCTTCTCTGAATGTTCATGAGTACAATTGCCTTCTGGAAATCCTGTTCATGGTGTTTACCTAAGCTAATTTTAGGAATCTAATTTAATAGGTGATTCAGAGTCAATTCTAACTCAGTTGTTCTGAATCCTCTCTAGAGGTATCTCTTTCTCTTCAATTATTATAGGTTTATAAGCATATATATAATAAGCATATATGATAAGCAAAACATACACATACTTCCCATTATAATGAAGATTATATTACTTTACACGTGCCATAGAAATGTCGACTCAGATGTTAGACAATGCCATTCTTATGTTACAGCCCAAGTGAAGTGGCTATAGTTTGAGTAATCGATAAATATGTGCTTGTGGACAGTAATTAGGGATGACTGATCTTTGTAACTAGCAGTATTCACTGCCATTTTGCATAATTTATTCTTAAAGATGCAATGTGACTATCTTAGAGAACACCTAGAAAGCCAAAGAGTTCTGAGGATTGAAACTCAAGTAAGGAAATGTAATAGGAGTGTTTCATATTTAACAGCATTTTAGAATCTTAAGCTGATACCAAAATCTTCTAATTAGCAGGTTGTTAATTGGATAAAGATATAGAAAAAAAATTAAAAGTAGTGAGAGAAGGAGTTAGGATTTAATACACAGAAATAAATATGTAATTTCAGTTAACTAGAGCTGGCAGTCAAGGAAACTCAATCTGTGATAGCAAAAGGAGTGCAAAGAACAGCACATAGGAGATGGTGATGGAAGAATTTAAAATTGGTCTATAAAGGTGAGAGAGGAAGATGAGATGTATCAATACAACAGAGAACTCCTAGTGTTAGTTTGGAAGCAATAAGGTGGGAAATGGGGCTAAAAGACAAATAAGCAAAGGTATGGATGGTTGAGGTGCTATCTTGCAAACCAAGACACAGGAGTAAACATAGGGATAACAAAAATAAGCTGAAACATGAAGACTTTTTGGAGAGCAGAGGCACTGATCCATTGCTGAAGAAAAAAAAAAAACTGGTGAACACCTGAAGTGTCTGACAATACTAATTCTCTGACAGCAAGGAGATAATATTTCGGCCAACAAAAAAAAAAGGAAGTTAGGTGGTGCAAAACTGAAGGAGGCATCTAGAAAGATTCGTGCAACCGGGAAAGGAGAAAAATGTGGAAAGAAGAAAGGGTAGAGACTGGTACAGAATAATGCATAAAGGAGGGAGGAACTATGAGCGTGAAAGCTGGATATGGTACACGTGTATAAGAAAGAGTGTGTTTTCCCACTTTTCAGCTGGGGGCAAGGCATGTTCATGAATCATATGGACAGTCAGGAACTAAATTGGGAGCCTGGTCACCGAGGAAAACATGAAATGTCAGGTTGTGTTGAATGTTTGTGCTACTAAAATAAAGAAATTATTCTAGAGAGAGATGAAGAAACGTTAAGTATGAATAGAGCCATGGAGCAAAAAGTGGAAGAGTGGGAAGTAAAGAAATGGGACAATTGACAGGGAAAGATGCAGGTAGTGAGGTGGAGATGCAGAAAACATTAGTTTTATGGGAAGTATTACAAGAATACAAGGGTCCAGGGATAACGTTAAGTTTAGACATAAATGGACAGTGGTGAGAAAGGCAGACAAAGAGCAAGAAGAAGGAGAATCTGTCTCATTAACAGAGGGAGAAGGGGAGTGGGGGAGAGAAATTAAAAAGTAAAAGTATATGTGGGTTTTCTGAATTCATGAAGAAAGGGAAGGCAGACAGAAGCAACTCACTTTAATAAGGATGGAGTTACATGTCTAATCCAAATGAGCCATGAATCCATTCACTTAATAGAGAAATGTGTCTGCAAAGTCCTCACTGAAGTAGGTCATGAATAATCAGTTAATTATCTACACATTTCCATTAGTAAAGATTGATCTTCTACAATGTGCTGGTGGTGTGGATCATGGATGTCTTGACCAAAGAACCATTTCCGGAGAAGTCAGAGTTACATGAGTGACAGACTTTATGAATAGAATATAACAGAAAAACAGAAATCACAGTGATTCTTGCACCTGGTTTTGTGCTAATTGTAAGAATCAGGGAAGAATTTAACAGACAGCAAAGGACCTTCAGAGAAACGTTCAGTTGTATTTATTTGGAGCCCTGTGTTTTCTCTTGTTTGATCCCTAAAACCAGTCAGCTGGATTGCATGAATAACAGGGAAACACTGGAGGAGTGATTTTATTAATCTAGTCCTCTCCTCACAGGATCAGAACAACCATCAGATTAGGAGGATTAATTTAGTCAGTGCAGAGGAAGCTACAATCACTATTTTGAAAAAACATCTGCACAGCACAAAGTGTCAGATAGCTTATGCATTAAAAAACATGGGACTGCTGACTTTACCATATATTCTACTCTGCTACAAAGTTCTGTGCTTTTCACACCCATTAAGATGTACTATATTGAATTCTGAATATTGTGATGTCCTGTGATGATTGCATTTGTTCTCTATCTCTTAAGAATGTTATAATCTTATGGAAATTAGGAAGATATATAAATAACTCTTTAATAGATTGTACGGTTTTTTTACTCGAGTTGTACACTTGTAACCATAGTTTTCCACCAAGGAAATTAATGAGAGGGTTTTTTAAGTCTTCTTGGGGAAGCAAATTTAAATTGGGCTAGTCCTGCAGGACTCTATTACAACACATCCTTAGACCCAGATCAGGCATCAATTCTGAATGCAACCCTGTCCAGTCTGCATCTCTTCCTGTGGAGCCTGGGATACAGAAAATAGAACGGGAAGGGTCAGTGCATATCTTTCCTCATTTTAAGGACATATGTGGGTGCACAGGCCCAGGGCTTGGAAATGAATGTAGTTCTGGGAATATACCCACTATCTGTTCAGCCACATTCTCTTCCCACAGCTGAAGCATCATCAAAGGAAATCATCTATTGAAAAGGAACTGCAACCAGGTCTTAATAACAGAAGACCTACTGCTTCTGCCTCAGGCCTGCTCCCAGATTCCAGCTGTTCCATAATATTTAGGAAATCTCCAGCACAGCTGGGTTCCAGTAGCACACTGCGTGTCTTCGTAAATACTCTACACTTATCTACTCCTTTGTGGAAGGCAAAGTCCACGGCTTCATTCAACTCAAGCAATAACATTTCATTGGCATGACAAAATCTGCTAAAGTATAAATGAAAGAGCCAAGATCCACAGGGGTTCTGCACAAGGTAAAAAAGACCTATTCCTAATGTTCCCGCTTTCTTCTGTAAGTCCTAGAAGAGCAGAAGTTATTTATCCCAATTTAGTGATAACCATTTGGAAATTCCTTCCTCAGGAGGATATGGCATCACATCCTTCTAAGCTACCAGATCCCAAATATAGTTCAGTGGTACCTTCTGTGTGTTTACCCAAGCATCCTTAATTTTATATTGTCCTCTATTAAAAAAAATGTACAAGGATCTTAATTACATAAAGTTTTTCCTCATGCTGTGATACCTAGAGAGTATTTATTTATTCAACTGACAAGCAAGGAACATTAAGGAATGAAAAAATGTTATATGTCTTGTTTTTTCTACCGGGTTAAGGCAATGGAGCTACAAGAGTTTGTAATAACCAAAGAACTCGGCCCATGTATTCTAAAAAGTGAAATAAATGCCTTTCCCAACATCGTGAATCTCAGACTGTCAAAAAAGTCATACTTAACAATGATGAGATATGCAAATATACCTCAACTATTTTTGCTTGCCATCTTTGTTTTAATATTTTGTGACAGAGTATTCACATATTTTGGCACAACTAAAAAAAGGTATATTAAGAAGAAAAAGAGAAAAGGTTAGTCATGATACAATACTTGCAGTAGTTTGTGCTATTAGAAATGCCCTCACCATATCTACCACAATTATTCATCTAAAAGACTAAATGTATATATGAATGTCAGGAATTTTCTCTAAAATGGAAAAATTAAACAATTCCAGATCTTTCCATCTTTCCTTGTAAGTCACCCTTTTGAGACTGCTGGTCATTCTCATATTCTCTGGATCTTTTCCTAACAAGCCAATCAATGTCTTCTGTGAACTGGTGAGGCTTCAAAAATTCCAACAGATTCAGAACAAGATACTTCACGTATCCCATGGATTATACTTTTGTTAAAGTGTCAGAATTTATGTTTGCCTTTTTCATCTCTGGTTCAGGTCTGGCTGTCTGCTCTCTCTTCCAGTTCTTCCCCACCCAGGATCATTTAGTTCATTACTCTTGCCTAGGTAGAAGAACTTGCACCTGCCTTCAGTGGAGCAAAACCTGTGTGTCACAGTCACTTTGACTTTGAAATCTGTTCCCCAATCTGCTTACAGGCAGACAGAGCCTGGTTCTCTCTGTAGACGTCATTAGCAAGCTCTTGATTCCATTTTCCAGACTGTTGGTGGAACTACTGTATTATTCAGGACCTACTGGACCTAAACAGATGCATTTGCTACATCCTTCTGTTTTAGGAGTGAGTCATTGATAATCACGCTCTTAGTACAGGTTTCTGCTCTGTTTTCTGTTTCTGTTATCTAATCCATGTTTTCACATTCAGCTTGTGAGATGTCTTGTAAAGCAGTGTCAAAAGCCTTACTGAAGTCAAAATATATATATTTACTACTCCTCTATCTACAAGGCCTGTTACCCTCTCCTGCAAGAAAAGTAGAGAAACTTAACATGATTTAGTCTCAAAAAATTAATTTTGTCTGCTGCTTGCTATGTTTTCATCTAGAGTCCTTTTTTTTTTTATTAATTGTTTCCCTGTTTACTGAAGAATTAAAATTAAGCTGCCTAGGTCTTTAAAAAAGGCCTTTTCTTTTCTCGATTTTTAAGGTAGGACAATGTTTCTCCTTTTCCTTTCTTCCAGGACCTCATCCATTGCCCATGAACTCTGAGTTAATTTCATTGATACTAAAAAGTTTGAAAACTTGTTACTTTTCACTTGCTCCCCACATCATTACTTGTTTTCAGATCTTATTATAAGTGTGTAGAATTCTCCTCTTGCCTTTTTTTTCTTTTTCTTCTATTTTCTCTTTGGTGTCAACAGTTTATTTATTCCCTACAAATCAAGTTCTGGCTATAGTACTGTAAACAAAACTTGGGGAATACATCTGAGCCACTACTCACTATGTCAGAGTTGGTCCCAGTTCCATGGGACAGGAAGAGTGGCAAAGCAGGATGCATACTTTGTACTCATATACAGTCTACCGAGAAATATCTTAATGCTCCAGAAATTTAAAAAAAAAAACAAAAAACAAAACTTATAATTGCTATAACCTCTAAAATTGTGTTTTATTAATGGTACTGGCACTTGTTTTTCAAAGATTTCCTCTTCACTGGAACATGCACAGCACTTTAAGGACCAGTCTGTGAATCCTCGTAGGTGACTATTCATGTTCTATTGCACCTCCTACAAGTACTGGTCTGACTTGATAATTCATTAATACCACAGACGTGTTAGGAAAGCCCCTTCTTATCCTAGTCTTCAAAGAGAAAGCAGGGTTTTTCTTGCAGTTTTGTTGAAAATTTGAGTCAGGGCTGGGTACTGAAACAATTTTTGTTTAACAATCCATTTTAATTCCTATACCTTTTCTATAGATATGTGTCTATACAGTGGTTCCTTACCCTCTCTTTTATTTAGTCATACCTAAAGAAAGAATTTTGCACATGTTCCTCTTGGATAACATCACATTTTCAGAAGTGATTCACCTATCATATTGTAGGCATCATCTTTAGGATGAAAAGAACCACACCCAATAGAAATGCTCTTTTTTATTGTGTCTCTTCAGTGGCCATAAAAGATGTCATGAGGAAAAATTTCTTTACTGAAAGAGTGGTTAAACATTGGAAGAGGCTGCCCAGGGAAGTGGTGGGGTCCCCATCCCTGGAAGTATTTAAAAGACGTGTAGATGAGACGCTTAGGGACATGGTTTAGTGGGCACGGTGGTGTTGGGTCGATGGTTGGACTCGATGATCTTAGAGGTCTTTTCCAACCTTAATGATTCTATGATTCTATGATTCTATGATTCTATGACTCTGTGTCAAGGAAGTTTAGCTTAGATGTAAAAACCTATAGTCCAGACATCTGTAGCTAGGTGTCTCACTCTCTGAGGGGCTAGTTAGGAAAAAAAAAATATAAAATATGAAACTCATATTTTAATCTCATAGACAAAAGCATATTGAATTAAGGTAGTAAAAATATTTAATGGGCCTATTTAGCCTAAATTAAAATTTCCCTTACCAGTGGCAGGCCTTACTCCATGCAAAAAGCTTAACTTATGTAGAGGTCAGAGAGGAAACCAGTATCAAACAGCTTTAACAGTGAAATCCTTATTTTTCTGAATGTGCCACAGGTTGGATTTTTTTTGTTATATTTCTAATAATGCCATCATATTTATCATTAAAATTTTGAAGGTATGGTAAGGTTAGGCAATGCTTTAAAGAGGCATTAATAGTTGGGAATTCTTTGCCAGCACTTCAGAATGCTTTAGATCTAACTATCACATTGCATGCGGCCAAATGTGTTAGTGATAAAATATAGTCAGGACCCAAATGAATAAATGAATAATTGCTTTTGCAGAATAAAAGTAGTTTCTGACTCTGCAGACATTGGCTTTGATAAATACAGCTGCCACCTAGGATAAAGCTGATATTGCCTTTTAATGTGTGGCCTTATTAAATAGACATCTCGCTATAGGTCTTACTATAGCACATGGGATATATTTGATTAGTTACCAGAATCACTCAGGGTGCATTGGTTTTCTTTTCTTTAGAGGTGTGGGCTGGGAGCTCTTTTTTTCACAATGACCTACTGAATTCAAATGGCTATTTGACATACATTGTTCATTAACATTTCATATCTTCATTGAAAAGGGAGATAAATAGCTCCCTGGGCTAGTAATTGCCTATGGAGTTCAGTGCCTTCAGATGAAAGAGTCCAATACACTACTGACTGAGCAGATTAGAAGCTCTTTTAAGGATTTTGGATTAGTAGGGATCCCTAAATAATATGAACCTAAGGTTAGTTCTACAAAGGGGCTTCATGCTAGTCTTTGCAATGTAAGCATCTGGGTTTCTGGCACTCAAGGTGGCATCCAGACCCTGCACTAGATGCTTTTGTTACTTGGGTGATGCCTGAAAAAAGTTTGGTGCCTTACGCTGGGGATCATAAGAACCAGCACAGCGAGGAGCTCGCTACAAGCTCCTGAAAGCTGGCTAGTGCAAAAGGCTGAAAAGGAGTGCCTGGCTGCATTACTCAGGGCGAAGGAGAATCTTCCTTTGCTGACTCTGTCGAAAGCCTTCCCCAGTGCAATTCCTTCCTCACTTCTTTTAAACTCGGAGAAGTGGGGTGTGACTACTTCTTTCTACAACTGACGACTGAATAGCATCAACAAATACCCTGAACATGGGAGACCTGAGTTTGATGTCTCCCTGTCGTGGTTTAATCTCAGTCGGCAACTGAGCACCACGCAGCTGCTCGCTCACTCCCCCCCAGTGGGATGGGGGAGAGAATCGGAAGGGTACAAGTGAGAAAACTCTTGGGTTGAGATAACGACAGTTTAATAGGTAAAGCAAAAGCTGCACGTGCAAGCAAAGCAAAACAAGGAATTCATTCACTCCTTCCCATCGGCAGGCAGGTGTTCAGCCATCTCCAGGAAAGCAGGGCTCCATCACGCATAACGGTGACTTGGGAAAACAAATGCCATCACTCCAAACATCCCCCCCTTCCTTCTTCTTCCCCCAGCTTCATATACTGAGCATGACGTCACATGGTATGGAATGTCCCTTTGGCGAGTTTGGGTCAGCTGTCCTGGCTGTGCCCCCTCCCAGCTTCTTGTGCACCTCCAGCCTTCTCAGTCGGCAGAGCATGGGAAGCTGAAAAGTCCTTGACTAGTGTAAGCACTACCTAGCAACAACTAAAACATCGGTGTGTTATCAACATTGTTCTCACCCTAAATCCGAAACACAGCACTGTACCAGCTACTAGGAAGGAAATTAACTCTATCCCTGCCGAAACCAGGACACTCCCTCTGCCTACAAATTTTCAAATCTGCTTCCCCCATCTTCCTGAAAAGTGTTCTAGTTGCCAGACCATTAGTCTCAGATGGCTTACGAAGGCATCGCAGTCTGTGTACTATGTGTCCTCCTGGTAAAGAGCAGAAAGCACTGCAGAAGAAAAGCAGCTCCCTAGGCCACAGGAGTGGCTAATGCACAGCTCGCAGGACTGAGACAGCGGGATCCTAGCTGAGCTCTGGCTACCTACCAGAACAGGTGATACAACTACCAAATTTTGCAAACACAGTAAATATTTGGGTGTTATGGGAGAAGGTTGCAAGGAGATCAGGCACCACAATAGTTCTCTCATCAACAAAAGAGAGTGCTGTCTCCTGTTTAGCAAAGAGATAGCCAGCTATTGTCTGCTGTGCTGTTTATATGTCTGTTTTCCTCTTTTTTCACTCCCCTCAACATCTTCCTGTTTCATTAAGCCAGTTGATTCATCATTTGAGAATGGAGAAGTACAGCTCACTGAGCACCCAGACAGTTTAATTTAATTTTCTCAGGTTTTTAGATGGGGGCTCAATTTGATGTGACCCCTTGAAATTGAACCCAGCCCTTGCTGTTGCTAATCAAATCCTGGCAGACTGTTACATCAATGAGAAGAGTTTTAAATTGTAGCAGCATTAGTTTGTAGAAAAGTTTATTTTGTTAGAGCTGATGTGATAATGAACCTTCTCTTTATCCATTTCAGCAGATAGAAAATTTGATCTTGGATATAAACAGCTTTGTAGTGAGAAACAAAAAATGAGTCTACTTCTTTATTTATTTATAGCAAAGTAATTTCAGTACAAGAAGGACAAAAGATGGAAGATCTGACTTTCAGATGTTAGGAGTTTGCCTGCACTTTCTAATTTTTTTTTTGTTTGTTTTATTTTGTTTATTTAGTGCTATTTTGCACTTGAAAAAATAGACTTTTTTTTTTCTCTTACCCAGGTACTTTTATCTGTTTCTGTGTGGAAGAGCCTTCGTCTTCAGTTCAATCATTTGGATAGAAAGGTGATGAGTTATCACTTATGACTTTTTCTCAGCACTCTGCTGCATTCAATTTTGACTGCAATGAATGTAATGTACATACTTTATAGGAAAGTAGGGTTCAGTTCTCTAGTAGGGCAGAACTTGTGCTGAAGATGAAAACAACTTGATACTCAATTAAAGAGCTGTACGTTTCAAACAGGGATCAAATCTTACTTTCAAATGCATATGTTTAACCCATGGAATTGATATTTCACCAAGTCACAGACACTATATATGCTATGGATGATAGTTTAACAGAGATTTTTTGAAATATTTGTTATTGATTTTAATGATGTCAAATGTGTAGCTTTGTGAACTGAGTCGATATAACATTCATTAGTCTTCAAGTATAAGTCTGGGTAAGTAAAAATTTTGCACTGCCTTTCCAAATTGTTTTCTGTTCTTTCACCTTTTCTCAAATGGCAAAACATACTTTAAGGGATTTCATTTTTCTCCGAACTATGAATCTGCTGCCCAAGGCAAGAACCAATAGATGTGTGGTCAAATCCAGTATAGCAAGTCTTATTTTCTTTGATAATGGCAACTTTGATCTGCCCAAGAAACCTATTCTGGGAAATGTTCCCTGTGGTTCTCACTGAGGCTTAAATTGATTAAACCAAAAACAGAAACAGAAAAATGCTTTGCATTGATTTGCTATTTACAGTCTTGAGAATTACAATATCAGGCATTGTTCAAAGGTGACTAGGTACAGCATAAGCTCAGTGGAGAAAAAATACTACAATCAGGATTTAATATAGACTTCAGCTAAGCTCAAACCAGCAGCTCTTTGAACAGATCTCAAGACCTTGTTCTGCAAAAAAATTCAATGTTTCTTTAGAAGATGACTCCATATTAATGATGATCCAATATTAATGGCACAATTAATGACACAACTCAGTATCATCAGGGGTTTTCTATCTCAGAGCTCTATTTCTGTTTCCAGAGATTTCCAGTGGCAAATCTTGCTGTTTCTATCATTCTATTTATTTTCTGTTTGTTTTTAAATGTTTTACTGAAAATATAAGACAAAGATAATTTTGTATTAAAATGTATTACAAAATGTATTCTAACTCCACCTATATGAGGAAAAAGAATAGACAGGACAATGTCAACTACTTTGGCAGTTCTTTTATTTTAAGCTCTCTGTCATTATTCTTAATTATTAGTCATATTACTACTTTATGAACAGTGTGCTGTATTCATACATTTCTTTCACTAAAAACAATTTCTGATACTGTACTAACTTAAAATTAAATGCAAACAATGCAAATATCTTCATCTATTAATGAAATACCGTTACCTCAATAAATTGCCATCTGTTATCAAAAACTTGGGTTTATTAACACTTTAGTAATGGAAATAGGGAATGCATTAGCCTCCAAACATGTTTGGAAGGGCCCATTCCTTAAGACTACTAGACTTAAAAAAAAAATTAGTGAGAGACTTCTATAACACTGATCCCTGTCTCTGGATAGCAGGAAAGCCTCAATGAGCTCCAAATGGGTCTATGCATAAGACAGAAGGTAAGATGGAAAGGGGAGAGAAGGATGTGGTACACAATCTTCCAGCTTTTTAAAATTTTCCTACAATTTAATATTTTTTGATGACCAAAGGCCATCTTTATTACATCCATTAGCATCGAATGCATTCTGCAGGCCTTTCAGAACTATACATCTGAAGTCTGTGGCAGAGCAAGAACAGAATTTTCATTTCTGAAAGAAAAAAACATTCATGAATAACTATGTTTTCATTGTTTGTAATATCAAACAGAAAAAGAGAGGAAATTCATTTTGGATTAAAAAAAATATTCTGGGAAGCCAGAAGAAAAATGTTAATACTAAGCAATATATTTGTTTATCTAAAATAGAACATTTTGAGTTTTTCGCTTATATTTTTTCTTTAATGTAACAAAAGATAAAGTAAATGAATTGCATTTTTGAACTGAAAAATTAAAGCAATTTCAGAAAGCCTTAAACTAGTTTTCAGAAAGGTCTTTAAAAAGCCTCCAGTGAAACAATTTTGCAACTGATAAGAAATTATTAAATATTTCAACTCCAAAAGAAAAAGAAGAAAGAATGTTTACAATGACACTCCAGAATGAAAGTCTAATTTGTTGTTCTAAAAATGATCACACATCATCTCTCCAATAGACTTGTGCTTTACTAACTTCTGATGGAATTCTTGGAATTTTGTTCAGCAACATAGAAACAGTGATGAGTCTCATCTGAAACTTATGAAATGAGGTGAGATGGAGAGTGATCTGCTCTGGATTGCCCCCTGTATTTGCTTAACATATTATGGTTTGCTACCATTTTACGCACTGCAACTGCACTGCAACTGCATCTCTTAAAAGACTTTCTGATAAAGAAGAGAAACTAAAGGTGGGTCTAGACTGCATGTGCAGCTCCAGGTTGAGCCAACCGTAGCTACGGGACTGTTCTTACAACTAACATGCCCAGATGAGGCTACCGCTGTCCTTGCCTGAGATCTCAAAAGCCTCCATGAAGTGCAAGTGTGATCAGATTGCTGGGATGAGCCAGACTGTGGGTCTTGGTCCTGATGCTTAAAGTTTTTAAGCATCTCTATTTGCCAGAAAAACAAACCGGTGTTTTCAGTTTTGTTTTACATTTGGTTTTTAAAATAGCATTATAATATTGGACTGATGCTTGCACTAAAAATATATTCCACAACTTGTGAAAAAGGACTTAAATGCTTCTTTAATTGGATTTGAAGAAATTTTTGTTGTCTATAACACAGAGAAGACTGTGTTCCTTTCTTTCACTGACTGTGAAAAGAGAAAATGTTCAGTTAGTATCAGAGAACAGTTACAAATAGTGATTTATTAATTTAGAAATCAAAATTATTTTAACCAAAAACTCAGGTCAGATCATCAGTTAGTCTGAATTTTCAAAGCTCCACTGACTGCAAGAATCTTGCCAGATGTCTATCAGCTACGACTCTTGCAAGAAATACACATTTTTTAAATGGATGCAGCACAGGGCATGCAGCACAGGGCAACGTTTTACTTCTTAACTTTCCTCCCAGTTTTCAGAATGACATTAATATGATTCAAGCTCTTATTAGAACTGAGCTATCAGATGGCTTCTTGTATTGAATTGTTCAATAACATTGAAACATTAGGGGCTAAATGTGGTGGGAGATGGCACCGTTTCAAACCATTCTTGCCTAACTATTACCAGGCTGGTGCCAGTGCCTTGAGTTTTCACCAGGCTTCAGGGAGAAGGCCTTCAGAGCACAGTTTGAATTTCTAAGATGATTTCTTAGAAGATAATACAAATTAACTATTTTGTCTTTCACACATTCTAAAGTGTTTGTGTGCAGTAGTTTTCTTGGTATAAAAAAAGCTTAGGAAGCAACAGGAAACTCTGTTTGCATTACCACTAAAGACACAATATGTTTTCTGGTTCCTTCAGGGGATTGACAAGTCTATTTCAGAAGAACACAAGATTGGTCAGACCAACCAACCATCTTCACAGTATCCGTATTATTTCTGACAGTAGTCAACAATAGATGCTTAGGAAAGAATATACAAACATTACAAGGATTATAGTGAACATTCTCCAGAATATTCTGCCTGCCTCCAGCAAATTCACTACTCAGGAATTTCCTCAGCTAGAGGAGAGGTGTTCCTCACCTTGTGAGAACATAATTTTATTTTCTGTGGACCTTGTTTTTGACACATAAAAGGTTTTGGCATCCACATACCCTATGGCAAGAAATTTTAAAGTTGAACTGCATGGTGTATGAAGAAGGAAGTACCACATCTTGTTTATTTGAGACCTGGTAACCCTAGTTTGTTTGCAAGGTCACTCATTACTGCAAACACCTGTATTACATCATTCCTTGGTAACTAGTTCTAGTTCCCTAGGATGAGTCCTCCTCATCTATTTGATCTTTCCTCATAAGGAAACCACTTTGTACATTTGATTTCTTTGCACCTTCCATTGATCCCTCTCCATTTCTGCCAATTCCTCAGTGATGGGGGATCAGAACTGTGCAGTGTTCAGGATATGGGAGAACTATGGTTTTATGCAATTAAACAATCATATTTTATGCTTTGTTCCTTACTCCTTTTCCAGTAGTTCCTAACATTTAATTTGGTTTTTTTTCACTGCTGCTGAACATTGAGCTAGCATTTTTATAGAAAGGTCTAGTTCCTAAGTTCATAGGGTATGCAGAATTTAAGACTGTTTATTCCCACGTTCATCAACTTAAACCTGTCTACACTGAGCTTTATTTACTGTTTACTGCTTACCCTCTATTACTACTATGCTAATGCCAATGATGCTTCTTTGTTGAGTCTTGTTAATTGCCTCAGCTGTGCAAGGTAGAGATGCAGTCGCTAAGGAGAATGATAGCCTAAAATGAAGACTGTTATAAAATGAAATGTTGACATCTCAGAAACATGTCTGATTTTCTTAGATACATATAGATGATATATTAATGTATATCTGACCTGTTGATTATTTTACTATTCATCCAGCTTCCAGCTTCTATTTCTTTTAAATATCCACATATGTCACAAGTACAAAATAAAGACATGAAAATGATGTTTCATGTTTCAAACGAATATAAGACTGGGAAAAAGGTGTTCTTCATACCACTACCAGTCTTGGACATTTATTCTACAGTTTCACAGATTTACTAAGAAGTTACATCTGGGTTAATTTTTCCTGTGCGTGACATCTTGTTTCTATGGCTCAGAGCTTATGTGTAGAGATTATCAAATGTCAAATGCAAATGTAAAATGGATCCACGCTGTACAAAATAGTCTCTTACTGATATTGAGCTGACTATTCCCTTTAAATGTTAATGAAACTATTGTAATTACTGAAATACCAAAACAGCCTAAGAGCTGGAGATCACAGCTGTAGCCCATTACTCGTAAATTACTGGCATAGGAACTATCTTGGCAGAAAGGGTTGAACAAGAACTTGTTCATCGTGCTTCCTTTTTAAGTAAGGGCTGGAGACCAAGTCTAAAGAGCACAGAGAGAAAACTGAGGGACTTTCTTGTTCTACTAAAGAGGTATAAACATTAGCCTCAACGAGGCTCCCTCTCTCCCTATCTCCCCCCCCCCCCCTTTTTTTTTTCTGAGACACGGAATCCAGATTATATAATAAAAACTATTGAACATACAGTAAAAGAAAATAAGCCTCTCTCAAACTCTTTTTAAAATAAAGATCGCCTTATTACATTTTAATCTAAAATTTATAATTATGCTTGCTTTTTCTTTTTTTTTTTCTTTTTTTTTAACAGGAAAACTGACTGTGTTCAAAAGCAGACAGGCAGGATGGGAGGAAAGTGAATTAAATAATGGGGGGGAGGGGGTCACTCTTGCATTTTTTGCGTGATAATTTTTCAGTCAGCAAGCCTGTGGCACAGACGCAGTGAAAAGGAAAATAGAGTACTTGAATGCGGTAAGTAACCTCAAGACAAAAAATGTCTAAGGGTTATGCAAGCATAACTAGGCAGTAAAGAACCAGTGATATCTATACTAAAGAAGGCTGGTGACACCTTGATTCTTTGATCTTTGAACTGTGTGACAGGCTTGCAAACGGATAGTTTATTATCTGGGAGGTGAATAGCAAAGTCCTACGGCGTTTCACAGGGTTAATATGTATAAAACAGTCATTTAGATGTGCACCAGGAATAGAGCGTGGGAGGAGTTTGCTTCAGCATGCAAGGAAGTTGTACGTGCGTCTGTGTCTATATGTATGTCTATGCGTATGTGCTTGTGTGGAACACTACACGGTACCCAGCTGGTCACAACAGCTGCAACTGGGAAGATCCGTACCGAAGCTGACCATGGAATTGCCAAATCCTCTTAATTCACCTTCTGATGACAATGAAGGTGGCCCAAGCCCAATCGGAACCTTGTTCTTATTTTCGCGGAGGATCGCTATCGTTACACTCTATTTAAATTCAGGAATAAGCATCTCATGACGCCATGCTCCACTGCATCGGAACTGTATGAGCAAGGCGGTCTTGCAGAGGGAGGGAGAGACAGAGAGAGGGAGATACTTCCCAGGCTGAGAAGAAAAAGAGACGCTATCTGGTTTTGTTATCTGTGGGTTGATTTTTTTTTTTAAAGAAATCTGCAGCTTGAAGGTATTGGAGTAATATTTCTGTAAGCTTTGTCTCAACAGCAATAAATTTATTTGTATCAACAACAGAGCCAGATAATTCTGCTGTTGTTCTTACAGGGATCTGTTGTTTCATGGATTACATAGGGAATTCCAAAGAGCAACAATCTTCGTGTTAGCTGACATTATATGAGCTTAGTCATCCAAGGCAAATAACTCATCTTTGAAAGGAGCTTACATCTCACCTAAGCTTATTTAAGTGGGCAGTTTTTTCTCAGGTGCAGACATTTGATTTCCTTCAGTCATTTTTGAAAGTATGTTTGGCATGCAATGTACTATTGATGTGTGGTATTTTTATTTATTTACTTTTTCTGTTTTTTTAAGAGGTCTCTTTTGTTAGACACAAGTAAATGTGAAACTGCAAAACTGTAATTATTGATTCAGGGATAGCAAAGACCTTTGAAAGCATGTTGGTGTCTGATGAGTACAGGGAGACTACCTGGATTTTTCCATCATCATTACTCCACATCCATGTAACCGTGGAATAGTCAAAAGCCAGTCATGATAATATTCGGAAATAAAAGTGACAAAAATGTTGCTCAGATAAATGGACATTAGCATAATAAAGCATTAAGGAGGGTTTTTTTTTCAAATTATATTATTCTTGAAGCAAAAAAGAAAGTTAATTGAAGTGAACAGTTACAACTGGATACAAAGATATTTTGTAAAAAAAATACACTTACAATGAAAATCAAGGGAAAAAAGATCTTATTCCTTAGCTGCATGAAAATAAAACTGTGGAATACTCAAACTTACATTACTGAAAATAATTCAGTGATTAAAAATCTGAAATGAGAAAAAAAGTAGAACGACGACTTTGCTTGCCTGATATGGTAATTGGGTAATAAGATATATCTTACTGCAAGTCAATTTCCTCATTCCACTTTAGAAGTACAATATAGCTCTGGCAAAGTAGCATCTTTACGGTTCTATGGATTGACATCACAAAGCCGTGGTCTTCTTTTGAAATCTATGGAACTGTGATAAATCTTCATGGCTCTGTATTCTAAAAGAAGAAAGGATTAAAGAAAGATTTTCAAGAGTGGCGTATTACCTCCTCTACACTATTTGAAGATGAAAGGATTGCATTATGGTGGGCTAGCAGTTATCAGTTTTTCTTGGGATTAATAATTAAATAGAATTTATAGCAACAGGAAAATAACGTTACGGTATAAAGATTTAAACAATGGAAAACTGTTTAAACCACTAGGCTTAAAGATGGAATTATAGGCTATGAGTATAAACAGTATGCATAAAAAATCTTCCTTTAAGATATATGTTTTCTTAATTGTGTCCTACATCATCACAAGAGAGAACCATAGAAGAACAACCATCCTAATAGAACTATCTTCGTTTCTTGGTAAATAATGTCAAATGAGTTACAAAAGTCACTAACTGTCATTCACAGATACAGATCATGGTTTATCTGGCTGAGTTGCCATTCTCTAAGAAGGGGGTCTATGATTAGTACTGCTCTCCTTACAGCTCCAGGAGTCTTCATGTGGATTCTCACTTAGGAAACGTTGGAATAAGTGGTCTCTGGGAACAACAGAAGAAAGTAAGACCCAACTAGGGACAGAGGCTGCTTGATGCAAAACAGTAAGTGTGTTTTGGGTTGCAAGGACTGGTGGAAGAAAATCTGTGTTGTTTCTGTGATAAAATTGGGCAGGTCAATTGTTCTCTTGTTTGTCAAGTTAACTGGGAAATAATTCATACATGCAGGCTTTTGAGATCATTCTACAAGGGGACAGAAACTACATGATTTCTGTGGATGTGAGTGTTGATCCCCATCACGTCATCTGGCAATGAGTTGTCCCACTCATTTAATTTCCAATGTCCAGTTCAGCAACGTATGAGGTTCTTATGTACTCTTGGACCCCTAGGCTGAACAGTTTTCTGTCTCCAGGTTTATTGAAGGTAAAAATTCACAATGAGGAAATAGGTTCATCATCATCATAAATATTTTAAATCTAGCCTTTCTTCATATTCTATTCCTCTTTAGCTTTGTAAAGGCTGTGTTTAATGTGTTCTCAGCAGTAAAAATTTGATGAAATGTTTTGATTGAACTACTAAGGCAAGAGTTTTTTTGTTTTGTTTTCCTTTGTTTCTCTCCCCCCTCCCCCCCCCCGAATTCATAATTTAGTCTAATTCTTCTCATTTGGCACAAAGAGTGGATGCCAGGAGCTATCATCCTCCCTTATTTATCAGTGTATCTGAGACTAAAATTTCAAGCAGAGACAACAAGTTGCTCATGATAACAACAAAACTTTTTCCATAGCAGAATACACTGGCTCCATTACCAAGGGTTACTTTATACCTTCAGAAGTAGGCTAAAGTTAATCCAAATTTAAGTATGACAGGGCTCAATAAAGCCACATCAAAGTTGTACGCCAAATTCCATTTATAAAGTCATTGAAATTTAACATGAATTTTTATGAGGTACTATTGCTCCCATAAAAAAATAAACCAACAAACATGAAGCAGAATTTACCACACGTAAATATGTATGAAGGTATAATAATTACAATGCATTGATTACAATATGTTTCGTTTAACAGTCTATTATTAATGTCCCATATAAAGAAACTTGAAAATTAAAGTACATGGCACTAAGAACGCGGTTGTCAAAAATTCAGCTATAACAATTTTAAGATATTTTAAATAGTTGTATAAACTTGCTGTCTCTTTCTGACTAGGCTTGCAAATAGAGGGTCGTGTAACAAATCATCCTCTCACATAAGCTCATTGCTTCACTGTTGTTTTTCTTCCTAAGCTGGTGACATCAGCCTCAGAAAAACAGGTTTACAGGGAGTTCAAAGGATTCCAAATAGGCATGAAGAAAATGTTTGAAGAGACTTCAAGGTCTGTGTCAGGCCATGGAAATGAACAGATATTCCTTGATCTAAAAGTAAAGCCAAAACCATCCTCATACACTCAGTATTAACACTCTGGTTCTTTATTATGCTTTACTATCCACACATAGGAGAAAGTTGAGTTTTTTACCCAGATAGTCAATTTGTTCCAGTCCACATCTTTATTTCAGCTGAAGAAACCTATTATTAGCTCAAACAGCAACTTTCCCAGTTGAAAACACATGTAACATTTTACTAAGCTAGATTTATGTCAGGTAGGTCATGAACCTTTATTGTATTCCTGGGGTAAATAACATAAACAAGCAGAAAAACTGTTGACCACTTGTAGTGAACTGGCTCCCCTATTTCAGTTTGAAGACAGATTAAATGAAGCAAAAAGAGCAAAGCTTGCATAAAGCTGTAGAAGCCACAACAAATTGATTTTTTCCACTGCTTTTGTTACCTCATGGAATTTCCACAACACGAGAGCCAAACATAGTTTCAGTTGAGATTTTTCCTTCTATTTTAAAGAGAAATTATACACTTACCACAAAATATCTTGCACATATCCAAAGCCTAAATAATTAACTGGCTAAACACTTTGCTAAAGCAACAAAATAAATATTTTTCTGCTTATATTTGTTGTTCATTTATTTGCAGTAGCATTTTGCCATCTTCCAACTCACTGAGTAGGCAGTTTATATAGAGTTCTCTTGAACAGATTGCACTTCTCAAAAGATTATCTGTTTCATACCTGAAAGTATTACACAAAGGCTTATAATTAAGGGCGCGATTTGTGAAGCTAGGCCAGCAAAAAGCTTTTAAATCCCTGGTATCTCCAAGGTTGTGTGTCATACTTACTTCAATAGTGTGGGCAATATCTCCAATCTAACTTTCCTTCTTGGACTTTCTTAGATTATTTAGAGCTATCTCAGGTGTCTAGATCTTACTTTGCTATGTGCAGTACAGTCATATTCTCAGGACATATCTGTATTGCAATCAGAAGTGTGAGACCTACATACATAAACACACCTGTGGTAGCTTTTCCTTAGCTGGTTCAAATACCAAGAGAAATGCTACAGCATTTCAGAAGTGACTGTATTTGTTCTCCTGAGCCACTGGGTATTTAAATGACTGGCCCACCTTTTTTACCTACTACTTATATCTGACTTAGAATGGCTGAATATATGTGGATTTTGAACATATATGTTGTAGTCACACTTGCACTTTTAGTATGGCTTTAACCCGAGTTAAACTATCACTAGAAATATGCACCTCCAACTGTCAGTTCAACCCCTCCTGAAATATGAGAGACAAAGAGTGAAACACCAGCTGCAAGGTTTTTTTGTCCTCCAGTGACTGTAAGGTGAAGATGATTAGCATAGATGATTAGCTTGGACCAGCTGTCTCACTTTCAGTTGGATAAAGTTAGATAAGGTGAATTTAATCCTGAATGATTACTTTATTTCTTTGCTGAGCTAGTATTGAAGGTGATAAAGCTATTTAGAAAAATTCTGATTTCCACTGGACAGATGGGGATAGTCTTGCTTTCATCACCAGTGTCCCCAGCTGCTCACCACCTCAAGCGGAGCCATGACTTGAGTTCATGCATCCAACACCAAAAAAAAAAGTTTTTTTTCTATCTGGATCAGTTCCTTCCTCTGGTCATACACTTACTTGTGCTTCTACAAAGAAAAAGGATTGAGCAACTTTAGGAGGACATGAGGAAAAGGCGGATTGCTTCTGTTTACAGTTGCACAGATGTATGCTAGAACAAAGTGACTGTAAAACCATGGTCTCAAAAATACTTTTAATTGGCATTCTTTCTTGGCTGGTTTAAGTGTTTCAGCAGTGAGTATGCTGTCTGCTGTGAATCCCAGCCGAGAAGCCTGGCTCTCCTCCATTTAATACCGAGGAAACTTTAGGGCCTTAAGTCAGGATTGTGAATTCCAAGTCCAGTGAAGGCACCTGGCTTTCAGGCACCACAGCACTGACCATGATGATTCCACGGCACTGTTTCTGAACCTGAGCCCCGCAGCAGCCACACCTTTCCTTCCTGAGTTGTTGCTGATGTGGGATTGGATCCAGCCTTGGCACACTTGTGTGGCTAAACTTCACAAACAAGGATACCAAGTCATCACTGCTCCTAGTTTTACATTGTTTAAATGAAAATCCAGACGCTGATTTCCTCTTGGCAGCAAAATCCTTTGGAAGAGCCTTCTGGACCCTGAAGCGGTTCCTCTGAGCGCTCCCACAGCTGCATATGAACATTCCCCACCAACCTCCCACCTCTCCATGTCAGCTCTTAGGACTGTAGTTTCACTTTTTAAGGAGGGACAGTTAGGCACCCATGTAGAAAGGCACCCTGAGTGCAGAAAGACATCAAGGTTGTACAAAGAAATGTATTTGTCCGATCATTCACCACCACTCCCAACCATACATACACATGATCCAAAAACGGAACAAAAATTTGATAGAACAAGGGATTCTGTTGTAGAATTTTTTTTTTTTTCCATTTTCTTTCCCCCATCCCCTCCCTCCCAGGAAAGTGTTTCTGGAATAAGGGGGCATATGCTCTCTTCTCTTTCTTTGGAGTGACATTATGTTCCAAAAAATGAAAATTCTGGAACTTTGCTGGTGTGAGATTTTATTTAACACATTCCCATTTTAAACAAATCTGCTAATTTTTTATTATGAAAAACATTATTTTGTCTTAGTAAGTCAGGTATGACAGCCACCCCCAGTCATAACAATTATTTTTCACTATTTACAAAAGCTATTTTAAAAAGTAACTTGTAATTAGATTAGTGAAGCAGTTTAACAGACTAAGCATATATTAAATGAGTGAGCAGAAATGTTTAATCCGGAATGATTTGCAGGGAGACCTACATTTATTTTTTTCTTCCAATGCAATGTTCCATAGTCTTAATCTTTGTACTTGCATATGTCAAAATAACAGAAGTTAGTCTTTAAAATTAATAGAAAAACACAAAAATCCACATTTCTTCTCTGAATATTCTTACATATGCTTGCAGGTGTCTTGTATGTGTGCATGTTTATTCATGTGTTATGTGTACGTGTGGCAAAGAATATAAATGTTTCTGATGGTGGGAGTTTACAAGGAATGTGACTCATATACAAGAAATGTTGATTATGTGTATGTTTGTTAGCATCCATTTGTATGAGCTGCGACGCATGAACCAAAGCACTTTAATCTACAAAGATATTCCACACAACACGGCTTCGTTGCCATAGCATTTATCACGCAAAGTCTGGCCCCCGTTCATTGCTGAATTAAATAATACGTCTCCAAGCAGCTATATATACAGCACGAATTCTGTGCTGTGTGATATACTCTGTGGCAGAGAACCCATGTCAACATAGCAGCCATTCCCACCCTACCAACCATGGACTTTTTTTATTAATGTATTCAGTCATGTGTGGGATGCAGAGAGCAGCAGATCTTCTGCCACTTATGTATACGCATTTTTGAATTTTTGGCTTCTTTTTGCTTAATTTAGAGCTTAATTGAAATTGCTTTTACTATAGCTCCCACACCTTCATAGTAGCTAAATAATGGGCATTATTTTCCTCATTCTCTTACATAATGTGTGTTCTCTTCAAGTCAGAATCTGCACTATATTTTTATAGGGCCATCAAATGTTAAAGGCCAGTCAGCTCTCCTCTGACACTTTTGTAATCAGGAAGACCTGGCAAGTGGGATCACAATCTTGGTTGTGGGAAGTCTAGGTTCAAGCTGTCATTCTGCCTCAGATTTCCTGTATGGCCTTTGGCATGGCCATTACGGGTATCTAAGCATCAGTGCATGGTACTTATCTTCTATAATGATGGACAGAGATGTACCATGCAACACCATTGGAGAGAACAGCGTTAAAATCTGCCCTTCCCTAGAGTACGGGCATAAAAAGGGATGTCTACATAAGGAAATGAAGCACAATCCAGAAACAGTTGGGATGACACTAACACAATCTCCAGGTTTTCATGGTGCATCCCTTCATGCACATTTTAAGAGAAAACTGCAAACACTATGAAGTTTTGGACTGGAATTCAATTCTGAAAAAGTTTAAGCCATGTTCTGCAACATGTAAGAATCCTGGTAATAAACTTAAATAAAGTAAACTTAATTAAAATAAAGTGAAGAATGGTATCTATACCCAAGTGAGGGTTACGTATGCTATAGGTCTGAACTATTTGTATTGATCAAGGCAGAAACATCCGGTGTCTCAAGCAGGAGGTGGTTCTTGGGCTGCAGGAGTGCTTCTGGCTTTCACCTCCTAAATTCTGCCACTCTGGCATGTCAAGCATCTGAATCATTTCCCAGAGAGCTGTAATTTTTAATACTTGTGTCTGTCAGTACCAACTGTGGCAAAAGACCTATCCTGGTGTTTTATATCACATTATGGCACAGATGACACAATTTTTTTTTAAACGGGGAGTTTTTCTTAAAAGTGGTTTCTTTGTATGAGACAAGTAACTCACCTGCTGAAAGACGTGGTTGGGAAGGAGAAGAAAGCACAAAAAAAGTCTGCAAATAGCACTGCAAAAGAATGCTCCTTGGAAATATTAAATGTTCATTTCATTACACAGATTAAAGGATTGTTATCTAACAGCAACACATGTGCTTTGCAAGAGGTTTAGAAAACTTTTTGCCTGAATGGCATGGAATAAGATTTATGAGAGGGGAATAGCATCTTCTGATTATACCAGATGAGACAGCAACAGACATCAGTTTGGAACATTAATTCTGACAGGCACAGTGGCTGAGCGATACTTGGAGCTGTTGCATTGAACTAGGTTGTGTTCCCAGATGTAACCTTGTGTGACCTCAGTTAATGTATTCCACAAAAATGCAAGAAACTTTGCTTTCTTCTCTTGTGTAACATGAATGTTGTGGGCAAGCACAGAGTAACAGTTTTGAAGTGGACAAGACATGGGATAGACACAGGTTTACGCTTTATAGTCTACTAGCCCAGTATGTTCTCCTATAAGCTACAGGGTATCATGAGGAAACCTGTGCTCAACCTCCTATTAGTACCAATAAACTGGTACTGAAAAAGAAGAGGTCAAATTCACATGTGTTGCAGAACGTGTCACTTAGGAACGTTGAGAGGCAGGGATATCAATCACTTCTGCCTACTCTCTACCTTTTATTACATATTTGGAGGGGGAATGTGGGCAAAAAGAACAACTTAGAGTCTGATTTCTAGGTTGTGGAAGTATCTAGTAAATCAACAGGGGTGCTGGAAGGTAGGAAAGGAGCATGAATAATGAGGCAGCAATACTATTGACTTCTTATTTATGTTTTAGAGATTCATCTACATAAAATGATTATTCTTACTACCCATAATTTCATCAAAATTACCTCCAATTTTACATAAATTCTACTCTTAAAATGTGGAACTGTTGATCTGTCTGTTGATTTGTCTGCCTTCTTTGAAAAGACACAATCATTTGTCAAAACTTATACTTAATTCTGTATTGCTTTTATTTATCCTAGCTATTGTCTATAAATCAGAGCATACTGATTTATATGAAAGCCAACTAAAACTGATATTGCCCAATAACCTTAAATTAAAAAAGGAGCAGAGCGTGAAAGAAATGTAGTTAATTGCATCCAATCATATCATCAGGCCAAGCAGTGCAGGTTCAGACATCCCTCTGCACAAGAAGGGAAGAAATGAAAATGCTAGGTGAGAAAAACATGACAGAATTAAGATCTAAAATAATGTTGATGGTACAGCTTTTTAATAAAGTTCTTTATTTCACAATGCAGATTAATTTGTATTCTTTCCTGCTGGTTCATTATAAACTTGTGTCATTCCTCCTTCTGATATCATCTTGTCATTTAAAGAGCAGCTTTCCAGTAGTCCAAAGAGAGCATCTTAAAATAGTCATGCAAATGTGGTGACAGGAACAAAGCAGCAGATCTGAAGTATTCAGTGCCAATCATTCGCATTCCAGCTGCATAGTGTATAAAACATTGCAAACATTTGCTTGGAAACATTTGTGTGTGATAAATATAAACAATAAAAATAAAATTATTCTTTAAATAAGCTCACTTGCTGAATTGTTTAAAAACAAGTGGGGAAAAAATTTGTGGTATGTATTTAAAATAAGACGTTTTACTAAGAGTCAGTTTATCAAAGCTTCTGAAAGAATGAGAGAAAAGCATTTCTGTATTCACTCTAAACTCAGACAAAATTCTTAGTTATGACTTCTGTTCCTCCTTTCAAATCACAAAGAATCAGAAATAGTGTCTTATTCTTACATACAAAGCCAAAATTGAGAGCATCTAAGAATTGGTCACTTAGGCTTGCTAGGAAAGAGTGTAAATTGTATTGATATGCATGCTAGTTTTGTTTTGACTGTTGCATATTTGGTGAATTTTGTAACACGGTAAAAAAAAATGAGGGACGATAATTTTCTCTAATAAATCTTCATTCTAACCAGCTATATAAGACAGGCAGGAAGATTATTTTTTTGCTGACAAATATATTGCTGCTGATGAGTAACCTCTGAATTTCCCTTTCAAAGCCTCATAAAGGTTGTGTGGAATAAAATGGCTTTGTTTGTACCTCCATGGATGAATCCCAAGCTCATTTTGCCAGCCCATAAAAAGTTAATCTATAGCATTTGTAGGATTACTGAAGCTTTTGATCTATCAATGTTTTTTTTAAAAAAAAAAAAACCAGTTCTGACTTGTGTAATCTCAATGTCCTGCAAACACACTTCTCATTTTATAATCAGCCTTAAACTCAGACTAAACAGTTTTGGTGTTTGTTTTTTAAACATATCTGTACTCTTCTTATATTTTTGTCTTGAAATAGTGGGTGTTCATCATACTATAGCCATGCAAACAAGCATATTCTAGCCTAGATTCTTTAATGGTAATCAGTTTTTGTTAAATTGAGTTAAGTAATAACTACTTCTTAATTTAAAAGATTCAAAAGCAATAAAAATCCACATACTGTGAGCCATGAATTCCTTTCTTGCATTTTACAGTGAAATTTTTCTGAAGTCTCTACATATATATTGAGGTGGGGGGTGTTGTCTCTCAGGCTAAGATCAAAACCATGATTGCTTCTATATGAATGTATCGATGAGGAAATGAACAATGAAAGTTTTAATCACATGAGGAGTTAATGATGCAAGGCTCAGTAGCCAGATGACAGCCGTGCAGAGCAACCAATATGCACAGTGGTATTTTGCATCCATAGGAGATATGGGTAAACAAGTCAGAATGTATTGGCTGCAGAAATTAGTAATTTATACTTCATATATCAACACAGCAGTTAGATTCCATCAAAAGGAATGGGCAAAGTATCACATTAGATGCCCACCAGTATGAGTCACAGGGGACTTTCCTCAGATGGGTGTAGGGTCTAGTTTGAGGTAAAGAAGAATGGAAGAACTATCAATCAGAGCAGTTTTACTTATTTACCTCAAGGATAATGTCAATATTTACATCAATAAATATTTAAAGACCTAGTTGTTTTACTGTCTGTTAAAATCTTAAGGTATTGTTTCTCACTGAGGTCCCAAGCTATGTGTCCCTTGAAAAAAAAGGGAGGGCTCGAGATACAGTAATATGATATTTCCATTCACGACATAGGAATATAATTATTTCCCTTGGAAGGCAGGGGTTAAGAATGAGGGAGTTCAAAAGGTATGTCAGGGTTAGTACACGTAGGGGAAATGGATTTTGATTTTTGATCATGTATATTGTATGCAGCAAGGGGGTTGTTAAGATATTTCTGCATAACATTTGCAATCATTTTGCATTCACTGTGTATTTCTAAAAAGTCAAAATTAAATGGTTAAATGATAATCTTTACAACTTTTTTTTTTATTCAGCACAATTTTTATAATAGATTTGTGTATGCATACAGTAGTAATGAACTATTTCTTCTTATTTTACAAGAAAAAGTTGAGCTAGACCTTGGGGATATTGTCTTCTTTTTCTGCTTTTTTTTTTCCCTCAGAGGAAATGTAAAGACCTATACTCACTTTCAAAATAGATAAGAAAAATATTATATCAGACATTTAGCACAACCACTCCAAAGATCATCTTCCTGATATAAATATTTCATATGCAAATCATCTTTTACTTCTACAGACTATACATAATGACTAAAATCAATTGCAGTGATCCAAACCAACACCTGAGTTTCTCCCATCTCATAGTATGTGAAGAAACATTTTTTGATGTTTTGTTTTACTAAACCATAGTACCTGATTCGAACTATTCTAACAAAGTTATTAGACTGTAAAACAAAAAGTATGTTATAGAACTTTTCATCATATACAAAAAAGCTATTTTATTGAGTTTATTAAACAATTATTTACAGTCAAATGGTTTTTCTTAAAATATAATTTTTACCTAAAACAAAACCTGAAATATCCTAAGTTATGCTTCAGTGACTGATCTTCCGTTGAGCCTCTATTCTTGGCCTAGCATGAATGAAATAAGGTTCTTCTGGAGTTTCACCTCTATGTGGGAAGCCCTGCAATCCTTCCAGAGGCAGATGGCCCCAGTCACCATTAAGGTCCCTTTACTCCCCATGATTCTGACGCTGCACCTCTGGTGTCTCTTTCTCTTTCTTCTGTACTTTAGTTTAGTATTTAGTTTTTAGTTCATCAAGTTCATTCTCCCCCCCCCCCCCCCCCGCCCCCCGTCTCTCTCTTTCTCTCATTAGCTTTCTTCTTTTTATTTATTTATTTATTTATTTCTGCCTGTCCACCCACCCTCTCCATCTCTCCCTCTCTCTTTTGATTTAGCCTGTTTAATCAAAGCAGATTATTTAATTTATTTAATTCCTGGTACTGGTTAGTTCTATGATACAAGAGCCTCTTTTCATCTGTTTAGAGGCCTAAAATGACTGAAAACTAGTTGCTTAATCTGCTGAAATCTGTTCTGCCATGTTAAATGGGGAAGAAACACTCTCCCAGTCCACAACAGACACAGATTTCTGAAAGCTATTCAACACACAGCTTCATCTCAGAACAGGTCTGTAAGAAAAGGGAAGCTGGAGAGAAGCTGCATCCCCTTAACATGTCAGTAGGGACTTTATTAGATCAGCCAAGTGGCTGTAGACACTGTCTCTTGATTGAATTATTTATTTAGTGCTCTGGTTTCCCAAAAACTCACCAGCCAACTTAAGTTCCATCCTAACTCTAAGAAAATGGAATGCAAGGAATGTGTTATATCAAGGGTTGCATATGGTCTGCCTGCTCAGGAGGAAGAAACCTTCCAGCAAAGCAAGGAATCAAAGAAATTTACTAAGACACCTATAGTCAAGCTGAAATTTATATCAATACCCACTTCATAAGTGTAAGTCTGTATTCAGGCTGATACCAGTTCTCAACTGAGCTCATCTACAACATTTAATATCCTGGTCTTGCATAGCTTTACATTTATTGCTATGACAGTGAAGAAACCTGTGCCGTTATCAGAGAGACAATTAGTATAAACAGCAGCAATTAATCCATCATTTCTAACCTAACCCTCAGCAACTCCTGGCACCAATTAAATTACCTGTGGAACCAATATTTGAATCATAGTCAGGGTAACAGATAAGGATGAGTTCATTTAAAAGAAATGGGAGAGAGAAACACAAACACTCTCCACCAGCACTGTGAGTACATGCACTTCCAGTCATATGAGAGGGGAAAAGCAACACTGCCACAGAAATCCATTACCTATGCATCCAACCACGGAAGAAGCCATAAGCAAATCTTATGCTTATAAGATATGGCAAATCTAAGTTGCCATATCGCAACACCTTGACAACTGTTGTAGATTTTCCTACACTGAGAGTGCTTAATTGGTTTGTTCACTGTATTGAAGAGAAATTCACTTTTTTATACTCTTCAAAGGAATACAACAGTCTTTACTTGATTGCTATCTTTTCCCAACAAGAACAGGTTGAGAATCTGAGGAGGAATGTGTTACAGTCATCTATAGATCTTTGGTATCATACAGCCAAGGACCCAGCCTGGTACTTTTTGATGTACCTTGCTACTTTTAATTTATCCCTATTAGCAGTAGATCCTGGGACCTTGTGACGGTGTGCTCCCCCGCCCAACCTGACCTTTATCTCCTGTAACCCTGCCTAAGTGAGAACTACCAGGGGCAGTCGTTAATGGATGCTGATGGTGATACTTCATCCATTAACAAAGTGGATTCGGGAGCCAGATAACTACACAATAGCCCTTGGTTATTGTGAGAAATACGCCCATCTAACCACAGTTACCAATATGTAAATATGACTATGAGTCAATCATCTTACCCCTATAAATAGTGAGCAGCCCAAGAGCCCTTTGAGATCTCCTGCATGGCAGTGGGCTGCACGGCGGGATCTTCCCTTGAGTAGGGACGCCTCTCAAGGTTACTCCTCAAGGTTGAGAGATTCCTTGCCGCAACAGATACTCGGTAAGTGACTAATAGTATGCTAAACTTTGAAATCTTAGCTAAGTGATATAAAGGATTGATTGCACATATATATAATCCTTTAGACATAAACCGTTGACCAAGACTGGGACTAGGATTACATCCAGCCACACCTAAACTCCTCTCTGAGAAGTTTAGAAAGCAAGGGGGTCCTTTCTGAACCTCATGACTCAACGGGAGGGTCTCCCTGACAGTAATGTCTGACCCTGTCCTCTAAGCAGTAAATAATCAAGTGTACCTTGCCATCGAATTTTGTTCACTGTCGCATTTTCCATTGAACTTTGTTAATTCACACTTCAACTCACTCTTTTCTATCAATAAAGTATTGTTGCTTCTCTCTTACAAGTGAAGTGCAGTATCACTCCATCCACAACAGACCTCTATGGATGATGGGTAAAAATTAGCTTCTTCAACAAATGTCAGAGCAAGAAATGTGCAAGGGTGGCTTTCCCAGTTCAAACTCAAAGTTGGAAAGGGAGAAAGATATGCTTAGAAGATGTGAGCTCTTTTCTGATGAGAATTTTTAATCAATGCTTTTTCTACACACTCCCACCAAAGATTCTGGGCTGAAATTTTTTGTGAGTGGAGCAATGAGTCTGCATTTCCAGACACTTACATAATTATTTGGTTGATACATGTTCTTCCCACACACTCAGGAATATTTCTTCTTCCTTTTGACATTAGACCCGAAATATGCATTTCCATTGATCATCACGATCCCCATGCTTTTGAGAAGGTTGAAATGAAATTCAGCAAATATCATCGCAGCAGTACAACTCTAATACTCTTGATACTTAGACTTGATGAAGCTGTTCTTAGGGAAAGAAGTCCTCCTGGTGGATTTTGCTCACCTGCTGCTTCAGAACAATGGCCATGTGGCTTCCATGGAGAAAAACTGCTTTGAAGCAGTTTATACTATTTATTTTAGGAAAAAACAAACACAAAAACAAACCCTCAAAAAAATTTCAGTGATAGGGAGTTAACAGGTCTTTGAGATACATTGCATTACCCATCACCTCTGCAACCAACACCACCAGCAGTTTCTGACCATGGTAATCAGTGGTAGTGAGTCTAGATTACATACGGTTGTGATTTCATTGAGTCACTTTCTGATGCAAGCTGTTTGGGATTCCTTTTCCCTACTGTGATGAAATTTCTAAAAGGGATTCTTACAGTTTTCCACCATTCAGACAACATCTTTTTTCCTGGGGAAATCATTTCAATTTCAGTAATGCTACTGTTGGCCCACACAAACCTTCTTTTGCTATGATAACAGTGTTATTAACGGCTGCTATACGAGCCTAAAAATTGATGGAAACCTTTCAGTTTCTTAAAAATCTTCTATTACCCTGAACTTCTGTATCAACCTTTTATGTTGACCAATTTCTGAATCTTCTCTTTCAACATTTTGCTACTCAAGACAGGCATAGTCCTGACCTAACCATGTAATAGTCCTTTCACTCAAAATGGCAGAAGTAAACAGAAAAATATTCTGACCTGGTAAGTAATTCAAACCACAGAATAGAACACATAGATTTTGGTATGTAACTGTTGTTAATGGTACCACATATGTCCATTCTTGTAAACAGCGATGTGATTATATTTCCACTACTGCAATAGCATTCTAATACACTTGCAAAAGTTTTCCTTTATAAAGACAATCAGAAATCCATTGGTAATTGAGAGGTCCTCTTTTCTTCCAAAGCTTTGGACCAAATCTTTACAAATTGGTCACAATTCAATAAATGGTCTAGACTCTAGTTGCATTACCATTTTTGGTTTGTAATTTACCTGATATAATGTTACTTCGTTTAGGAGTGAGCATCATGGGACAAGAGTTTCAGTTTGGGAAAAAATCCCAAATATATTTCAGGGTAAATATTTTGGGTAGTTTTTATATTTAGTATTTTAGAGATACAGCTGAAGGGAAACTAAGCCTAATGAACACTTACTTGCACTGGGAACTGAGACTACTTCAAACCTATGGAACTTCAAACTTCACAGACTTTTTTTTTCCTCATGTTGCTGTAACTACTTATCATTACTTGGTCCAAATATTTAAATGACTGCAAATCTTCTGACTCTGACTTTTTCTTTCCAAACTGTGAGCACAGCTATAGATTGGTAGACTGGTGTTCAGGCTTGATTTCTGATCCAAAACCATTAACTTCAATGGCCTTTGGATCAGACCCTTAGAGATCTTGTTTTCAATATTCTCTTTCCGGTAATATGTACTGCATAATTAAGTGTAGTCTTAAAACTGACACCTGTGTCCTCTGCTCATTATTCCTTTCCAATTTAATATGTTTCCATGCATGGCTACATTTTGTCTCTTGTTCTTTATCCTGTTTTCTATCTAGCACTGTGACTCTTTACCTAGTTAGTAATCTCTGATGTGGAACCTTGCCAAATGCTTCTTGAAAATCCAAGTGTATTATATCTACAAAATTTCTCTTATCTGTCATGTCAGTGTTATCCTCAAAGAATTCTAACAGGTTATTTAAGTGTGACCTTCCTTGACTGAAGCTATTCTGGCCACCTTTAATGAACTATACTTTAGCAGGTTTTCTACTGACCTCTGTCAAGATTTTTTTTTCCCTAAAGCTCATGTTAAACTATGATGTGGCCTACAATTTCTTGGTTTATCTCTTAAGACCCTTTTTTTCTAATAATGGACTTAGATTTGTTGCTTCTCAGTCCTCAGAAATCTCTTTCATATCTAGTGAACTTTTAAAACATGTCATTTAAAGGGTCACCAAGACGTTACTTTGTTCTTTCATGAAATATATTTATATGTGAAAGACATCCAAATCTGTGGATAGCTTTGGTTCTTGTTGACAGTGTTACTACAGAAGAATTTATAAAAATACTATGTTAGTAACTACACAAACATAAGCATACAGTAAACATTTACAACTTATCTAAATGAGCAAGGAATGTTTGGGAGGAGGGGGAAAGGACATCCAAGTCACAAGTTACATCTGTCGCAGATGAGCAACAGATTTGGGGATTTTCCCATGCCTGGCAATTAGTTCTAACCAGGTATAACCCTCCCATATATATTTTTTTTAATAATTTTCTCTAGCTTTAGCTCCTCTCTGCTTTACCTACTGCCTGAATAAATAATCTTTGCTTAAATAGCTCTTTGCCCTTTTAATGTATAAAACCCAAAATCTATAATTATGTACATATTCTGCCATTTCTTTATCCCCATAATGTTTACTGGCATTATTTTAAGAGTTTGGATTATTTTATATTTTAACTAGCTTGGTTGCCATGGGTAGTTAGAAATTCCATTCTCATTTAAAATTCTTTTCCGTATAAAAGGAAATTTGGACTGGATAAAAATTGGCATGAGGTATGTTCACCTGACCCATGGAATATTTTTGATATTTCATTTTTTAATATACAGGCAATTATTTTCAAGCCTTATTGCAGTGAATATTTGAGCATAGCCCCAGCAGGAGAAAGCAAAAATGTCATAGGAAAAAAAATACATTTTTCCAGGTCAGTATAGGTTTCACCATTGGACTGTTCCAACAAGAATTTTTCCTTCTGCTTTTTTAATGATAAATTCTATTCTGGAGCTTACAAACTTTTGCCTTCTAAAATATTATCTCAAAAATAGTATGCAACCTTTCTTCCTATGTTTTCTTCAAAACATTATGAAATGATCTGAGAAACGGAAAAAGTTTCTGCAGTTGAAGAAAAGAAGAAAATTCAGGAAATAATCAATTTCATTCCTTATAGAAGTCAGAGTGGCAGAAATCAGCAGTTTTATAGACCTTTCCACCTTTAAAGTTGGAAAAAGTGTGGTATCATCAAAAGATGATCAAATTCTACAAAGCTTACGAGGAAACTGGGTGGGGCAGATCTAACTCTGTCTAGTGAAATTTGTGACCTGGCAGTGTCTGAGTAGATTCAGAGACTCCACCAGCTCTGAATCTGAAACTGCTGCAGTAAGATGAGAAAGCAATAAGGAGTATTGGACCTGATAGCTAGTTTCACTAGATGTGTTTCGAATAAGAGAAGCATTGGTAAAAACCAATCTGGCAGCCATTAAAGCCAAAAACAATAACTAAAAAAGGATTAGGGAAAGCCACAGATACATGCAATATGAAACCAGGAGGTGGGGCTGTGAAGAGGAGCAAGAGTCAAACAAAAATTATAACAATTATAAAATAGTAGTATAGAGTTTCCAGCACAGATTACCTCTTGGCTGAGAGGATTCTCCAAAACTGGACTCAAAAAGGCAACAGAATCCTTATGACTCAACTGTGAGGAAACATATATGATAATACAGTGACAGTGTTGTTAAAAAGACAAATTCTCAACAGAGTATTATACACTAAAGGAGGAGAAAGCCTTGATTAGTAAGACAGAGATATTATTCTCTTCATGAAACAGGAAAAAGGAATCAAGAGACTGGGAAGTCTACTTGAACATAGGCTAGATGCACATTTGAGCTGTGCCCAACTCAAAATGGGGCACTCCACAGGTCTTGACCATTACCCTTCTGCTCACACTCTGTCCATGAGCAATGCACAGTTACTGAAACTCATACACAGGAAGTAAAATGCAATGGAAATGTCTTATTATGGTCATGGATAAGAGCTAGAATATAGCGCAATTGCAGTGCAACAAAGGTTTGATTTCAGTTTTTGAAAACAAACAGCATAGTATCCAAAACAGACAAAGCGATACAAACTCATGTGGTTATCTCCTCAGATCAATATTTTTTGTGCAGTAGAAGCCAGGGTCCCTGAGGGAATCACAATGTAGTAACTGTTAGCAACTGTTGACTATTTAACAGAAAACCCTTGTCTGGAAATAATCAACTGTAGAAGAGACAGCAGAGAAGCCTGGCTGGTGACAAGTAGTCTTAAAAGTAAATGGTTGCCTAGTATTATGAGCGAGGAAAGATAATTTGACTACCTGTCCTCTTATCAAGAAATCTTGCAAAGACCATGTGAAGTAGATACGTCAGTGTTTCAGTGAACAATTTTTGACAGTAAGAATATTGCAGTTCAGTACCTTGCTTTTTTGTATTACTTTAAAGGTATAGTAGTAATTTGATTAATTACAGACATATGTGTCTGCTGCTGATGGCTGTATTTTGTATGCTCTGACATCAAGCTTTTCATGTATAAATAAGTAGACTTTGAATGTCATTTACACCACCTGTAATGTCACTGTGTATCTTTTCTCCTTGTTCTTAAAGTGCAATAATTCAGTGTTTGACACTACAGAGATTCAGGTTAACACTACAAGTAGTGCAAGGTTTTAGAGATGTTTTACTGCTATTCTTTCTTCTGCTCTGCACATCTTGCAGCCTTTACTATTTAAATAGTGAGCTGTTCCCACACAGAGAATTGGGAAGTTGTTACAAAGATTATGCTGTTTTAACATTTACGGAAATCTCCAATAGTGCCCTATGGAGAAAAGGGAAGAAAATCCATTTCCTCAATGTTTCTCCACATTTGCAAGGTTGCTGTAGTTTGTTTCATTGCCAGCTGAAGTCTTGAGCTTCTATATGGCAGATTTAGATGTTCTCAACTCTTTAATTTTTGAGTAGGCCCAGTTATCAAACTATTTTTTATGAGATAAGTAGTATGAATCATACAACACATTAAATAGAACAGGGCAAAATAAAAGAAGATAGTTCATAGTCTATCTCACAAAGAAAATATACCTACAAAATCATCCTGTTCTCTGTGCAGTTGTAATGCCACCATCATCTAGGTATTCAACCCAACTCAGTCTTAGATTATTTCCTTAAGTCCTTCTAAATGTTTCTGGTCAAGTCAATTTTCATGGTAATAAAATCTTTTTCAAATGCCAGTACTTTAAACAGTTACACCATTTAATACAGAATAAATTGTTTCTTGGAAAATGCTATTTACAAGCTGAGTTTCTTTGCTCTGGGCTGACTGCCACCTCATTTTGGCTTGCTTCATAGGACTCTGCATTTAAATATGGCTATAAATTGGTATAAATCTCCTGTAAGATTCTCCTACAGCTCTCCATCCAGAAATACAATCTATTTGCCCTCTTCAGCTTCTGAGAAACAACACACCGCTCAAATACTCATAGAATGTGTCCTTCATTCAACAGAGATAATTAGTTTCAGTTACTTAAACTGAGCAACTATTTCCCTTCAAAGAGGATATTATATTTGCCTAATTGCATTTAAGTGCTAAATACTGTAAAGGATAATGTTTCCTGAGAATGGCATTTTTTTGGGTCTTTGCTAGTAGAAGGCTAGCTGCCTGTTACACGGGTCAATAGAAAGCTACAGACAGTACAGAGTAATGGATGAAAATTCACAGATCACTGAGCACAGGCACATTTTTTTCCCAAACCACTCACACTGAATCTTTCCTATACAATTCATATCCTTATCACATGCACTAAGTTAAGCATGAAAGGTAAATTGTTGACTTTCTGTTATGTTATGAAACAATCAAGATTGAGCTGAGCTAAGCAAGAAAGATACTAGTCGCAGATTTCTGCAAAAGACCTACTGAGACATCAACCACATTGGCCTCTTTTTTTTTTTTTTTCCCTCTCTTAATTAAAGAGCCCTTTCCACTAGCTTGTTCCAGCAAGACATTCAGAGTGCAGATGCTGTGGTTTCATTCCAGTCAGAATAGAGACATGCTACACAACTTTGCCTTTAATTTTTGGCTAAACAAACAGGCAAACAAACAGTAGATTAAACTAATGGAGAGCTTAATTATATCTATCCATCAAGCCCTAAATTTGCTTCCTTTCAGAATAGCAGGCACTGTCTTTAAATCCAAAAGGACTGATGGCAAGATACCAAGTTTAAAATTCTCCCACTGTCATAGGCTGTTTTACTAATTATCCATATTCCAAGGCAATCATACAACCGTAATCATTCACCTCACGCCTGGAAACATAAGTCTTGTTCTTTTGATGAATATTTATAAGACAGTGTAAAGCAGTCTACTTTCTTTTCCCTTCAGGCAAGACAATTTGGAGTTCATCAATATGTATTACCAAGGACTTTTATAAAAGGCACTTCAAAGGAAATTCATCAGGCATTCCTTTTGTCTTGATTTCTGTTAGACTGATACTTCCTTTTGACAAGTATCAATAAATTATCCTCTGATGGCTAGAAACTTGATGTCTTATTCAGAAACTTCCTCACACAGCAAAGTCTGGTCCTTAAGTTTCCGATGAAATTTTTAGCATCTAGCTTCTGATTTAAGGATAAAGGAGGACAGAGGAAGCAAATGAAGGACAAAATAATCAATGTATGTATACAGTGGTTCTATGACATACTTTGCTTTCACAGATGACAAGAATTTTCCAGTTAAGAATTTCCATGACCTACATTCCTTGTTACTTTTTCCATTTGACTTTTGACCATATTTGGAATTCCTTAAAAGAAAAATTGAAACTCTTAGTCCCCAGTGCTCAGACTGAACAATAAGCAAATCAAAACCAGATTAATGCAGATACATACTGTTGAATGACAGAATGACTCTGTCCCAGTTGGTTATTACTTTTCCTCCTTTGGATGCTGGCACAAGGGCTCATGTTTCTGGGAAAAGAGGGTGGGATCTTAAAGTGGAATAGAAAAAAAATACTTTTCTCATTAATATGGAATAAAAAAATACTTTAATGTTGCATATTGTTTCTTTTCCCCATTTAAAAGTAAATATAATCTTTGTGATTATTTATTTATTTATTTTGCCAAATATGCATGCACAAGCAAACTATCATGGAACATACAAAAATGCATAAACTAGTATGTGATGATAAAGTGCCAGTCTGTGCAGTAATGGGGAAAATAATGGGGGAAAAAAATCATAGTTTAGCATTTTCCTGTTTTATTTTTTTTAAATAAGAAATGGAATTATTATAAGAATACTTTATGGATGTGTGCGAGTGAATTGCAATTTTAACTTTAAAAGGAAGGCAGGTGTTTCCACAAGTAAAAGTGAACTTTCCAGTCATGTTGTGCCATAATGAGCCCACATACCATGATCAGGCTAGTCTCAGTTCCTTGGCAGCAGAAGCAGCAGCCTGAAGGGTTGGTCATTTCGGTCTTCAGTAAAATGCACGTAGCAAGTGCCTACTTCTTCTGCCATGCCTGGGTCTATGCTTGTATCATTAATGAAACCATTTTGAAATACAATTTCTTGTCAGAACACAATCCACAATTGAGGGTCCAGTTTCTGTGTGCACTGGGGGAGGTGAGGGGCAATGGTCTTTGTTCTCCTCCTAAAACACATGCATTGTGATGATAGCTTCAAAAGGTTGTGTCTTTTTTTGAAAATTTCTGAAGGAACCTGAGGAAAATTAGTTCCCCTCTATGGCTGTTGACCAGAAAAGTGCAGTAAAATTAATCTGAGTACTGACAAAGGTTAATTTATCATTTAGATTGAATTTATCCAGATCAAGATGCAAACTGCACAAGGGACTTTCTGAACTCTCCACCAAATACAGGCCTGAAAAAACAGCCAATTTTCCCTTGACAATGAAGTCTTACAATAGAAAAAGGCACAGATAGCAAAAGACTTGAGGAAGGAACTGCACAGAGCAGCAAGTATATGGACATGCCCTGAAAATAAACAACAGACTTTTCATCACTGCATTTAAGTTCTACTTAAAACTTTCTTTTTATCTTCTGAGGGTACAGAGAGACCTTGTAAATCTACAGTAGGTAGTAAGAACCTTAATTAACTGAATATGAAAAAAAATTACAGAACGTATTTGCTGTCATGAGTAATATATGAGGTAGAACTAACTTCTGTGTATCTAGCAAATAAAGTAACTTGATAGAAGGTAATAGAAACTCTGATGGCTGATACTTGTCAATTGCATAGTCTTTAAATCGAAAAAAAGTAACATGCCATGGCACATGAACAAGGTTTACTATCCCAAATTGGCAAGCCACTGTGCCTTGATCTCAGCTAAATTGGATTGTTTACCATGGGAATTGGGGAAAATTAATTTTCTCAATCTTTCTCTGAAAAAAAAGCCCCCTTATTTTCCTTATAAATACATTCTTTGTGCCACATGAAGTGCTTAATGTTTAGATTTGAAAAGCTGGTTATTGTGGACATCTAATTAGAATAACTCACTGTCTAAATTATTGTGCTTAATATGTTACTCTGAATAAATATTTAATATGCTACCTCAGGTGTTCCTGTCTTAGGATTTTGATATCTATTTCCTAATTACGGCAGAGCAGTTGTAATACTGAAGCTTATGCCATGGCCAGTAGAATTTCTAAGGAGAGGTTCAACATGCATTTTAAAATATTCATGCAAGGTTAAACTGTCAAGACTTGTGAAAATTCAGGATGAAAATAGGTAACTATTGCCTCATGCTACTTGTGTTAAATAGGTGCATACTAATAGATGGATGAAACTTCCCTAGGGTTCAGTTTATGACAGGCAACATTTCTTTCAAGCCTCAATTAGAAAAAATATCAAAACCAAGCAATGCAAGTGGGGGGAATGACATATGACAGTCAGCCTCCTGGGATATTATCTTCCTGAACTTCTGATGCTCCTGGCATCTCATGTTTTCAATTCAATGCAAAGTTTTAAGGTCAGCAATGAGAAACAGCATCCTTTAGTGACCCTTGAATGAAAACACATATGAAGTCTTACATCTTGGAGCTCTCTTTCTCATGTAATTCCCTCTCTTGCCTACTCTTTCTTTGGCATCATGATTTTTACAATCAATTTGATATACTGAGCTTCAGACATCAGTGCAGAAGATTTCTGTTTCCTCATGGTTCTTTGTCTACCAGGTACGACATGTTTCAATGCCTAACTCCAGGAGCTGTACCACTCCAGCCTGAGGAAAAATTTAAACCTAGCTTGGCTGTGTCAGATACTCCTACTTAATGGAATATTTTGAGTTGTGAATCCTTTTTTTTTTTTTTTTTTTTTTTTTGTAGGGACACAACTCTGAGTCTGATGGGGTGGGGATTGAGGGTCATGTTCACTTGGTATTTTCCTTTGATGGGTTTACATGCTTGCTGTGTAAATGGATTGCAGATTCCAGGCTTTAACTCTACCCTCTTCATCAGCCACATAGGGAACTGTGATATCTACCTGAGCCCTGGCAGGTGAGCACAAAAAACTTGGGTGCAATGATGCTCAACAGAGCTATCCTTGCACCATTTTGTGAATTTGAACTGAGTGTTTCATAACGACGCCTGCAACAGAAAGAAAAGGACTAAGAAGGAAACAGTATCTATAACACGACTAAATCAATCCCATGTTAAAGATGAAAACTTGTCTTATTTATTAAATTTATAAAACTCTTGTCCTGTAATTTAGGACTTCCAACAGAGTTCACTCCACCTGATATAAATATCTTCCCCACCAAAAAAAGGGTTTGAACAAGACCTGGTCACCGTCACAGCTCTAAAATCACTTGCACATGACAATTTGCAAAACATAAAATCATAATGCATACTATGCTATCAATTTGCTGATTTTCACATTTGAGATTACACATTTAAAAGTATGCAAGGACAAGAGGGATGCTGGGTGAAATGTCCTTTTAAAACCTGTATCAGGGTGTCTTCTTAAGATCTGCAGATAACAAAAGTAAATACATTTCCTGAATTTCAGTTTTAGTGACTGAAATATTCCTTCATTGGTTATGTTCACTTGCCCAAGTTGAACACAGAAGAAAAGAAAATTAAAAATATCAGAATTTGGAAAATAATTAGGGTAGAATTCCACCTTTCTATTCCAAAGGTTTTGTACTTGCTCTTCCTTTTTACATTATATTTTAGAGCCTCTGCATCAGCAGCTTGCACGTCTGGAAAAGAAAGAGCAGGAGAAGACAAAAGTGGGTGACTGATTTCATGCCACTTTTCCTTCCATTGGAATAGTTAAAAGCTCACTAAATCCAGACTACCTGATGTAGATGACTTATGCTGAATATCAGGGCACTTCTCCTTTGTATCAACTTTTGAAAGCTGAACAGTTGCTTTTGTTACACATGAAGACAATAAAGACCTTCTGAACTGTTTTGCTTGCAAAATGAGATATTGTTTTCAGATTAAGTCTACGGGGTTTTTTTATATTTGTCAAAATAAAGAATAGAAAGCATGTGAACCTGTGAGAGTGAGTGGGTGTAACCATTTATGACAGGGAGAGAAAGAGGCTACCTTTCTATTTTGGAAATTGTGCCTTGAAAGCCTTTTAGAGTCATTTCTGCAAAATATATTAAAGTCTGCTTCTGCCAGATTATAAAATTTGGTCAGGAGTGTTCCCATCAGCTCTCTAAACCATCAGATTGTGATGTCTGTCCTCTGTCAGGACTCTCCCCAGACACCAGTAATATAATGAACTAGTACTTAATTACTAATAAATACTACTAATGGAGAGCTATTCCCTTCCTCTTTGCAAGACAGAGATATCTGCTGTGTTCTCATCCACACAGTGCTGTTTTCTCCACTGAGGGTCATTTTGCTCAGTGACAAAGGATTATGAATTTCAGATTTGAGCTGTATGATTCCAAGCACTGTTTGAGAAAGATTCAAAATACGTCTGCTAAAATAAAAAAGATGCAGATCATAAGTTCATTTTTTACATCTTGTAGCACATATATTATTTGCAAGTTCATGGGTACTTGGTGGGCCAGTATACCACGTATGCAGAATGAGCAGCTCTGAGCACTATAGTTTCACAGAGGAACAGATGGAGATATTCAGGACATTGGAAAAAACATAATATTCAGTGTCTTCATATTTCCACTTCCAGCTGCAATGGTAGTGTATTGCAATGATAGAAAACATGGCAGAATATTAACTGACACAGCAGTTTGACAAGGTTTTTGTTATCTTTCATTAACTGGTCTCTGTTTACTTTTATCATCATTTTTCCATATTTATGGAGCTCATTTGAATAGGGCCAAGATATTTTAATGCTGTTACTGCTGGTAGTAAAACAATAGAATTATGTAAAGGGGCTATAGCACCTCATATATAAGGAAAGGCTGAGAGAGCTGGGGCTGTTTAGCCTGGAGAAGAGAAGGTTCAGGAGGATCTTATTAATGTATAGAAATAGCTGAAGGGAAGGTGCAAAGAGGATGGAGCCAGGCTCTTTTCAGTGGTGCCCAGAGACAGGACCAGAGGCAAAGGGCACAAACTGAAACACAGGTTCCCTTTGAACATCAGAAAAAAACTTTTTTACTGTGAAGTTGATGGAGCACTGGCAATGGCTGCCCAGAGAGGTTGTAGAGTCTCCATCCTTAGAGATATTAAAAGAAGTCTAGACACGGTCCTGGGCAACTGGGTCTAGGTGGCCCTGCTTGAGCAGGAGGATTGGACCAGGTGATCTCCAGAGGTCCCTTCTAACCTCAACCATTCTGTGTTTCTGTGAGTCTGTGAAGGAAAATATATAAAGGAACAAAGAAACAAAGGCAGCTTTAGAATTGAAGGTTTTCTGTGCTATTGTTAAATGTTTGTGAACCTGACATGGAAGGTTTTGTGTCAAATGAGCAGTCAAGATCAAGAAGCATTAATCTTTACTATATTTGATGCTTCAGAGCAATTTTGTGAATAATTTTAACTTACGGGTTTGGGTATGTAAAATACAATCAAATATCCATATGGAAAAGGAATTGGCCTGCTCAATGCAAATAAATTATGTGAGACCTCAATGAGAGAAAAACAGAAAACCATTTTATGGAGTATTAGATGCTTTTATTTCTCTAGGATCCACAGATCTCAAGGAATGAGTTCCAAAACTATATTCTGTCGTACACTGTTTCATTAAATTTATGTTTTATATTACAGTTATAGGTATGGTTAGAATTCCCTAATAGCTCATTATGCAATGGTTATCATCTGTTTGTTTCTTCCTCTGCAGCAGTTTCCTCTTCCAGTTGAGTTTTAGGTGCTTGGACTGCTTTTCATTTTTTTAATTCCCCTCTCCCCCCACCAGTTCACATAAACACATGTCTAGGATATAATGTCAGAAGAATAACGGTCAAAGAAACATGCCTTGCATGTGTAACAAATGATGAGATCTGTGATGGCCCCTTGGTTATTTAGGGAGCTTATTCTACTATATAAAACCAGCATACAGCAAAGTTTTGTTTGCCAAAGAGCTGCCCCCTTTGCCCTAGCTGCTTCATCAATAAAGCAGATTTGTACATCATGACCTTTCTTTTTGTGTTCCAGTCAGAGCTGTAGATATTTTAAATCCTGAACTGCAATGTGGGTTAGGGAACTGAATAGAGAGCAAAGATATATCTGTCATCTGTCACGCTGCTGAAAAGACAAGCTGTAGTATTCTTTACCAGTGGCTGCCCAGCTCAGGGGTAGCCAAGGGAAGAATAAATAATGAGCTCATCTTCTGGATCTGTTAGGATGGGACAGAGTTTCCCAAGGAACCAGAGAGGTGGGCTGTTGTTATTAGCAGCTACTGCTGCAGATCTGGTGTTTGGACTTAACTCTTTTAAGGAGATCTAAGCTTATGATCTGGTGTAAGATAATATAGAAAATAGCATGTGAATGAACATTAGAAATAGAATAATATGCAATTTAGTATATATGAGTAACCAAAAGCATATGTTATTGTAGTTATAGGAAGTCAAATAGGAAGACAGATCAAAGATAAGAAGATTCAGAAAAAAAAAAGTCAAGTTTGCCACAAGATGTTAGAAATCCAGATTAATTACAAACAAGCCTTTCGATTTCTAATGACACTCCACAGTGTCCTTCATGGTGTTGTGATCTTACCATGCTTGGGATTGTCATGCTGGTACATGTGTAGTTGTATGAACTGCAGCTGGGTTATGTGCCATCTACAAACTGCATGCAAACACAGTCCACAGCAAGCATTTAACTCTTCAGCAGTCTACGTTGAACATACTGGTCATCTGACTAATTCCAACGAGGCAAATATCTCGAGAGCCTGCCTTGGTATTACATTTGACATTAGTAGATGGCTTGCTGACACTCAGAGTAAGAATCTACAGTTCAATGAATGCATCAACACACAGACCCACAATATCACTGAATCATACCATTATTAGCAGCACAGGACAGAGTGTATTATACTGCTATGTAAGCTGTGTATCAGTTCTGAAAACTGCAGAAGAGATGAAGAAATCATTTCTCCCTTCATGTCCATGGTCTAGTTACACTTGTACTTAACCAAAAAAGTTTTCTATTTCTTGATGCATCTGAGCATCAAATACCTTCCTACCCTTTTTTAAAAAATGGTTGGGAAAAAAAGATATCCAGAAAAGCATTCTAGGTTTTCATATATAGATTAGCAAGTTTCAAAGTACAGCAAGACAGAGGTCGAATTCACTGTGACCAGTGTGAAGTGGAGTTACAGGTGGAAAGCAATAACACTACTGACTGTCATGCTTTTGTTTTTTGGCTCTGACATTTTATGTCTGTTTAAAAGGAAGACAGATGGGAGAAAGCAAGCTCCCCCCCCAAAAAAAAAAAAAAGTGTAGGTTTTAAGAACTTTTTCCTGAGACCATGTAGACATGCGTTTTTTTAAAATCTCATTCAGCGAGGTTTTTTATATTCTTAATCAAGTGGTCATGGTATGTAGCATGTCACCTGCCTCTGACCTGCAGATCAAAGACATCATGAAGCCTGTCTTTAATATTTACATTTATAACCTCCTTCTTTTTTGCATACTCTGACTAGATCTACACTTAAAAAGACTCTAGACATGTGTTTCCAAGCAGATTAGCCATAAAGTAAATTTTTTAGGGAGCTTCAGAAGCAACTTCTTAGAATGTGCAGATTCTGGTTTTTTCCCTGTCTTTCACCTTGCCTTCTGCATATACACAACTTTTTGTGCTCATCTTGGATGCTTTTGGACCTGTTAGGTTTTCCTGTGCAGAACTCGAATACAGTTAAATTTGAGTGAAATTTATCTACTTCTTAATGCTTTTATCCTTTGGACCTATAACAATTAACAGTGCAGTATAAAACAAGTAGATCCATGCATATGCCTGAAACTAAGACTAAAGCAAAGTTACTGTTACCCTAAATTGAATGTTCTTTTATTCTTAGGGGGGTTTAATAATGTTTGGTTGGGGTTTTTTTAACTTTTCTATATCATAGTGTCCTGGTTTCGGCAGGGATAGAGTTAATTTCCTTCTTAGTAGCTGGTACAGTGCTGTGTTTTGGATTTAGGAGGAAAACAATGTTGATAACACACCGATGTTTTAGTTGTTGCTAAGCAGTGCTTACACTAGTCAAGGGCTTTTCAGTTTCCCATGCTCTACGGACTGAGAAGGCTGGAGGTGCACAAGAAGCTGGGAGGGGGCACAGCCAGGACAGCTGACCCAAACTGGCCAAAGGGACATTCCATACCATGTGACGTCATGCTCAGTACATCAACTGGGGAAAGCTGGCCGGGGGGGGCCGCTGCTCGGGGACTGGCTGGGCATCGGTCGATGGGTGGTGAGCAATTGCATTGTGCATCGCTTGCTTTGTGTACTATTATTATTATTACATTATTATTATTATTATTGCTATTATTATTTTCTTTCAATTATTAAACTGTTTTTATCTCAACCCATGAGGTTTTTCTCACTTCTGCTGTTCCAATTCTCTCCCCCATGCCACCTGGGGGTTGGGGGGAGGAGTGAGCGAGCAGCTGTGTGCTACTTGGTTGCTGACTGAGGTTAAACCACAACACATAGATATATCAGTTAGACACTAGGACTGCTAAGCTACCTTGAAAATACAGTTAAGCTTTCTGAAATGGAAAATTACTATGTGGTATACCTGGTGTATTAATTATACACTAGTCCAATGATTGATTACACTGTGGAGTGGGAATTGCTCTCAACCCTCTCCCCTTTGAGATTCTGCCACAAACTTATCATTAGAGCACCTGCATCCTCACACAGGCATTCAATGATACCATCACTGTTTTTAATCTTCCTGTAATTTTGAGAATGTGCTGTGTGCTCTCCAAGGTGCAAGAAGGACATATTGTACCCATTAACCTTTCCATATAATGAGTGTTCGTTGCATCCAGCAGTCTGACAGAGGCCCAGTCCTCTACTGGATAGGACCAAGCAACAAAATGCATGTGTTTTGTACAGCATATGCTATCAGCTCACAACCTGAAAGTCTTCACACAGAGTGAACTTAGAGCAAAAAAATTAAAGCTCATGTAGTAAATAAATCATCATGATAACATCTGTTTGTGTTTGCTAAAGGAACAGGGGAAGCTGGGAGAGTAAAACATGAGGATTTTAAGGGCTGTCTCAGTGACAAACTGTATGAAGTAGACAGATATAAGGAAAATATCTTGTAGTGGTGAATTTTTCATTAGAAGTCAATAGACTCTGTGAAGCTGTCAAATGTTAACTAGCTTACCTTCTGCTCTTTGTAAAAAGGTTAATGGATACAGCACATTTGCTAGTGTGACACTGAAAAACAAAGCATGACAAATGGTATGCTCTTGTATTTGTTTTGCACCCTTTTTTAAGTTTTTAATTTTTTTTTTTAGGCCTACTGTACGTAAAAGTGGCTGGAGTGTGAATAGATGTTAGGGCTGCTTGAAAAGCCTTCCCCAAGTACAAAATATGACATATAGCCATCATGAAGGCCCTGGAGACAGATTTTTCCAAGACCAGGTGTGGATGTAGTGCTGAAGGCTCTTGTCCACTGCCCATTCAGCCCTTCTGAACTTGTGCAGATCATGTTGTTTCTCTTTACACTAGAAAATAGTCTAGTGTAAATAGTACAGTCTATTTACACTGGGGGCTTGCAGGCCAGAGGCTGTCTCCAGCAGTTTCATGCAGCAAGTAGCACAATGAAGCTTTGATTTTTGTTGAGGCTTCTAGGTACGACTATAATACAAATAATTAATAATAATAGCATGAGTGTTGTGAGAAAAGCATGTGTGCATGATTAGCATATATCATTTTGATGTAGGTGGAGAAAGAACATGAAAGACTTCAGCAGCCATCCTTTTCCTTAATCACATCAATTCCATGTAGTATGTTAATCCTTTACCTGAAGTGTTAGGCTCAAATTCTGCTACCACACACTTAACTCATTATGGGAACATTTTTCTAAACTCCTAATATACTATTCAGTACAAGCTTTGTCAGAAATGAGTAGGACTAAGCTTTTAACTTGTGGCTTCTAACATTTTTTTTTCTGCACTCTTTATCACTAGTATAAATTGTTCCGTGAATGTCACTAGACCTAGGACTTCTAAGTGAATAAATTTAAGGACTGGATATTAGCTGACGTCTTTTACCAGCTGCTTGATCTCACTCAAGAATAGGATGAATTGTTCCTACAATGTATACCCAATAAACAAGCAACAAGATTGCAATCAGTCAAAAAAAAAAACCCCAAGTGTCCAAGGAAACTGAACCAATTAATGTAACTACTAAAAATCTCCATCAAATTTTGTGAAAAATCACCAAAGATTGGTGAGCGGAGTCACTTAGGCATTACTCACTTGCCCCAATCCTTGCAGAAGTACTATTTAATTACAGAACTTCTCTCTCATCTGTTGTCTATTTGGGGAGTGATGCACTCCAGTCAAACTAAAATCTTTGGGTTTTTTATAGGAATATCTTGAGAAAAAATTAATGACCTGTGATCTTCAGGAGATCAGACTAGACGGTCTTTTGTGGCCTGAAACTCTATTAAATTATAAATAAGGCCACTCATCTTTTGCATCTTTTAATCCTGCGATTTAAGATTTTTATGATCAATACTTCCAAGCAGAAAACTCTCAGGTCAGACTCTCAAGTCATAACCAGAAGAATTCACAAAAAAAGTGAGACTCAAAGCTATGCAAAATCTGGTTTGGGTTGTTTTTTCCCCCCTTTTTCAAAGCACAAGAACCTTCATCAGGCACTAGGTGGCTGTTTGCACAAACTTCGGAAATCTTTATGGTCAGGCTTGATTTTTAAAAAATAAGTCCTGAGGCTATGCAAACTTCAAAAATGTGTTAGAGACAGTATCCAGCAATACAATGTTCCATTAATTTCATTGCAAGTTTTCATAACAGTTTTTAATAGAAACCAGAAACTGCTTGTTAGAAAGGTTTAGAAATTGTGGTTAATAGGAACCTGAATTTGATGAAATACTTGTAAGTGCTGCTTTGTGTCTTTTTCAGGAAACTTAATTTACTAACCCACTAACAGTTTCAATCTTGATTTCTGTGGGGAAAAAAAGGACATTTTATATGTTCAACTTGTGAAATATACTGTAAGGTTTAAAGAAAAGTAATACCAAAAGAAGCTCAATGCTTTCAAGAGTCTAAATGCAGCTATGAATACACCTGCATCTGGGGAAAATTTTAATAAACTTTGGCAATGTAATTGTACGTTGGAATTTCTTATTTTCTTAATCCAAAAAAGAGGAATTTCTGAGAGTCTGCTATTATGCTGAATCCATTCCATGAAGAATCCACTGATTATAGGTAGAAACAATCAAACAAAACCAGCTGAGAACATTGGAGAAAAGCCATAGGACCATATATGAAAATAGGGAGGAGATTCCTATGCTGGCAAGAAATAAAGCTGAAAATGGAAACCCAAGAACTGCAGAGGCAGAGAAATTGTGATGGAAAGCTGAAAGTGCTACACTGCTTGGCTATCCCTAGCAAAAACGGGATTGAATTACTAGTACAGGAATGACCTTTGCAATGGGATAATGTAATACCAACATGGAAATGAATTCCAGAGAATCTCTAAAATCTACCATTTTCAGACTGTCATTGATACTTTTCATCTTAAGGAAATGTACTGCAACAAGTAACTTTCAACAAGCCTGCATGTGACGATATGCTAAACTTCAGAGTCCTGGACCAGCATGGAGCCCAGCCACCATGGGACAACTGGAACAGTAATTTTTTTTTCACTAAGATGACAGAAGTGGAGAGCCCAAGCAACTGCCATAAAAGGCACATGAAAAATAGAGGTTACAGATACTTATTTGTTTGTTTGTCTTTACCTAGCAGCTTTAGACAGACTTAAGCAGTGTTTTTCACTCACTAAAAGTAGCCAGTACAGGCTTTTCAGATACCTTGGTATCTGTTTTATCTGCCTGCATCCAAAGCTTGCTAACATACTGCCCGAATCTGCTTATAAATTTACATTTGTTAAGCAGTGTGCCCATAATGCCAGTTTATAATGTGAAAGTCAGAAATTATTCTGCAGTGTAGTTACACATCCTGGGATAAGAAATGAAGGGCATTGCAGCTTTTAGAGCTAAGATACCTGCCACCTTCTCCTACTCTCCAAATTAAAGACGTTCCTACAGACATCTATTGTTTTAACACTTCAAAATTCACCCATACTGAAACTTTTTGGCATTTCATAGAATCATAGAATCATTAAGGTTTGAAAAGACCTCTGTCGTGGTTTAACCTCAGTCAGCAACCGAGTACCACATAGCCGCTCGCTCACTCCTCCCCCCAACCCCCAGCTGCATGGGGGAGAGAATTGGAAGAGCACAAGTGAGAAAAACTCGTGAGTTGAGCTAAAAACAGGTTAATAACTGAAAGAAAATAGCAATAATAATGTAATAATAATATTACACAAAGTAAGTGATGCACAGTGCAATTGCTCACCACCCACCAACCGAAGCCCAGCCAGTCCCTGAGCAGCGGCCCCCCCAGCCAGCTTTCCCCAGTTTATGCACTGAGCATGACGTCACATGGTATGGAATGTCCCTTTGGCCAGTTTGGGTCAGCTGTCCTGGCTGTGCCCCCTCCCAGCTTCTTGTGCACCTCCAGCCTTCTCAGTCCGTAGAGCATAGAAAGCTGAAAAGTCCTTGACTAGCGTAAGCACTACCTAGCAACAACTAAACCATCGGTGCATTATCAATATTATTCTCCTCCTAAATCCAAACCACAGCACTGTACCAGCTACTAAGAAGGAAATTAACTCTATCCCTGCTGAAACCAGGACAATATCAACCCCTTATTCTATACCATCTACGTCATGCTCAAGTCCCATATTTTCCAGTACATTTCCATTAATCACCACCCCTTTTCCTGGGGTTTTACACACACACACACACACACACACACACACACACACACACACACAGAGAGAGATATCATTCCCTTAGTCTATGGGCCATCCCTCTAAAATGTTCGGTGAGTTCATTTAGTCCATGACTTCGGGATCCATCTGTTGTAATAATCTTCCAGGGCAGGAAAAATGGAGATGGTATGTGGTGTTGGATTGTTTCATGTTGAAGTCAGTTCTGGTACTGAATAAAGTCTTCATTAATCTGGGTGATTCTTATTGTAATATCATTAGTATGGCATATAATATTATGTAGCACTTAACATCACATAATTCAGATCATTGGCTATTCTCACCCAAAATCAAATCCCCTTGAGGTACACATCGGACTTCCCCATCCTTCCACATTATCTACCAAGTGCACCCAGGTCCTTGAGCAAAAGCAATCCCACGGATGGGTTTGCCTTTGCCTGAGGCAGGAATAACCCAAACTGTTTTCCCCAACATATTTTTTATGTGCACTACAGTGACTTTATCCCCTTCTACAGTACGTAAAAGTTTTGACGGGGCAGGGCCAGCTTGATTGGCAAATCCCCTCGTGTTGACTAACCAGGTGGCCTTTGCTAAATGTGTATCCCAATGTTTGAATGTCCCAGCACCCATTGCTCTCAGCGTAGTCTTTAACATCCCATTGTATCGTTCAATTTTCCTGGAGGCTGGTGCATGATGTGTACAGGGGATCCTCCCTTTGAACATCCAGCCCAACACCGGCAGTCGGGGTGCCAGGAGGAGCTGTGCTTCAGTGCCGATCACTTCCGAAGCAGCTCGAACCCCTTCATATGCTGCTAATATCTCTTTCTCAGTTGGAGTATAGCGGGCCTCGGATCCTCTGTATCCCCGACTCCAAAACCCTAGGGGTCGACCTCGAGTCTCCCCTGGTGCTTTCTGCCAGAGGCTCCAGGTTGGGCCATTCTCCCCGGCTGTGGTGTAGAGCACATTTTTTACATCTTGCCCTGCCCGGACTGGCCCCAGGGCTACTGCATGAACTATCTCCTCTTTAATTTGTTCAAAAGCTTGTCGTTGCTCAGGGCCCCATTTGAAATCGTTCTTCTTCCGGGTCACTTGATAGAGAGGGTTTACAATCAGACTGTAATTTGGAATGTGCATTCTCCAAAAACCCACGACGCCTAAGAAAGCTTGTGTTTCCATTTTTCTAGTTGGTGGAGACATGGCTGTTATTTTGTTGATCACATCCATTGGGATCTGACGACGTCCATCTTGCCATTTGATTCCTAAAAACTGGATCGCCTGTGCAGGTCCCTTGACCTTACTTTGTTTTATGGCAAAACCGGCCTTCAGCAGGATTTGGACTATTTCCTTCCCTTTTTCAAAAATTTCTCCTGCTGTGTTGCCCCACATGACAATGTCATCAATGTATTGTAGGTGTTCTGGAGCAGTTGGTTTCAGGTGTACTGGACGCCCCTCCAAGTGAAAGCAAATTGTGGCCTGCATTCTGCCACCAAAGGGATTGAGAAAAACACATTAGCAATATCAACTGTGGCATACCACTTGGCTGCCTTTGACTCCAGTTCGTATTGAAGTTCTAGCATGTCCGGCACGGCAGCACTCAAGGATAGCATGACTTCATTTAGACCATGATAGTCTACTGTTAGTCTCCACTCTCCATTAGACTTCCGCACTGGCCATATGGGACTGTTAAAGGGTGAGCGGGTCTTGCTGATCACTCCTTGGCTCTCCAGTCCATGAATCAGCTTATGGATGGGAATCAGGGAGTCTCAGTGCGATATTGCTGCCGGTGCACTGTGGTGCTAGCAATTGGCACTTGTTGGTCTTCAACCTTCAGCAACCCCACAACAGAGGGGTCCTCCGAGAGACCAGGCAAGGTGGACAGCTGTTTGATTTCCTCTATCTCCAAGGCAGCTATACCAAAAGCCCACCGGTACCCTTTTGGGTCCTTGAAATACCTTCTCCTGAGGTAGTCTATGTCAAGGATGCACGGAGCATCTGGGCCAGCCACAATGGGGTGCTTCTGCCACTCATTCCCAGTTAGACTTACTTCGGCTTCCAATACAGGTAGCTGTAGGGATCTGCCTGTCACTCCAGAAATACAGATGGGTTCTGCCCCTATATACCTTGATGGCATTAGGGTATACTGTGCACTGGTATCTACTAGAGCCTTATACTCCTGTGGGTCTGATGTGCCAGGCCACCGAATCCACACAGTCCAGTAAACCCAGTTGTCCTTTTCCTCCACTTGGCTGGAGGCGGGGCCCCTCTAATCCTCATCACAGTACTAATTTCTCATTTCTTGTACGTACGGGTCAGAAGTCTCTTCATTAAGATCAGCGGTAAGATGAGCCCTTCTGCTTTGTCTGGGGAACTGCTCACTGGAAACTGGAGCAGCAATTTTCCTGGAAGAACCCCCTTTTGTGATTGTTTTTCCTTGCAACTCACGTACCCATGCCCCTAGGGCTGAGGTAGGTTTTCCATCCCACTTCCTCATGTCCTCTCCGTGGTCACGTAGGTAAAACCATAGGGTGCCCCGTGGTGTGTACCCTTTATATTCTCTCTCTTGAGCAAAAGAACGCTGACTCCTAATAGCCGAGATACTGGTCCATACAGGTGGGGAGTAGGACTTACCCTCTTTGAGTTGCTGGAACTCCCGGGACAGTTTCTCCACAGCCAAGATGAGGGAAGATGAGCGACTTTCTTCGTATTGCTGGAGTTGACCAGCCAATTCATCCACTGTTTGTTCCTCTCCATCTTTCCAGGTCATCACTGCCAATGAATTGGCGTATGATGAAGGTGAGCTCCTTATAAACTTCCGCCACATGGGTCATGTGCACTTGACTTCATCTGGATCTTTGGATAGCTGTTCATTGTTCAGGTCACCGTAAATCACCTCCAGCATGGCTAGTTCTCTCAGGAACTGGATACCCTTCTCCATGGTGGTCCACTTGCTTGGGCGACATATGACCTCTTCCTTGAAGGGATACCTTTCCTCCACGCTTGACAAGAGTTGTCTCCAGAGGCTGAGGACTCGTGTCCCTTTTCCAATTGCTTTGTCAGTGCCCCCTTCCCTAGAAAGGGATCCCAGCTGCTTGGCTTCTTTACCCTCTAATTCCAGGCTGCTGGCCCCATTATCCCAGCATCGGAGCAGCCAGGTGACAATATGCTCGCCTGGACAATGGCTGAAATCTTTTCATATATCTCGCAGCTCACTCAGGGATAGGGATGGAGTGGTTACTGCCTTTTTCATGAATTCGTCCTCTTCTTCCTCCCCGAGCAGTTGCCGGCTCTCCTCCTCCTGTTCTCATGATGGTCCTTCTCCAGGGTAGTCTGCCTCATCCACTTCTTCCTCTAACTCCCTTTTAGAAGAAGTTTCTTCCTCCCTTACTAAACGATCTGACTTCCACTTCCAAGATTTCTTGTGTACAGGGGCAACTGATACCAGCACAGGTTGGCTTTTTGGTTCAGCCACAGGGCCTGTTGCCGGGATTGGAGTGGCTGCAGCGCCTGTTGTTTTATCGTCAGATCCAGAGACCTTCTCTGCCCTTTGAGGGTACTGAATGGTGTTGAACAGGGCTCGGTAGGCATGGGCCAGGCCCCAGCACATTGCAGTGACTTGTGTCTCCCTAGAATTGCCAGGGTGACAGCATACTTCTTCCAAATTTTCTACTAATTTTTCAGGATTCTGCACTTGTTCAGGGGTGAAGTTCCAAAACACTGGGGGTGCCCATTGGCCTAGGCACTTGCCCATGCTATCCTACACACCCTGCCACTCATAACTATGCAGCCTTGGGGCAGATCTCTGGATGATATTCTTAAATTGCTTATTAACCTTAGACAAAACCGAAACATTATTCCCAAGAAATACCAATAGAAGTATCTTAACTACCCAAGGCTGTTCAAAATACTGAAAAGTTACTGTAATGAAGGAGGAAACATCATAGAAGAAGGTAGCGATGCCGCCATTCTGTATTTCCTCCGTAAAAAAACTCTCAGAGGAAGAACTGTAATTGCTAGTTGTCTCCACGAAGTGGTATCCATAGTACAGTAATGGCTTCATTACGAAACTCACATACCAAATTAAGCCCAAGGTCAATGTTTTAAAAATAAACCTCCCAAGCAGAACATCACCAATCACTGCAGACCACAGCAAACTGCAAAAACCAACACCAATCTCTAACATGTACAGCAAAAAAATGAGCACGATGCAGATTAAACAAATCAATATCGAGAACAGAGGAACCAATATTGTGACCCACAACTGTTAACAGATATAAATTCCTTAATATGCTGTGGTTAATCTGTTATTATCTCAAACCCTTCGAGCCCCACGTTGGGCACCAAAATGGACTGTCGTCGTTTAACCTCAGTCAGCAACCGAGTACCACACAGCCGCTCGCTCACTCCTTCCCCCACCCCCAGGTGGCATGGGGGAAAGAAATGGAAGAGTAGAAGTGAGAAAAACTCGTGGGTTGAGATAAAAACAGTTTAATAATTGAAAGAAAATAATAATAGCAATAATAATAATAATAAAGTAATAATAATAATAATAATAATAATGCACAAAGCACGTGATGCACAATGCAATTGCTCACCACCCACCAACCGAAGCCCAGCCAGTCCCTGCGCAGCAGCCCCCCCGGCCAGCTTTCCCCAGTTTATGTACTGAGCATGACGTCACATGGTATGGAATGTTTCTTTGGCCAGTTTGGCTGTGCCCCCTCCCAGCTTCTTGTGCACCTCCAGCCTTCTCAGTCCGTAGAGCATGGGAAACCTGAAAGTCCTTGACTAGTGTAAGCATTACCTAGCAACAACTAAAACATTGGTGTGTTATCAACATTGTTCTGCCCTAAATCCAAAACACAGCACTGTACCAGCTACTAGGAAGGAAATTAACTCTATCCCTGCCAAAACCAGGACAACCTCTAAGATCATCGAGTCCAACTGTCAACCCAACACCACCATGTCCACTAAAACATGTCCCTAAGTGCCTTATCTACACATCTTTTAAATACTTCTAGGGATGGTGACTCAACCATTTCCCTGGGCAGACTCTGGGACTTCTGGGACTCTTCTTCCTTCTTGGTTCAGCCTTCTTCCTTTTGAGTGTCTTTTCCTCTTCTCTCCCCACTGCAGTCCTGCTTTCTGAGAAATGCAGTCATATTTGCCTCTCTCTGCACATCCTTCCTACCTTAACCTGGTCAGTTCAATAATTACCCAAGCTATATAGTAGACATTTAATAATCTTTTAAGACTTCAATAAAAAATGTAACAAATGATCTCTTTGAGTACCTGTACTCCAGGGCTTCTTGTGTCTGCAGTGAGACTAAAGACAACAGTAAACTGTCTTCTTCTCACATGATGTAGTTTCTGTGCATTAGATGCTTGCATGGTCTTGAACACTTCTCATTATAAGGGCAGCAAATAAAAGATCAGTGAAAAGAAATTGTTGCAGAAACAGGCATTATCCCAGGACCTAGTTTGGGGCTTAGAGTAATATAGAGATAAAATAGAAAGGCTTTGACCTTCATTCTTCATCTCCTTACAACTCGACAGCTTATTCTTCAATTAAGTCCTTCTGGATGAAAAGGTAACAATATCAACAACAAAAAGAAAACTGAAAGAGATTATTTTCAAAGCAACCCATAGAACAGTTCTCAGAGTTAAATTTAGGATAACAGCTTTTTTCTCCAAAATTAAAATTTGTTTTGTTTGATTTACTCTCAAAAGCTTTCAGCATGTACCAGCTCACGAAACCAGTTCATTAAGCAGTTAAAAGCATATTAGAAACAGTGTGACCTAAAGAATAGGACCACAAAGAGATATAACCTATAGCTATTGGCTGTCCCTGTCTGTAGCTTGCTCCTGTCCTGTATTTTCTAATAGACATCAAATGCAGTTTCAGAAATAAATAGTTGAGTGCTTAAACTGAAGTAAAAGTTGCATTAGGAGAAAGACAAGAACAAAGAGGAAACATGAGAATCTGTATAGAAAACAATATAGGACTGTGCCTCTGTTTCAGATAACAGAGACTTCCTTGTGTCTAATTTCGCTCAGTAACATTCTGCAGTTGGGGTATTTTATTATCATCATCATCATCATCGTCGTCGTCGTCGTCATTATTATTATTATTATTATTATTATTATTATTGTTATTATTATTATTTCTAAAGCAAGACTCAATCTGAAAATTACACAGGAGAGACTTCATGTGAATACTCCCATCCTGAGCAATGTACACAGCCAAGACAAGCTGCAAGCCTGCCTTACGTTAAAACATAGTTTGACAGACATGGACACAGCATGATAAAAACTTTTTCTCTTTTACTATTTTACTCTAAGAGCTTAAAACTGTCCATCATTTGAGTTAATTAGGAAAGGCTATTGGGATATTTGAGCATCATTCAAACCTATATCATTGTTCTACATCTCTGCCCACTGAGTTTTTCACTTGTGCACTTTTGGCCTTATTCATAAAAGCAGTATTGACTTGAAATTGAATAATAGCTTTTTACTGCTTTTATTATTTTGTTTGGTTTGGTTTGGTTTTGGTTTGTTTTTTTTACTTAAGTCAGGAACAAAAGTTTTTCTGTCTTTATGCAGCTGGTGGATATAATCATCTTTGTTCTGTTTATTTTTTTTCTTTTTTCCAGTGTGAAAAAGAAATTTACATTTCCTTTCTGAAGTTAGGCTTTCTAAATTCAAGTGTAAATAATTTAAAATATTTTAATTTTCGTCTAGTAAAAATTCTCAAGACACGTTGCTAAGGATGAAAAAATTTCATTATTTTATCAGTTTAGTAAAACAGATAATTGCGATTGCATTTAAAACAGGAAAAAATTAAAAAAACTTTCTTCCTCCTCTTCAAATCACTTGTGTTTTCACAAGAACTGTCTGTCCCCACCTAACATCGTCATCATCTACTTGTTCCTTTATTATAATAATCATAAGTGATAAAAAGTTTTATTTTAATATGCTAACCAAAGATTTTTGTTCTCTGCCCCCAAGGGGATTTTCAACTTATGATCTCCATTTTAAATGGAATTTCTGCCCAGTCACCATTTGCATGCCATTTCCTATCTATAAGTCTGCACCCCTACTTTTCAGCACTGACGGGTGCTCACACAATATAAAAGTCAAAAATAAGAATGAGGAAATGAAGTTCTGCCAAAGCCTGTGTACATGGGAAATGGTGTTCCTCAAAGGTTTACATAGTGAAAAAATATGGGCTGGTTTTCATGGAGACCATATCCCCACCTAATTTCAAATTCCTTCTCTGGAGTGTGGTGTCTTTTAAATAAAAGTCTCCAGATTTTTTTCATGTGGGGATACAAATATCTCTTTTCCCTTCCTCCCTCATGTCCCAGGAAACATCTGGCCCAATTTTTTTGTTGAAATGTTCTGAAGAATGTTCACCCTGAGGTACAGCTAACCAGGAAAACTATTACCCCAGCTCTTAAAGTTTGTTGAAGTAATAGGTTATTGAAAACAGAATAGCCTAGAGAAGCACAAATCCCACAATGAGGAGAGCAACATGTCGTTAATGGAATATTATCTGTATTTGAATCTCTTGGAAAAAATCAGAAGAGTATTCTTCATTAAGAAAATTTTGGTACTTAGAAGAAAAGGAAGATTGGTACCACAAATAGTTTTTTACTACATGTCTTAAAGTCAATTTCAGTCAATTTAATGTGCTGAAGACTTGGTCTGTAATTAATGACACTCATGACACTAACTCCCTTTGATGAACTCTGTCCTTGCTGTTATGGTAGCCTGGCCTTTCTCATCTGAAGAAGTACACAAGGAAGTACAGAGTATGGAAGAGACTTTGTCTTAATTATGAATGAACACTCTACTAGGTTATTTCAAGTAAATCTTTCCTTTATTGTTGTCCATCTCTCTTCTCTCTTTTTAATTTGATATTTTTGTTAATCACTATTACCTGGAAACTTTGCTATCAGTATGAGTAATTTCAGATAAGCCCTTTTCTGTTGACTGGTTGATATACTCATTTCTAACTTGTTTGTAGATCTAACAACAGTAGTTGTTCCTTTTTAATGAAAAAAGATTTAAAAAAAAATCAGCTTTTTCTGCGTAATTCAACATACCAAGTGGAAAACAATTGGTTCAGTTAATGTAACTGATCTATTAAAAAACTAAATGTACTCAGATAAAACATATCCATTTTCCTGCCTGTAGACATTGATGTTTCATTGACATGGAAACTGTTGTCTACAACAGTCTGATGACATTTTTTACAGGTGTTGCATAATGTTATTGACAAGAATAATGTTGTTTATATAAGCAAAATCACTGTGTGCAAAATAATCTTATATCTACGTGTGCTTGCTCGTGCAGTATGAACCTACTTACTGCAGGCTACAGTATTTGATCCATAGCTATCAGCATTCAGCTGGCAATTTGATTTAGAAAATATAGCCTGAAAATAGCTTCATTTCACATATATTACATTCTGACTGCTGCTGTGATTGCTCAGCCAGAGTCCAGCTGCGGAAATGTTAAAACTATTCATCAGGCATGAGTATTCATCAGAGTGGTATTCTTATTTTCCTACACATCACTGGGATGGCAGACACAACTGCTAGGTGAGAGGTGTGAATAAACCCTCCAGCTCTCTTAAAAAGTAAAATCCCCCGTGCACACACTCAGGCACATCAGGAAGCCCAGTGAATTATGCCTGTGCAGTTGAACGGCAATACCTTCTGGGTCCTCCTAATGCAGCTGTATGCAACGTGCTATTTGTCATATCGGTGGATCAGTCTGAAAGAAAATGGCAATCCCAAATAATTACAAAATCACTACTCAAGCTTCCCAACTCCTGCGCTCAGTTTAAAATCATGAAGTTTTTTTTAAAGGAATTATTTGTACTTCCTTTATAGACTCAAGTCTTTAGGGACTAAATGACAAATTAAAACATGCTGGTTTTAAATAAAGGTTGAGACTGACGTGTAATCAGAGGATCTGGAGCTTCAAAAAAAGCCAGTAAAACACAAAGACGTAAAACTGAAGCTAAAATGCTGAAACTGCTTTGCTATAAATGTTCATTGGCTTCAGCAGGAATGGAATTTGGGTCCAACCACAAAGAAAGGCGTATTATCTCAAAAGCCAATTCTGTAACCCTTACTAATTTCATGCCATATATCCTGTCGAGTTCAAAAGATGACATAAGGTGAAAACTGTGTATCTTGCATCCTGAATAAAAAAATGCAGTGAGGCTTACTGCTTCCAGCAGTGCAGTTCCTGACACTGCATCACGCAGGATGTTACTCAAGGCTGAGTCCTGGTGCTAGACCCACAGTTGGCATAAGCCAGTACAACTGTATTGATATTGGTGGAGCTACAGTATTTGACATCAACTGAAGATAAAGTCCATTAACTTCCTATTGTCTCTGCAGCATCTACCCATAGCTTTGCCCTGATACATATTCATATGGTAATGGAGTTAATACAAAAATCACTAGACTACAATATAAACATTTCAAAGGTTGTCCGGCGGTATTCAACAAGAATAAAATCCACTCTGTAGCAGAAGTGCTGTGCATAGCCTATATGCCATTTGTGTCCTAAGTATTTCTTCTATACAAGCTTTGTATAAGACTTTTCTTTAGGACAGAATTCAACTCCTATTGAATATTTGTCTGAGGAGAAAAACAAACAAACAAGCAAGCAGACTAACAAACCAGGCCTAAAGCATTTTCCTAGTGTTACCTGAAATGAAAACAACAAAAAGTACTGCTTTAACAGCAATGTGCTTAATGTAATTCTTTATCACTTGCAGTTTTTGATTCAGATACATGAATGATTGTCCTGGTTTCAGCAGGGATAGAGTTAATATCCTTCTTAGTAGCTGGTACAGCGCTGTGGTTTGGATTTAGGATGAGAACAATGTTGATAACACACCGATGTTTTAGTTGTTGCTAAGCAGTGCTTACACTAGTCAAGGACTTTTAGGTTTCCCATGCTCTACGGACTGAGAAGGCTGGAGGTGCACAAGAAGCTGGGAGGGGGCACAGCCGAACTGGCCAAAGGGACATTCCATACCATGTGACGTCATGCTCAGTACATAAACTGGGGAAAGCTGGTCAGGGGGGCCACTGCTCGGGGACTGGCTGGGCATCGGTTGGTGGGTGGTGAGCAATTGCACTGTGCATCACTTGCTTTGTGCATTATTATTATTACATTATTATTGTTATTATTGTTTTCTTTTAATTAGTAAACTGTTTTTATCTCAACCCACGAGTTTTTCTCACTTCTACTGTTCCAATTCTCTCCCCCATGCCACCTGGGGGTGGGGGAAGGAGCGAGTAAGCGGCTGTGTGGTACTTGGTTGCCGACTGAGGTTAAACCACAACAATGATATTGGAGGAAAAAATTATGTACTTCCTTCTATTAGCATGAATTTGAAGATGACACCAAGTTGGGCGGGAGTGTTGATCTGCTCGAGGGTAGGAAGGCTCTGCAGAGGGACCTGGACAGGCTGGATCAATGGGCCCAGGCCAACTGTATGAGGTTCAACAAGGTCAAGTGCTGGGTCCTGCACTTGGGTCACAACAACCCCATGCAGTGCTACAGGCTTGGGGAAGAGTGGCTGGAAAGCTGTCTGTCGGAAAAGGACCTGGGGGTGCTGGTCGACAGCCGGCTGAACATGAGCCGGCAGTGTGCCCAGGTGGCCAAGAAGGCCAATGGCATCCTGGGCTGTATCAGCAATAGTGTGGCCAGCAGCAGTAGGGAAGTGATCGTGCCCCTGTACTCGGCACTGGTGAGGCCGCACCTCGAATACTGTGTTCAGTTTTGGGCCCCTCACTACAAGAAGGACGTTGAGGTGCTGGAGTGTGTCCAGAGAAGGGCAACGAAGCTGGTGAGGAGTCTAGAGGACAAGTCTTATGAGGAGCAGCTGAGGGAACTGGGGCTGTTTAGCCTGGAGAAAAGGAGGCTGAGGGGAGACCTCATCGCTCTCTACAACTCCCTGAAAGGAGGTTGTAGCGAGGTGGGTGTTGGTCTCTTCTCCCAAGTAACAAGTGATAGGACAAGAGGAAATGGCCTCAAGTTGTGCCAGGGGAGGTGTAGATTGGATGTAAGGAAAAATTTCTTCACTGAAAGGGTTGTGAAGCCTTGGAAGAAGCTGCCCAGGGAAGTGGTTGAGTCCCCATCCCTGGAAGTATTTAAAAGACATGTAGATGTGATGCTTAGGGACATGGTTTAGCGGCGGAATTGGCAGTGCTAGGTTAATGGTTGGACTTGATAATCTTAAAGGTCTTTTCCAACCTAATTGATTCTATGATTCTATAATTCTATGAAAAGGGGTTTAAAAATAAAATACCAGTTTCAGTTAAAGCAACTTACTCTTTTTCAAAAGAATATCAAATAGAGTCCTAAAAGTACCATGCTTTGCTTGGTCTTTGTTTGACAAGATAGTTTAGCTTGTTCTGTAATAACTCAGCTACCATTACAGACATTTATTTTCTGGCATTATTGTACTTTTCTAAAACATCCCAGAAAGCTCAATGCCACTTTAAAGAGTTCATGATATTATTCCAAATAATTAATATGTACTCTGTGAAACTTTACTGTCCTGCTTAAAAAAGGAGAATGTTACCCATCCTGAAATTATTAGGGTAACACACCTACATGCATAGACAAGAAATGTTTACTTTCTGCTCATTAGTCAATGTTTTTGTTTTTGTTTTCCCTAAGATTGTTATTCCTTACTCACTAATCTGTTTTCCATTTCCATGGTCCAGGAACTAGTAACCAGAACTATGAGAATAATCATTTTAAAATTATTATTTTATTCTAGCCAGTGTGGCAAACAAAAGAAGGGGAAAAAAATAGATCAATCTGTTCCTCACTTTTCTTTTCTCACTTAAAAGGATCAAAAAACCACATCTCTCTCAATTAAAACAAAAAACTTAATTTGCGCATCTATTTAAAAAAAAAATCAAGAAGAAGCATCTGACTACTTAAGTATTGTGACATAATTTTTCACAATTACTCCCAATGAAGCTGTAGCATTTTGTATAAATGATTGAACTTCCATGGGAACCCAGAAGTTCATTTCTGAATTAAATTTACTAACCAGCCATTGTCTGTCTTTCCTTCGATGACTATTTAAATATTTAGAGTTAAGCAGATACCACACCAAAGACAGTTTGGGGAGGCCCCTGTTTCAGCATATCCAGAGAGGCATATCTGTCATGGACCTGCATTTCTCTTCATGGGAATGACGTGTTTCAGATGCCAGGAGGTTACAAGATGAAGAGACACAAGGTAACACTAGCTTTTAGCTTGAGCTTCCATCACCTAGCTAGTGCACAATGAAGAAGTAATTAAACTGTGATTTACCTCAGCTGTTTTGGACATGTGTATGTATGGAAATATAAACATAAATGATCAAGCCAAGTGGGATGAATTTCAGGTCATGTGGGATGAATCCCACCCACGTGCCCTCAAGGTAGCTGTAGGCAAGGCTTGGAATGTGTGAAATGAAGGTGCCATTCAGGAAGATTGAGAGGATAATCATCAGTATTTTTAAGAGATGTCACTTAGACAGCCCCAGTTTATATTCCTCCTGGTTAATCTACTCCAGTCTGGAAGAAAAAAGAAAATGGTGTGGGCTTCAACTTGAATTTGTCGCATCATAACAGATAATTTTAATTGCCAGAGTATAGTAACTTCCAAAGCATTTTTTTCTGTCAGTTCCTCTTGTTCTACCATGTACCAAGTACCTGGTAATAAAACAGTATGTTAGTGATCCTCTAATTTGCTAGGACACGTTATGAAATTGGGACCCATGGACTCAGATGCTCTCAGCAGGGGAAGGACGTGAACTTGACTCATCATTTTTCTAACCTGTGAGCTATGGCCTAAGCTACATGCAGTACTATTTGTTTCTTGAGAGCTGAGCCCTGACTTAATTTGGTTCAAACAGATGAACAATTTGGAGATGACTGAAACTGTCTCTGGCTAATGTGGGTAAGAAGATATCTAATAACAATATATATCAAACAAGGTAAAAACTGTACACTAAAATAATAGCACTGTACTTTACAGAGCATCAGTAAGATTTTTGAAACTATAGAAACCCCATTTCCAAAAGAATTTTACTTGCAGAGGATCATTAATCCTACTGAAAGCCAAAGGGACTTAGGCTAGATTGATTTCAGTGGGAGTTAGTCACTTTGAAAATCTCATTAGGGTACCTGTCTACATCTTTACACTCCAAACTTAAATGCTTTTAACATTTGGCTGATAAGTCCCTTTTCAAAATGAAGGTTTAGGCTCTGAAACTACATAGACTTAGATTGTTAAAGATATTTATTATCTTGCAGTGATTTCAGTGGAAATGAGGTACCTAGACGCTTTTCAAAATTCTAACTACCATCAAAGTTAAACTTGAAAAGTACAGTTACTGCATGACACACTGAGCAGCTCAGAGCAATAGGCTGTGCCATCATATTCCAGGGGTTCACACATATATAGACGTTTCTTTCAATTTTTATTTAGGGTAGAAGAAAAAAAAAGAGGGGGGAAGGAAAGATGAATGGATCAGGGTTCAATGTTCAAACATAATTCCAGGTCAGGGTATACATTTTGCATGTGACCTGACCACTCAAGAGCTGCATTAATTTATGGAGAGTTTGGGATTGCTTGTTTATGATGTTTCTGGGAGGGTTTATTTTTAATGTAAGATTTCTGTAAAAGCTTTGTGGTCTCCTCAGTTTCTTTTGGAAAATAATAACTAGATTGAATGGAGCACTTTAGAAGATATTTCATTTCTTGGCTTTTAAAATCAATATTTTTCACACTGTCATGAATATTTTTTGTAGAAGCCTTGGCAGCTATTTTTGTTCATTGTAATTGTGGCTATAGGTGAAGATGGAGTACCTTTCTCTCATTATTAAGAGCTTAGTAGCCCTGAGCTAAAGGCTGCAATTCTTCATGTCACCACTGTGGTGGCAAATAAGATTTTCCATTTAGTTTCTAGTAACCTCATTTGTCAAGGAGACTGTATTTCAAGTTTATACAGATTTAAGGCAAACAAAACTGGAAAGTTAAATGCTCCTTTTGTCATAAATTGAATTAATCCATTAGCAAAGAATTAAACTAATGGAACATTAACACTGCTGATACACTGGCCTATTTCAGACTTTGTGTAACGAAGGTTTGTGAAGTTACTCCAAAAGCTAAATCATCTTTTCATTAATGACAGTTTCAGCATGCTGCCAGCACACTCTCATACACTGACATGAGTTTCATCCAAAAGTATGGATATATTTTTCTCCATGGAATATCTCCCCTTTCTTTAGACTTTATGTTTTTAATTTGTGTGTGTGCATGTGTGTGCATGCACGCAACAATCAGGAGTGTGGATCATACAAAATCTGGCACAGATGCTTAAAAAACTTTAACAGAAGAGTTCTGTTAAAAAGAGAGATCTGTTCTCAAGGTTTTCTTGTGGGGTTTTTTTTTTCCTTTTTTCTTTTTTTCCTCCCCTTCATTTTCCCTATTTTTTTCCCAGTGGTGGTTGAGATAGAAAAGGCCGTGTTAGCAGATAAGAAATGCTAACTCCCTCTCAATCTTCATATGACATGCCTTCTGCACTCGGTGACTAACCCTCACTTCAATGGATAGTTGCACTAAGGGGCTCTGGCTGAAGCTTCTAATCAATGCAAGTGTAGAAATCTGACTGAGGCACTTTTGTACACACTATCTTAGCCAATACCATTTTTCAGCTGTTTTAGATTATCCTGACTGAAACCCATAACTGCTGTTCTTAGCTGCAGGTTTGTGATTTGATGCAATTTAAAATTCAGTGAAAGCATGAAATTGCAAATTACTCACAAAATGAAATTAACATAGCCTGCATATCATCTAGTGTACTGTGCTTTCTTCCCCCTTCTCTCACATCTATTTCTGTTCCTTTAGGGTTCTTGAGAAGCATTTGAAAATTTGGGGTAGGACAGTACTTTTCACATCACAATGCAAACGCTTAGGGATTCCCAGAGGCTGCTGTGGAAATTAGGATTTCTGAACACCCAAAACTTTGATTAGGCATGCTAGAAAGGGACGTGAGATCATACAAATATCTTTATTCTACTATGCTCCTGTTGAATGCAAACAGTGAAAAAAGCTCCAAATTTTTGTAGTGGAGTTTATGGTTCTGAATAAAACTGAGTCATGTACCATCATGGAAAAGGCTACAGTAAGAATAATTTCTTATGTCAGATCAGATCGGGGAAGTCCATGACCTTTGATGTTCTTTTGAACACTTTCTGGCTTTGCTTTGTAGACAAATTTTCAGCAATTTCATATTTATTCTTCCTTTTCCTGATAAAATTACCTTCAGTCTTTCAATATGCTCATTGATTCAAATTCAGGGAAAAAATGAAACTCAATGGAACTTTTTAGATCATGTATATCTTGTTAATTCCTCATTATCTTGATGACAAAAAAAAAAGAAAATAAAACTCTAAGAGTTAATGTTTGCATCTTACATTTTATTTTAGTTCTGCACATTTTTTTCAAAAATATCTGTCGCTTAAGTTTCATATGATAGATGGATTATTTTTATACTTTCATTTTTATTTCTTCTCGGGAACTGAAATATTAATGACTAGACTTTTGAAAATCCACTTTGTCACTTACTAAGCATTTACAAAATGGTTAGATTTCTATAATTGAAAGGTATTTGATTTTGGTCATTATTATTAAAATTAGTATTTTCTTGGCAACAGTAGTCTGAAAAATTAGTCTTAGATGAAGAAAGTATTTTGTTTTCAGGGTTTGATTGAATTCTGATTCAAAAAATGTATCTCTGTCATTTCTGTAAGGCTGTTTGATCTGACGGGGTAACATTTCTTTTCTCATTGCATAACAAATAAAATAACAAGAACAAATCAAATTTTCCACATCCTTTTAGCAATCCATTTTTTAAATATTTTTAAAACCTGAACAAGTTCCCTAGCTATTTTCTTGTAGCAAAAGTTGCTACTGTTTTATAGTAGCAGTAAAATATCTCCTTTTTCCACCATTCCTTTCTATCAGATTATTTACAAACTCAAATACTTTAAAGCCAAGAATAATCTCTTAAGGGCATCAAAAATCTTACCTAAATTCATTTTGTTATTAAAAAAATGTATGGAGAAATGTGTTCCAATCACAACAAAACAAAGTGAACATTGATTTATCAATAGATGTTTCTTATTTATACATATTATTGTTATTATTTTGGTTCGGTTACTAAGGTTTCTACAAAGATATTCACAGTGGCCACCTGTACTTCATGTGAAATTCCACAGATTTAATTCGTTTGTGTGTGCTGAAGAACCGTTATTGCTATTTTTATCAATAGTAGAAATAGACTGACTGTGCTTTAGAAAGTACCTTTTTATAGACAGAAAGAACACGTACTCCATTTCTATAACTTTTAACCAAAGGAGAAATTAATCTGGTCATATTCATACTCCTTTTCTTTTCATGACTTAAAAATCAAAGTTTTTCAGGTTTGTTCCCCGCTAGCTGACTGAATACCAGATTTTTCCCAGTGTTCACCGGGCACATTTTCCTTTCCTGAGCCCCATGATGCCCAGGTACAGAGGAGAGCATGCAGCTGGTAGGGAGGCAGACCTCACCAACCCCGGGGCTTTGCACAGCAGAGTGCTGAGACCCGGTACCTCTTATGCTGCCTGCAAAATCTTCATTCACTGTGGATTTCACTACTGGATATAGATAAAAGAGTGTTTACCTGAAAGCATAAATTTCAAAGAGGAAGCAAATTGACAGTAGCTAAGATAACCAAATCCCTTGCTAAGCTTGTATTTAGCAATAAAAATATTCTGTACCAGCTTGAGTATCTTGGTTAGTTTCTACTTCTCTGTTCTTCAGATTAAAAACTTGATTCTGTCCTTATTAAGATGCAGTTTCATTGCTGAAGAAGCTGGCTCCACAGCTGACAACGCTACCAACTCTTTCTTGTCTCCAGGCATCACCCTACTGCTCCATCAGTTTTGCTGGCACAAGCATTTGTACAGCCATACCGTAAACAAGATCACAAGTGCTGCCTAGCAGTCTTCATTGGCAGTCAAATGAGATATTTTCTGTCAGAAATGCAGATCTTGCCTGCTGACAAGGAGAGGGATCCTTATGTGATATATGATTTTTGAAGCACATTCATTGTTTTAACAAAATCCTTCAGCACAGTCATATGCTTATAAACGTTCACATTCTTAGTAAAAAATTTAAGCATTGGCTAAGTATTGTCCCATTTATTTCAGTTGACATGACACATACACCTGAAATTAGATGAGTGTTGAAGTTCACCTAAATGATGTCTCATTTTCTGAAGTTTTCTTATGATGAAACATCAATGTGAAATATATACTTTGATTAGAGAATTTAACCGTGACTCTGAGTATTCCACTCTTTGAATCTGATCTACAATACTAAACCCTCATTAGCTACAAATCTTTTGAACACTTAGCTGTTCACAAGACAGAGGAAAATTATATTGTTATAGTCATTTTTTAAATCATTTTGTCACCATAGTGTTCTACATATTCTAATAGTCTAGTTTTTGTGAGCTGTATTAGAGTTACAACAGCTCTGGGAGCTTTCTTGATGAATTCTCAATGGTCGGTTCCATTAAACAAAGATTGGTTTGCATGACTGGAAATGAACCAACAATGGGTTCAACGTGTTTTATATATATTCTTGGTTGGAAATATGTTATTATTATAATGTGTCATTTGTATTTCCACTATTTTGAAGGAGTAGATCAGTTATCTAGTCTGCATACTGAATAATTCAAAGAAGTGTTCTCTATTAAATATTTAATCTATTCAAAATTATACAGTCCCAATATATATCAGTTAAATGCATACATTTATGGAAGCCCACTTTTATTAAACCAAATTAAATATTGAATCAAATTTAATAATTAAACCAAATTACTTAGTGGATCAATTTAACACATAACTTCAATTTATGCCACCATAATCGAATAACAGAGGAATAAATATTGAATGGGTTAAAAGTAACCATACTTATCTGCTGCTAGAAATATTTCTTCTAAACTCAATAATTAAGAGGTGTGTGCATGTGAATATGCACAGACATATACTCCTTTCTTCTGTTGATCTTAAACTAGAAAAGAGAAAATGTCTGCCACTATATAGGCCACTACAGGCAAAAAAGACAGTAAAAAGAAAATGTACTTTTGGGTTTTAGAAACCTATTCATTAATTATCTAAACTTAATTTAGTAACAAAGGACTTGTTAGGGGTGTCCTTTTTCAAGCCCCTCTTCCTTTCTTGTTTCCAGCCTGAGCTATGCACCATTTTACATAAACCAAAACATTATTGATCATATTCACCTATTATTTCTTTGGATTTGGTTAAAGGCAGCAGAGAAAATCTTACATATTTACTATCACAGATGCTAGGAGTCCATGTGCACCTGGACATCATTTAGCAAAAATGGACTCATAAGCTGTGATGTGCTGTAGGCTATTTCAGCTAGACCCAGAAAAAGTATTCATTTGAACTGAGCACCCAAAAACCTAGTAGTTTGGTGTATGACACTACTTTTATATAAAACTAACTCTCCATCTTCTTTATGAAATAGCTCTTTCTAGTCCATTTCAAATTGTAGTTCAGCAAGAAACTGACCTTTTATTATTTACCTGCAGTGACAATTATGTGTGTATGACAAGTATAGGACTCTAATAGTCTCACTCACTTCACAGATATACAGGGTCAGTCTAAAACAGAGGTGGACGGCCACATAGGGTTGATCCACATCACCAGTACTTGGACTTTGATAGATAAAGACAAAGTGGCTTGTCATAAGTCATCATTTAGCCAACCTTGTAAAATACCTTACTCTAACTAAATATATCCTACATAAAAATGACAAGGAATAAACAGCATCACAGGGAAGAAAGATGGATAAAATCGAGCTAAAATTGAACTATCTGAGCAACAGGAACACCAAAAAAAAAAAACATTTGGTATCACACGTCTGGAGCAAAGAGATAGGAGAGCACAGAATGAAGGGACTAGAGCTTTCTTGCTTCCATCAGCAACTGCTAAAACAAAGTAATATATAGAAATCAATACAGAAAGAAGAGATTGGTTTTGGCATCACTAAGTTTAAGGACCAAACAGAATAAAATTCTCCAAAGGCAGGAAGTTCTTACAAATATTTGCATGATCCAGAGCCTTGTGAGATCTATGCACAGGGAAGTTCTATGTGTACCATTGTTGTGGCTTAGCCCCAGCCAGCAACTAAGCACCACACAGGCGCTCGCTCACCGCTCCCCACGTCTGGTGGGATGGGGGAGAGAATCAGAAGAGTAAAAGTGAGAACACTTGTAGGCTGAGATAAGAACAGTTTAATAATTGACATAAAATAATATAATAATACTCATACTCCTACTAATAATAGTAAATTATAACTAAAAGGGAAATAACAAAAAAGAGAGAAATAAAACCCAAGACAGACAAGTGATGCAAATTAAAAACAATTGCTCACCACCCACTGACCAGCGCCCAGCCTGTCCCCGAGCAGCGGCCACGCCCCAGCCAACTGCCCCCAGTTTATATGCTGAGCATGACACCACATGGTATGGAATATCCCTTTGGCCAGTTGGGATCAGCTGTCCTGGCTGTGCCCCCTCCCAGCTTCTTGTGCACCTCCAGCCTTCTCGTTGGCAGGCCAGTACAAGAAGATAAGGAGTCCTTGACTGCTTAGCAACAGCTAAAACATCAGTATATTATCAACATTATTCTCATCCTAAATCCAAAACACAGCACTATACTGGCTAGGAAGAAAATTAACTCTATCCCAGCCGAAACCAGGACAACCATATTTCCTGAAGCTGATATTGTTCAGCTTTTCTGCAGCAAGAAAAATCAAAAAAGAAAGTGCTTGAGAGAAGACCTGTAGCCTAACAATTGACCATATTTCTTTAAAATGTGTGATAATGCCACCTAAAGCTGTTTGGTCTAGCTTTGTAGTGAGAAAAGAAAGAAGACAATCAGCAATTTGGCAACTGTGACATTCCTTGATGCTTTCAGTCTGGTTACATTTTTAGAATGCCAAAAGACAATTTTATTCATTGGGAGTGCATATTCTGAAAAAAAATCCAGAAAACAAAATTGTTTCAATTATTAATTATAGTTTATCATAATTTAAGGGTTTTCTTACTAGTCCTTCTTGTAAATTCTGATCATTTTTGTTTCATTAGACAGATTATAAGTTTCTTAAATTAATTTAAGAAATTTAACTTAAATTAAGAAATGAAGAAATGCTTTCTCAGTCTCAGTGCGTGCCCTATCTGTATCTCAGCTACACACTGGGGTGATATGGGACCCTTCAACTCAGAGTCCATCAAAAGAAAAACAGAGTGAGCAGCTCACTAGCAACTCCCTCTAAGGGATATTTAGTCAGTGGAAGAGGGGCCAAAGGATAAAACAGCATACTCTGGGAAGCGAAAAAGCAACTGTGCACAGCAACTTTTTAAAAAGTATGTAATACAACTTCTTTCAACTTCTTCATTTCCCGAATGTAACGTATCAGAAGCAGACATCTGCAGGCTTGAGCAAATGTTTGCATTTAATATCTGAAGTCCATAAGTGAAACCAAATCAGCAGAATTCAAAGGTGTGCTACCCTCAGTGCACCTTCATCTCTCTCTCCTCTTAAGCTGTACAAACCAGGAGGGAGAGACAACCATCTTTTTTTTTTTTTTGTAAATAAAGTTACAGTACAGTAACGCCTGTACTGATATTTCTCACTTTGGATTTTGAAAACAAATCAACTTTCTCTACATATTTTATTAGTGATGCAACACAACAAGAAACACCACCATTTTTTGGATTGGCATAATGGGTTTTTTCCTACTTTCACACACTGACAATATAAATGACTTGTTCACCTAAGTCACAGTCTAGTGAGATTTTGAACAGGTTTTGTATGGTGTGTGTGCCTCCATCTCACATAACTCTAAGCTCTTGAAGAGTACAAGCTGAGAAAGGGCAGGATTTTTTTTTTTCTGCATGTAACTTGCAGGTATTCAAAGAGCTTCACTTTTGCCTTTTTAAATCAATCTTAAAATTAAATACTGTGTAGAAGCAGCAGTATTTTGACAGATTCTTCAGATTTGAAAAGTAGAACAAGTCCAAGTGCTAGGAGGAGCCATAAGATACAGCAGTAGCCCTTAAAATGCCAGTTCCTCACATCCTTTCTTTTTGCATCCTGCCACAGCAACACTTTGCTTTCGAACAGTACAAAATTTGACATGCTGTTACATCGTGTCAGTTTTGCTCAGAGGTAAGATGATGCTAGGACTCTGACTCCTTTCAAACCCTTCCCTGCCTTGGGAACCTCTCCTCCTGCTCTGGAGTCTAAGATGGCATAGAAAGAATGTTATGGAAGGATTCAGACATGTCGTCTTGCATAGCTTGATCTCAATAGTTTACTCAGGAATGTAAGTAGATTCAGACTCCTTTTTCTTCCTCCATGTGGGGTCAAATAGTGTGTTTTACAATCGAGTCCCTGTAGAACTGAGAGAAAAGAATGTGTGGCTCAAGTCAGAGGAATTAAAACGGGTAAAATACCAGAATCAGAACATTAAAGGGCATATCCGTATTTTGTGTATATATTGGTTTATACTGAGTGAATTTAGATAAATACGTGTGCAGTCTTTCAGTGGAATGGATGAGAGAGTGGGAAATGAAAATACTGTAATATGAAATTCTATTTCAATATAGTATGTTTTCATAGTAATAGGAACATAAAAATGTGGAAATATTAAAACAAACAAAAAACAGCTCCCCTTCCAAACCCCTGAATTTCCCAGTATTGCCTAACTTCAGGAGAATTGTCTAGTCCAACAAGAAGCTGGGGTGTAAAAATATGTATTAGTGGGATCCTGCAGACCTGCACTAGCTGCTGAACTCACAGTACTACATCACTGTGAGTGCAGGTGCTAAGCTTCATTAGAACAAGTCCTTTTTATTTCCTCTGTGACATTCTCTCTTCTTTCCACTAAAGCCAGCATTTTCTCACTTCCCTTGGCTAGATGACTGTACAGCTTGGGTGTTCAAGCCAAGTAGGGAATTACAGTATTTAATTTTGAAAAAGCAATTGGGAGGATGATTATCAAAGGTTATCTGGGAAAGGAAACATTATGAAATAGATTTCTGCCAACTCCTAGGCTTGTTTGCAGGTGCACAGGGACATGAATAGCTCCCTCATGCAGATCTCAGCGCTGTTCTGAGCCATCACCAATTCCTTCTGTCTCCAAGACTTCTTGAGTGTGTGAGATGCTTAAGAAGAGGCTGGCTGGAAGGAAGGTAGCAAGAATGGCTCCACCTTTTATCTTTGCATCTGCCACATTGCTGAGGAGAGAAGTATACTCCACTTAGTTGAAGAGAGATGAGCTAATCTACCAATATATTATTTTTATCTTTTGGATGGCTATGAGTACATGACTCACATTTGACTATTTTAATGCAGACAGCAATCAGATACTGGTGAACTTTACTCGGGCTGGTATTCATTTCTTCACTTCTCCAGGTTTAAGCCAAGTCTAAAAGTTAGATTTAGAGCCTGATTAAGGCACCTACCTACAGATTAAGACAACTGCTAACTGTAGTGCAAAGTGTCTTCACTCACAATGTAGTCAGTGGAGACAAAGTCAGTGCAGAAAGTAGAGATGAGAGAGCAATTCAGCACACCCTAAAGTGAAATTAAATACTTCCTTTATGATGGGACTTAGCTGCCTAAACATAAGTGTCTAGTGTCACTTTAGAGGCTTTGAGTTCCCCCAGCCTACATAGATCCCAGTTTCTAACTGCTGCTTTTTGAGTGTGAGCCCTTGTGTTACAATGGACATTCGTTGGTCCTTGCAACACATCCACCAGCCTGTGCAGACGTACTGCATAAAATTGTGCATCTGAAATGCTATTAGACATTTGTGTTTAGACAGTTCATGTCTGTCAGCCGAATCGCTCCCTAAGTTTCATATACAGTAGGTGCTAAATCTCTGTAGGTTATAATGGGAATTTTAGAGCCATGACCTTATTTTAGCTGAATACCACAACGGTGTTCAATATCGTTTGAGAAGCCCTAGAACATCTAAAATGCATGTAAAAGTCTGGAGATGTGACAAAGACCTGTGGAAGATCTGCTCTTTTCAGGCCAGGTAGAAAGTCTCAAATGTCTAAATGAGCAGTAGATGCCTGCGTGCAGACAACCAAATCAAGTTCTTGCTCACATGTACACATCTGCATACTGACTCCTCAGTTCAGATGCCTTAGGGTGCAGTCCACTGGCTGGCTTCACTGAATGAAAAGACTTTCAGATTGAAGATCACATTATCTAACCTTAAAAGTTTAGTCCATGCTCTATGTCACAGCTTATGTCCTAAAATCTGCATGAGTTTATGTAGCATTTTGCCATTTATAGCATCCAAATGTCTCTCCATTACGAAGAAATTCTGTTGATCTGACTTCATTACTATTCATTCTTATTAGACAAAATCAGTTCCTTTGGAGAGGTCCCAGAAAGGAGACACTTCTGATTGTGTGCTTCCTGCCTCAACTAAAGAGTAGTGCTTAGTTTGTTGGTTTCCTTTGCTGTCCTACTGTGAGATCACAATGTAATCTTCAGTCAAGTGGAGAAAGAGGTTTTCAAAAATCATCACTGTCCTCATAAACAGCTGCTGATTGTTCATCTTCCTGAAAATGTTACATCTTTCACAGGCTTACTAGACAAGTCTTCCCTAAATAACATTGTAAGGTGATCAACTTACTTAAGAGATTGAAACCTATTAAATTATATTTTTCCTGTAATTATCTTCCTTTTTGTTTTGAGCTTATGTTAGGAAGGAGGAAATGCATCTTTCAGATTTCAAACTGCAAATTATATTTGTGCTGCTACATACCTAGAGAGAGGATGCTCATTGTACTTACAGTTTCAAAACTTTAAAACCTGAAATATTTGAGCTGACAATTTAAATCTGGTGTTCCAGAAAGAGAAATTTTTGCAGTACTAAATGCCCACAAACTGGGGTATCATGCCTGTGACCCACAGAGGCACCATCATCAGATTTGGCTTCACTAAACTTTTTTGACATGTGTGGGAAAACAAATTAAATTATGACATATAAAGCATATATTTGCAACCTGCATGAAGTTTATTATTTCATTAGCAGGTGATTTGCAGGGTTATTTCATAAAACTAGTCAAATTACAGAGGAGAATGTAATCCAAGAGTCTCTCAAAAAGGCTGCTTCTCAGACAAGAAGCAAAGGAAGGTTGCAAAATACATCTAAGGGACAGACATCCTAAGCAGCTCTTGGGGAAAACCTCCAAAGACAATCTGCTCCCATGTTAATTTTTTTCCTGAAAAAAAACAGCTCTTGGGGGAGGGAGTCTGTGAAGAGGGGGACAGATAGGAGTGATGTTTTGGGATGTCTGTGTTTGTCTCCAGCCAACACAGGATAAGAAGGTCTCATGTGAAAATGCATGTGGATGTTCCTGTCTCCCTGGGAGATGTGCTGCCGTGGCTTGAGGCTCAGACAGGGCTCATGCTGCTGTGCCCAGCTGCCAGCAAGGCCAGACACGTGCTCTGGGTCCCCAGGAGCTGCTCTGTGGCAACACCACCCACAACGCCTTCCTTTTGATGCTTTCTCCAGAATTAAAATGGAGAAGAAAACACCTCAGTCAGTCTGGTCAAACTTAAATTACAGATCCTTCTGAGGATCAGACAGGCTTCCAGGTTTTCCTTGTTCTCTCCAGTTTTTGTTTTTTGTTTGTTGTGTTGCCCTGATTTTCATTTTCCTGCACTCTCAGAGAGATACTCTCACTAGAGACAGGTGTTAGCTAACTACTGATTTAATTTTCACAAGACTGGTTGCTGTTCTGTCTTCCTCTGCTACACTGTTGTACATAGAGTGAAGAAGGAAAAGGAGAGTTAAACCTACAGTTCTCAGTCCGGAGGAGGGGGCCGTACCCTAATGCCCTCTCAAGAAAATAGTCTGAGAAGAAGTAATCCTGGCAAATAAAGTCCCCAGGTTGCTACTGGAGTGATGAGGCCAGGTATAAGGGTCAAGCTTAGTCCCACCTTTAAAATGGTATACTGATATGTCTTAGTCACACATTATCAGATTGGACCTATGACAAATGCAGGAGTAGCTTTTTTTGATAAAAAAAATCAGACAGAAACTGAGCTGCCAGTAACTACATTTAAAGCAATATTGAGTACTATATAATATTTAGTATTTAAAACATTTGTCCAGTGAGCTGAAGACAGGGATTACATTCCCTCCTCAGCTTTAGAAGTTCAGATGCACAGCTCTTTGTCATGAAAAACTGAAATGCACTTCACAGAGAATGACCTGGAAGGAAATTTCTAGTTTAGTTTAGTATGAAATACTCAAGTTTCACCATACAGAATCTTAAATTACAAAAATGAATAAAATGGCTCTTCATGTAGAGGATGATGCAGAGACCTGTATGTTCTGTGGACAGCAAAGACTTTCTCATGCACCTCGATTTGTAAATGTTACTTCATTAATGCCTTTATCTCTGAGACAGATGTTCATCTGTTTAACTTTAGCCTTCTAAAAATTGTCTACTCTATGTAGTCAATCAGAGAGGCTGGCATTTCCGAAGAATGATTAATCTGCTTAATGATTCTGTAGGTCCCTATTTCTTCCTTTGACTACATAGTTCAACACCTTGCTTAGGTGGCCATGCAGGGATGGGATTCAGTGGCTTAAACAAAAGCACGTAGTGCCACTTGTGACTCCTAAAGTATTGCAGAAATTTGCACACAGCTGAAAGATATTACAGAGGATGTAAGAGGGACTGCAGAGAGAGGAAGGTCAGGCGGGATGCTCCACCTGACACTAGATGACCAGCTGGGCAACTTAGACCCATTTCTAATTTGTAGACAGCTAAAGATAGATGAGTCAAACCCCACTCCAAAGTTCTAAATCAGATTCCCAACACTATACCAACAGTAAGCTAACTTTACCCGGCTACAGCAGAATCAGTAAGGTAACAGGTCTAAAGCAAAACTGTGTTGTCGTCCACAAACAGTGTTTAATGAAGATTTACTTCAAAGACGTGAGTTCAAAGATGTCTTACCATTCCAGCATCCCACATTGGGTTTCTAGCCTGACTTGCCCTTCAATGCTTCCCATTCATGGAGGAAGCAGGCAGGACTGTACTCTTAACTTACCATGTGGTATATGCTGTCCAAATCTAATACCACAAGCACTGCAAACAGCTGTGCAGAAATTCAGGTTAGTTAGACCCATTGACTTTCTGGTTTTGGCTTACATAATGGTGTTTCTAACATTTCCAGATGTATGCTTCATATGAGGAGTAGTGTTCATTCTGTGGTGACATTGTTTACTTATCTAAAGTAAAAATCAATTTATTTTCTTTTCTAAGAATTACTATTGCACTAGAAGAGCTTCTGCTACATCAGATCTGCTACTGAACCTCAACTGGCAATTTAGAGATAACTAAAACCAGCCAGAAATAATTCTACAAGTCTCAAATGTGATACTGAATATGGAACTGCTTTCCTTCAATGTGATCGCTTCAGCCTCTTATCCGAGCTACTATTCATACTCTGACCTTTAGCCATGTGCTTTATTTTTCCTTTTAATAGGGAACTGATGAATCCATCTACCTGTTGTTGGATTTGTTGCCCATCAATTCTGAGCAGTAAATTTCACTGCCTACCCACTAAAAATTCAAATAATAAAATGTGTCACATATTTCTTTAAAACTAAGGCATATTTATTCCAAGTATCCTTTAAAAGCCCAATCGATAAAATTGCAGTACATAACATATCTGTAGTTTGCAATGTAGAAGGAAAACAGCCTCTCGAAGATATGTATCATAATAAAAAGTACAAAGCAATGAACATATAAAAACTATAAAAAACAATAGTGAAATATTAGTGTGATGCTAAGTAACAGCTAAAGTAAGTAAAATCAAAAATTACTGCAGTAATAGAAATCACAATTTTAAAGGTCAAAGTTTTCTATGAGATTAATGCATAGCCATATCCTTCAGTCTTTCCTAATCTAAGGACTCATGAACTCCAGCTGGGAGTACACCTTAATCAAGACTAAACAATACTGCCCTAATATTTGAGAATTAGCACAGACAAATCCTATAGACATAACTGGTCTTTATAAGGCAGGAGGATGGGCATTCAAAGTCCTTATCAGAACTGTTTTTCTATAGTTCTCTGAATTCAGATGTTAAAAAGACTAGGTTTTGCCAATTAACTGGAAATACAGTGATTTCCAATATTCTGATATGAATCTACTGTTAGGCAGGACTTTTTCAAAGGGAGAGTCAAGAGTCTGCACACATTCATTTCCCAATAGATAGTGGGTTTGCACAAGAGATATGATGAGCTGTGGCAACATAAAGATATCTTCAGTCTTATATAAAACTAGAAACTGGAACTGTGTTGCAGTCTTTGTCATGTATGCATTTCAGACATCCTCATCACATTTATATGAGCTAGAAATGAGATACTAAAGACAAGGTTTTCTTTAGCTTTTTTTTTTCTTTTATTCTAAGCTTCTTCAGTTTAAGTTTCCTCTTACAGACAGTGAATTTTGAGTATATCTTTAAGAAAGAAGCTAACAAAATGTGCAATTATATACCCCAAAATGACTTGTGATGGCAAATTTAAAGAATATGAATCTTCTGGTAATAAGTTTGCCTGAAAAATTAATCTGGTATTCCAGTATTCACTTTCAATGGTAGAGATAGAATCATAGGATCATAGAATAGTTTGGATTGGAAGGGACCTCTAAAGGTCATGTAGTCCAACTCCCCTGCTGGGGGGACCACCAGTGAGACATTAAAGATTATTATGTGGACTACTTTGCCATGAGATGCTCCTGCAATAAAGCAAATTTAAGAGGAATAAGACTGTTTTGGAATCCAGTTGAGGTGCTTTAGAAATGTGCCCTCTGGCAAGCATCATCAGGCCTTAGGTAATGCAGGCCCCCAAATGTATCAAGCTCCCCTTTGTAAACACATTGTTAGCATGTTCAACATACTTGTGAATTTACAACCAATTAAGTCAAGCTGTAGAGCCTGTGCTTGTTCTCAGCAGTAGACTTACTTAATGATGAATGCAATGCATTAGAAAGGGAAAAGAATGAATCCCCTTTCCCCTGGCTGGTGAAGCTGCACCAGGACACTGGGCAGTAGTGTGGGCATGGCTGGAGGATCAGGAAGCAGAGCCATGCATAGAAATGAATGTTCTGATTTACCAAAACGTTCCCTTTGCCTCGAGTATCAAGTTCAACACCTTGCAGCCGGGGGGGGTGGGGGCGTTTAACTGGCCAAAACCTCACCTTTTAAGCTTGACATGCCTATGTTAGGTAACTGAATTAGTTGCTCATAGATTCAAATCTTTCCCTGTACTTCAGATACTTCAGTCACCTTGGATCTGTCCTGTAGATACTTAGGGTAACAACCGCAAAATCTCACACAGAAAGAAACAACATCTTTACATTTCCACCCATTATTCTTCATTCACATCTGCCATCCTCAGTCTCTTAGCCTTTAGGATATCACTATCCACCTCTGCACTTCTTAGGACCCTTTTTTGGGTGATGAATTAAGCTCCCTGACCAGAAGAGTATAGTTTCATGTTGCTGCTTAAAATAAAGATTGTCTTGATGAGGTGTAGTTTGTCTCAGAGACAGAAAGAAACCACGGTTCAATTTCATGGAGGGGGATCATGACAATGGGAATATCTTCCATTGTGAAGATGAAAGTGTGTGGCTTTCAGATATTCCAATCCATGTCACTAGTTATTACTGCTGGGTTGGTTAAACAGGTCATAAATCAAAGTGTCCTTGTCTGTGACAGGCAGGCAAGGTAAAAGTCTTACAGGTTCATGCACTTACATTTGTTATGAACTTTTGTTTCTTGATCTTTGAAAATTACACAAAGGTTTAGTTAATTAAACAACAAGAGAAAACTACAGGAAACACCTTCAGTTTCTTTTTTCTTTAATAGTCTCAAAAATCCCCATAATAGTTTTTACATTTGAATCAAGTTTCTTAACAGACATATGGTCATAACAGAGAAATCATTCTAGTCAGTAAAGCCCTAAGCTAAGCCCAAAATAATTTGATCATTTGTAAATCATTGTCACTTGAATGTTTTTGCAATACGGCTTAATTATAATTTAACACAATGTTAAGCTTCTGGGAAAAGACCTCCATTAAAAGGTACTTCCTGGGAAAAGTGGAAAATTAAGAGCTCTCAGCTAGCATTGCACTTTATTATTCATGTATAATTCTTCTGCACCACTGAACATCTGCTGATAAATTTGATTCAAGTTTCCATGATAGCTTTTACCCTCATCATTCAATCTCTGCATGAGCTTCGTATCTGATGAGAATTGATGTTATTTACTTATTGTTCAGAATTCTTATTCTATTTACAATTTAGTCCAGAAAGTCATCAGGTAAATTAAAGATTTTTATAAAGACCCCCCTTCCCCAATTTAAAAATAAAATAATAATCTTGATTTAGAAGAGAATTTCTGTAGATTCCCTGGAAGCTAACTGACAGATGGTCACCTTGGCAGCATGCTGCAGTAGTGCAACCAAACATTTATTAAGAGTTTCTGATGCAGAAGGTGATCAAGAGCATCAGAAGCTATTACTTCTAACTCTGAGTTTTGTCAATCTTTTTTTCCTTTGTGCCTCCACATTTATAGATAAGCTTAAATCCAGATCAAATATAAAAGTTCCTTTGAACAACTACAGATCTGTCATATTGATTTGGTGTATGACTTTGTTCCACGTGATATAGTTATTTTCCATGTGGTTAGACCATGGAATTGAGGGTTTAGGTTTCTTAAGTCCATTCTGAGATCTCCCACTGAATCACTGTCTGGCCTTTAAGAAGTCACTAAGATCAAGCTTATCAGAAATGCTTACCAACATTTCTATTTAAGCCAACCATTTATTTGTACCAACCTTGAAACACCCATAGTGAGTGAATCCTCTTAATATTCCTAGCCTTAATCTCTGTATGCATCTCTTCAACTACCTTTATAAATGCAATAAGGCTACCTTATTTTGGACAGTTATGTGACATAACACCCTTGAATCTCTCAGAAACCCTTAGTAGAAAGGTCTGAGTATAAAATCAGACTTCCAGGATTATACACGATAAAAGGGACTATTACTAAACCAGAAGTAATGAACAGCAAATGCTAAGTTTGTTCCCAAATATTCATGATACAGAACATCAGCACACACAGGAAAGGGCAGGCAGTAGCAACTGAGTTCTGCTTGCCCAAAAGTGCATCAGGAACGGTTAGGCAGGGGTACTAGGGGGCTAGCTGAAGTGGTCATATGCCAGCCAGCAACTCACCCAGAAGGGAAATTCCCATCCAAGAAGAGAGGGGATGTCTTCATTCCCTTTGCAGCTTCTCTTCCCTTTCCCAAAGGAAACAAAATCATGCAAGAATTGCGAACAGACCTTTCCTTTCATCCTGATCAATTTACTTTATGGATTCTGTAGCTTTCATTGTAAGATGCCATCCAACAACCTTGACTATGTTACATAAAATAATCATGTAGTATTGCTGTGGCTACAGTATTCACTGTGTCATGAAGCAGGAAAGGTTAATTATTGGCCTGCACCATTGTCACAAATTTTGTTATCTGAAGTAGTGCTGAAAAGGTAATGCATGAATTGCAGTATGATTTAGCATACTCCAGCTTTTGCTACATTTCTCTTTCTATTTTCATTGTCAATTGCTCAGGCTGTCTTTTGCAAACCTCTTTTATTCTCTTTTTTTTAGATTATTTTGCAAAACTAACACTTTTGAAACATGAAAGAAAAAAGTCAATTGCATTGGTGATGATTCTGTCCCCTACTGTCCCTGAGGCAGGCCATTTAGCTATCCTGTCCAGTATACATCTCTACGTATGCATTTTTTTTTTCTTAGTAGCATGTTGCAATAGTTATTATATCCCTCCTTGAGATTACATTGCTATACGAATATTATTAAGTTCATTTGATTGGATGACTTGACCCTTAAAATGTTCTACTCTTCAAAATTACTACTAGGAGAAAAATTCTGCAATCATTTGAGATTTTTTTCACCACTGATGATTTTCTGTTTAATTCTATATTTGAGATCAAAACACATTCTACTTAATAATAACTAGCCAGATCAGAAATTAGGATAGCAGTGTCTACTCATTTACTTCTGAATCTATTTGTACTTCACAGTGTCCACGGCAGCCCACTGATCCTAGAGTCAGCTTCTACATATAAATTGTGGGCACCATATGACCTTTTGTATAATGTGAGTATTGTTGCAGATATGGCATAAGAGGTCTGGATATAGTCTTTTTATGAACTTTCTTCATTTGTAGTTTAAACTAACTATTTTACTTTTTGTACCATACCGTGCCTTTCTGGTGCATAAATAATTCACACTGGTTTGATAACCTGTAAATTAAGCATTAACTTAATTAACCGGCCCACATTCAATGCTGGCTCCGTTAGTTTTTTATAATTAGAGAATGTCTACAGAGCTTACTCATCCAAAATTATTTTTTTCAAGATCTGGGGCAATTCACAAGGTTTCATAGTTGGACTTCATCAAATGAAACTGCATCTAGAAGGACAGATCTGTAGTGGGCTTGATTTTCTACTGCCTTACTCCTATAGGCAATTACATTTATGCAAAGCACAAACATTACTAAATCAGAATGATAGCATTCTATACCCAGTTTGGACTTGGGTACATTTTTATCTATGCAAAGCAATAAGTATTCAGATTTTTTCTTCTTTCCTTGGTACGGTTAAAAGAATAAAGTGAGAGGATTGATTTTCTTTATAACATCTTTAAACTGAGCAATGCACTCAGTTTATTGCAAAATGAAATTCTGCTGCATCATGTCAAAATGGAGGAAAGGCTGAGGGTCTACAAATACTTACACCCATATGAAATATTTTCACATATTTACCATCAGAAAGTTTTCCTCCAAGATTACTATGATGATGTGCACAGCCAGTTTCTGGCCATTTTGCACTATTTCAGTGGCATAGGGCATTGAATTGCTAGAAACTGTGATACAATTTGTCCTGACTAGTGCAAGGAATTAAACATTTTCTAGAATGACCCTTTTCTTAAATACAAACTGCGTTTTATTTAAATTTGTCAAAAAGTGACAATGGAGGACTTATGAGGGAACAGTCCCTTTTATTTACACATCTGGCATTCTGGAAATCAGTTACTTTTAACTACAAGCAATTATGATAAAAATGCAATTTAGGAAAGTTTCTAGCAGTAATGATAATGAAGCAATGAAATAGATTGTCTGGGGACATTGTGGATTCTCCACTACTGGAGGTCTTTAAGAATAGGTTAGACAAACATCTGTCTGGAATATCATAGCACAGACACATCTTTAGCAGGGAAGTAAAATCATAACACAGTGCCTTTGCTTAAGGTCACAGCCTGCCCCAGCAGAATGGTCCTAAGCAAAAATAGAGATTGTAGTTCCACTGTACAAAATGGGACCAGCTGCATGGACTCTCTACAGGTTGCTGACAATATCTCCATATGCAACAATTTTTCTCTGACATGTGGAATGGTTAAGCAATGACAGTAGCTCCATGGGTATGCACTTTATGTAGTGTGAAGGTTTTTTTGCAACATACTGAAGTCCTTGATCTGCACAGGGGTCTGGGGAGGCACAGCACTGCCACTCTGAGGTAACAAAGGAAGATGGTTCTGCTCTCACTTCTCTGCCCCCTCTTTTGAAGAACAGCCCAGCTTGCTGCCCTGCCAGTCAGACTGAATACTGCTTCCAGGTTTTAGTCTTAAAAGTCATCATTTTTCCAAAATGTGCAAAAGCACATTTACAACAGCAGTATTCCAAAAAAGTATTCATATGAATAATTAAACTGAAACTACAGTTGTCAGAAACACGAGCAAAGTATATGTTGTTCACTATTACCTATGCCTTTTCTGTTCACCTCCTGGGGTACTCTCTAGTTTGACAAACCACTGTGGGTACCTGACTCTCTCCGCTTCCAGGCTCACCTCAGAAGAGCCAGCTGGTGCAGAGCGATGCAGCAGGGGCAGAGGCGCTGTCCCACAGCAGCATCAAATGCAAAAGCATGTCTGGCTCTTTACTACACCCACACTGTAGACAGACATAATAACATTTACGGCACTACCCAGTAGCAAAGAGAGGCTCTGAGTGCTTTCTGAAAGGCTGAGTGTGGTGCTAGTGTGCAAGAGGGGACACGTCCCTTCCCAGCTGCAGACCACAGCCATATATTTTCTTTTTGAGGGAAAGCTAAACCTTTTGGGATTTTTTCCTGCTTGGTACAAGCCTAGAGAAGGCAACTCAGGGTGGGTAAATTAGGCTCTGGGTAGGGAGGAGTACCTCTCTACTGCCAGCAGAAGGTGCCTAAGCAGAGCTCATTCTTGTTAAGCCAGAAGTGCTGTGTAATTTTACAAAGAGTTTAGATTGTATAATCATCAGTGCTTCACATTTCTGCTCCTGCACCACCCCTTTGCTCAGCCATCTTGTATTCATGTAGGCTCATGGGGTACCAGGTTAATAGGATGACGCAAGTTAAAATTAACTTTTTCATTTAAAGTTGGGCAGTTTTAACTGATCGTTATCTGCCCACCAAAGACCATAACGAATATTTGCTCCATCGCAAGTGGGAATGCCTGTAAGGAGCCACAGACAGCAAGAGGGAGAAGGAACCAAAATACCTTTAAAATTTGCGAAGTAACAGCATTTTCCTCCTTGAACCCATTCCAAAGCTTCCAGTTATTGTCCCTTATGCTGCATATATCTGCTTTCTGTATGCTTTTTAATCACTAATGAAATTGCCTCGGTCAAATGCCTGTAATTCAGATTTATTGCATCAGACCAAGAAGCTTAATTCTCATCAACCAGTGAATCTCAGTTCCACTGAAATTTCACTGAAGTCATTGCAGCAGTAAAAATGATGTGAGAGCAGAATTAAGCTCTGTCCTAAATTACTGATTTATTTACTGTGTACAAACTTTAAAGCATTTATTATTTATAGATACAGACATGCAAAATATTGTCTTTCTGTTTATTTTTGGGGAAATTGGGATCATGTTGTTATTTGCTTGTTCAAATATAATCTGTGATTGCATTCAACAAATAATACAAGCAAGATCATTTAGAACTTTTTTCTTAAAGTTTATTTAACATGAAGAGGCTCATTCTCTTTGACCAGTGCTTTGCAAGCATTTTCTCTAATCTTATCTGATACCTTTGATGTAATTGAGAAAAGTCACTCTAAAAGAATGTCATTTTTCTTGCATGCTTTTGTAAAAAAAAAAAAAGTAATGTAATTAAGACTATGCAAAGCAAAGGAAAAACAACAACAACAACAACAACAACAAACCCCAAACACAAAAGCAAAACCAGCAAAAAAACTCTTGAATGCCCAGGCAGAACAAAGGCACGTGCATGTCTACAATAAAAAATTGCTGCAGTCAACATATAAGTAGGTGACCTGTAGATGATCTAATTTTAAAAAATTACATTATGGTGGTTTGAGGGGGGAAGGAATAAAGGAAGGAGGGAAGGAAAGAAGGAAGGAGGTGTTTTAACTACCAAAGGATTATTCATAACAAAATAATTTTATACCGCTTTTATCTCAATAATTTTTTAAGATTTCTAGTTAAAAATGGGTCATGGGCTTAGTGGAACATCATTGAAGAGGATGTAAAACATCTGCTGAAATCTATTTCTGTATCATTAATGCTACAAATAAAAAAAAAAATCACCTTTACTTTTAAGTGTTTGCTGCAAATTATGGTATAAAACAGGAAAAAAATCTCAGAGGAGTCAGTGGGGGTCATTCTATTGCCTGTGCTGTCCACAGGCAACGGATCAAGCCTCTACCCTTGAAGCCACTGGCAGCTCTCTCTTTGACTTTACTCACCAGCAAAGTTACGTCTTTTGAATCCTCAAAGTTAACGCCAACAGTGATCGCTGCTGTGCTGTCACCTGTACAGGCCAGTAGCTCTTCTTGGAGGGAGAAGAAAGAACTGCTTAGATTAGATTAAAGACATGATGCAAAGGAATTGGTATGAACAGCTTCAAGATACACAAGCCTTTATCTGCCTTTGTAAACTACAGGACATTTGAATGGCATTAGATAGTTGAATAGTGAGCCGGAACACAGACATACTGATTTTCTTTTTGTGCAAATGCCTAAAAAATGGCTTTTCCCATCAAAACAGAACCACAAGAAAAGATGCAGAGTAGTTTGTATGTCATCAGTATGTAAGATTTTTCTTGCCATCTTCAATATGGTATGAAAAAGGAAATGTGACCATTCTGTGAGCACAGAGTAAAGATGCCAACATGACTTCTCTCAGTTAAAAAACATCCTTTCACTAAAATAAGTGACTAAGGACAAGAGTCTAGGCAGCTAAACCCCACTAAAATCCAGGGTACAGTTGTCATCAAGGGACTGCAGGAAAAGAACAACATGAAAAAAATTTTCTGACCTAAAGTAGGCCTTGAATGACAGAAAACAAGGAAGCTCCCTTAACCATCTTACTGTGTTTACTCTTTATAATTAGTCTGCCTAGGACAATGTCAGGTTATTTCTATAAATGGTAATTACGCACAAGGATAAGTGGAAGGAATACTTTAGCTATGTTTAAAAGAAAAATCAGTGAACTTTTCAAATTCAAAACTTTGCTTCCATTTCAATTCCATTTCTAAGTGTTGTGGTTTAACCTGGCAGGCAGCTAAACACCACACAGCCATTTGTTCACCCCCCTTCCCCCCTCACAGTGGGATGGGGGAGAGAATTGGAGAGGGGAAAAAAAAAAAAAGTAAAATCTGCAGGTTGAGATAAAGACAGTTTAATAGGACAGAAAAGGAAGGGAAAATAATAATGATGATAATAATAATAATAATAATAATAATAATAATAATAATGATAATAGAATATACAAAACAAGTGATGCACAATGCAATTGCTCACCACCCACTAACCGATGCCCAGCCAGTTCTGAGCAGCGGTCACTGCCACCCCCAGCCAACTCCCCCCAGTTTATGTACTGAGCATGACGTCGTATGGTATGAAATATCCCTTTGGCCAGTTTGGGTCAGCTGTCCTGGCTGTGCTCCCTCCCAGCTTCTTGTGCACCTCCAGCCTTCTCAGTCCGTAGAGCATGGGAAGCTGAAAAGTCCTTGACTAGTGTAAGCACTACTTAGCAACAGCTAAAACATCGGTGTGTTAGCAATATTATTCTCATCCTAAATCCAAAACACAGCACTATACCAGCTGCTAGGAAGAAAATTAACTCTATCCCAGCTGAAATCAGGACACTAAGAATATAATGTTATATTCAAACCCCCTTTTTTTTTTACTAGTAAGACTCCAACAGTAAACATACTTTGTTGATCTGGGTAGAGTGAGACTTGAGGTCCCAGAGTGTGAAAATCTTTCCCACTCCCTTTATTTATTTTTTGTTATTACAACATCTTTATCTCTACTAAGGACAAGGTCTTAGTCCTTTTTATATCTGAGCAGGCCATGGAAGTGTTAAGGAAATGGCAGTGTTTCTACAATGTGCACACATTGCAATCCTTGGCAGGTTTTACACCCTTTCATGCCCTAGGACATATTGTACAACAGATATCCAGCAAAAGGGCAGACATATATCCCCAGAGAGAAATATACCCTTGGTCATCTTGCTAAGTTGGTTTTTGACAGCAGCAACAGAGACCCAGAAGAAAAATGGTCACATCAAATGATCATTTTCAGAAACATTTCAGTGTGCAGTGATGACTAGTTCTCTGCCTGGATTCTGCCTGATTGCATGTACAGGGTCAGGTAGTCACCATATGTTCTGCTAACAAACACTGTGCAATCACTCAGGCAGATTACAGAAGCAAAGAGAAAAGGAGCTTTCAGAGAGGAAGAAGAATCATCAACAAATTCTCCTAAAGAAAAAAGAAAATATTTCCTTAATTTCTTGCACTTACTTATTTACTTCTACCCTGCTTTTATCCATATTTCTTTCCCTTGAAAGAAATTCTTTCTCAAATTGCTTTTCTCAAGTGCCAGTAGAATTTGAGGATTTTTCAACCATTAAAAGCTATTATTTCAATTAACCTTCTATTATTAGCTATATTCTACTTAGAATGGCAGTTCTGAGAAGCCTTGGCAGGCAAGGCAGAGAAACAGCTTCCCCATCTACAAACTGCATTTAATTATTTGTCTTTACACAATACTGTAAACTTCAGTAAAGCACCAGATTTTGCTGCTGCCTAGATTGCTGAGGACCACAGTGATTCAGCTGTTCTTCTATTATGTGGTCCGAAGTGTGGTGGCCATGAAGCAACATAAATAACAGGATGAGTGCCACCATTTTCAGTATTTCTCCTCTCTCTCATCCCAGCAAGACTAACCTGTTGCAATGCAATGTAAAGTTTGCTTCCAGTCATCTTGTTGCTATTACTCATGAATAGCTTCTTACTCTACAAGTGGCCCATTGAAAGTACTTGCCTACATACATCCAGTGTGAACAAAGAAGGCATGAACAGATATTTATTGGTCTTGATAATACTATATTAAGTCCTTTGTTTGTATTTAGGTGATAAGGATTGAATTTTCAGAAGCTGACCTATATCATTTAACTTGAAACTTGCACAACACAGACTCCTGCACATCAAGTACTGTCCCTAGGCTTTTTACATAACGGGAAATAGGTGGTTTAGGGCACAATATATCTGAAATATTTTAGACAACTCTTTTAGGATGAAATGAGCTGCACCTCAGAAGCACCTTGTCTTCATTGGCTGGAAGAGAAGTCTAAGATGACTAACTTAGGTGCCAGCCTGTGCTGTCTAGAGGAGGTCATGTGGATCCCACCACTGATTTCTAAAAAGGCAGGTGCGTAATCTAAAATAGTGCCTCAACCCAACATCCACCTGTTTTATGTCAGTCTAAGGGTGAAATAGCTTGCTTTCTGGAGATGCTAGGCTCTTTTTATTGATTTTTCAACTCAAATAACTTCATCCTTTTAAACAAAATATTATCTAGTATATTGAGTTTTCTAAGCCACTTTATAGTCTCAGAATAGGGACTTCCAAAGATGATTCAGCACACCCTAAACATCTCAGTAGTTCAGAGAGGTAGGATAAGTCAATTTCTAGAGGTGACACTCTCTTTTCCTTCATTGGCCTTAGATGAGTAGCCAAAATGAGTATGCTGAAACTAGATGCCAAATTTTAGGTGACAGAAGTTAGATCAATGACCTAGGTGTACAGGTTCCACAAAAATAAAACTGCTCCTAATTTACTTAAGTACTTTCATAAAACTTTTGATGAGGAAGTTACCGTTTAGACGACCCCTTCTGTGGACCATTACTCAGGTTGATTATTGACCATTTCAGTGAATTGTGTTCCAATTTTACACTTCCTTCAGATTTGATCAAGTGTCCTAGCATCTCCTTGGCCTTATAGAAGAAATCAGAAGTATGTCATACTTTTTAGATTGTATGTACTATAGAACAAGGATGTACATGTACGTGCATATATATGCATGTGTGTTTAAGCACTGCAAAGAGTCTTTCTTTCCTGCCAGGACTCACACAGTCATGCTGTTACACTGATCATCATAATAATGGTGACTACATCAAAAAATTGTGCACGTTATAGCCTTTCCATGAAAATGAGACAGCACATGCGGTTTAGCATGTTCTCAGAGCAACGATTAGCCCACTCAAGGGCGTTATTAGTAACATGAAACCAGAGTCATCCATCATCCCAAGTGGTGCATGTTTACCACTCACTCTAAATAGCTGTGCCTGGGAGTGGAGGTGAGACAGCTTCCCCTTTTGATTTCTGTTATCATCCTGTCATGATGCTCCTTCTGATCAGACAGCGCATAGCGAATTTCTATTGTCAGTTTACTCCCTTTTTAATTTCAAGCTTTAATTTCCTCGTCCACCCATATTTCTTCAAAAATCTCACATAGGCTGTTTCAAAAACTTCTTTTCACAGAAAGGCAGCTCTTTCCCCTCCTGTTCTTTCTGCATCTATTATTAATAAATCTATATTCTAAATATGTAGTCCATCATTGATGAACTCTCTTTCCCATGCTTAAGCATGTTATATTGATATTGCTTGTGTATCTATGGAACATTCTAATTTCACTTAATTTACCTCTTTGGGGTTTTATATATGTATTCAAGTCTGACCCGAAAGCAGGACTGTTACTGGTATCATTACATTTCAGAACACTTAGACCAAAATATGCACTAGTGCAGGTGCATGTTAGGCAACGTCTGCATTAGCAAATAGCATGGCCCAGTATGTTATGTACTAATCTGTGGAATGAAATAGTTAGTGACAAAGACCAGAAATCCATACCATACATGTTCCATGGCAGGGGGATTACTTCAGACTAGCTCTTATATGGCTAATATGGGATGAATGTCCATTTGTGGCTGGAGTGTATTAACTTGACCCGTACCTCCATCACATCTTCCAGTTTAGCTTCAGATGACAGAAAACCAGTTCATGCACTCTGAGATCACTCCACAATAAATGGAACTGAGTGGAGAATATCCTAATCTAAAATGCCAGCAAAGAACACGTGCCTAGAGTGTCATAAGATATTTCTTATTTTAGCATTTTTGTTCATTTTAATAGTGGAAGTGAAAGCTATTTTAAGGCTGCTTCATGGGCTACTTCAGAACAACCACAGAAATGTCTGCAAAGGCACTACCAAGATGTTTCAAAATAATTTTTAATGTTGCGCTGTCAGGCAAATTGTTGCAAAAACCACAGAGATTCCTGTAACAGTCAATTAAAGTTTTTTTTCAAAATACAAGCTGCAGCAAAATCATCTTTCTAGCCATTTGAATCTTATTATATCTCATGCATCTAAGTATCTGAAAGGGGAAGACTAAAAATCAAGAGGATATCAGATTAGTATTAAGAATCAGCAGTCATCTTAATGGTCAAGAAGAGTATCATCAGAGATATGAGCAATGGCTATTTTATTTTTTCAAGGTTTGTACCTACATGAATTAACCTATAGAGTTCTGAGCATATTTTATAACATTTCAGTCCCTCATTCAGCAACAACTTACACATATATTCCACTCTACACTTCTGAATATTCCCACGAGGCTACTTCAGATAATTCACATCACAACTATTAAATACATCAGAATATATTTTTCCCCCTTCGTTTTCTAGTATGCTTTGTTCAAGTTAACTCAATAGATTGTTTCTTGGAATATATACCATAATCAAAACAAAGTCTTTTAATTGAAGCTGAACAAAGGGTTCCTAATATAGCTAACATCCAGCATTCATCACAAAGCAAATAAGTAACTGACTACCCTAAAAAGTAGACTGCAATTGTAAGCTGTATGCAGAAAATCAGGGAACTTCAAGGAGTGTAAAGAAAGAGAGTAAGATACAACTCCTGATAACCTTCTCTACCACTTACAGAACGTCCACCACTGACAGAATAGTGAACTGGTAATTAAATAGGGTAAGCCTGGTAGAAGCTAAAATAAGAACCAGTGCAAATAATAAAATGGGCCTAATTTCCAGAAAGTGTTTCAGAGAGCTTCTGTTTTAATTCCCTATACTGCAACATCAAAGTGAATACTGAGAACACTTTGCTGAATAAAAAAGCCAAACATCAACGCTACACCATTTCTTTCTATGTCTTCCCACCACATGGGGGTTATAAACTGTGCTGCTGTAAAAGCGGATGATTCACAATAATCCTGTGACAAGTTTCATCAGAACAATCAGCAGTAATCATGTGTTGTGAATAATGCAGCCACAGATTGATTTGGTGCAAATCCACATGTACATTTCCACATGCTCGATTAGAAAGAGTCGATGCTTTGATGCTTTGTACTACAGAGTGTCTTGATTTTCTACAAGCTAACCCTATTCAGGGCAATACTATTCAATGCACACACACTCCCATCAATAGCATCAAAACATTCTACATCAGTACAAGACTCAAAAATCCTCTTATGCCACAAAGCTATGTCATTTGCAGTCTTAAAAGGAATATCCATTTATTACAGCAGCTGAGAGAGAACTTGCTACGCACTGACTGTTTTAATCAGGTCAGAGCATGGTAGTTTGTGTAAAAAAGGATGTGTTTATGCGTGTGCATGTATGTACATATATGTGTGTGCATAGATACTTTATGTATTCATATAGTTACATTTCACTTTGAGTGAGATTAGTACTGCACAACAGTCACTGAGAACAGAGCAAAGCAATATGTGTAACAATTAGGAAACAAGTATTTCAGAGATTTTCATATTTGGAATTGCTGGCTTTTCCCTGAGCCTCTTTTATGATATATACTGACAAGACAAAATCCTTGAGGTAAAAAATATACCAAAAAGGAAGGCAAACCATGCAAACCAGAGCTAACTTACAAAGAAACTATCTAGGAGGAGAGTCATACTCCTCAAATGTCTGAACAATCGGTTTAAGCAGTCAGCTAAGGCCAAATGGTTCAAATGCTTGAAAATATAATATATGAAAACAATTAAGCGGCCCTTTAATGTCACAAAACAGTTCTTCGCTTGGAAACGTAGCATTGTGGTGAGGTCCTAGCTCAGAATGACATCCATAGCCCATGATGTTGGTCTTTGACCTCTACAATATTTAACAAGTATTTTCTAGATTCACAGAGAAGACAAGAAACCAGCTACACCTTTATCACTAATGTTTAGCTACCAATGGGTGCTGCCTAACACACGTGTCCTTATGCATGTGTGCCCTTAGTTGCCTTCACTTCAATGAACAGAGGTTTAAAGAACCAGCTTAATATTGTACTGCATATACTAAGTCATTTTGCAGTCTATCAGGCTTTACAGAGCAGGTAACATTTATTTGGCCGAAGTACCCCATCTGATAGCCATGCTTAACACAAGCATAGCTCTCCTCCCAGTAAACTGAATTGAATAATAGATGTCTAAAAGTTGAATGCTGGAAAACTGAACACTGTAACGCATAAGCTCTTTTACAGCACCTCTTGCAGAAGATCTACCTGGATGTCTATACCTTAAATATCTTTCAGCAAAACCAGCAGATTCCAGAAAAATAAAAATATCATCCTATTCAGTTGTCCTTTTTTACTATGACAACAAAGGCGTTTGGAGTCTGCAAGGAAAAAATTACGTCTAGAGATGGCAAGGGTCAATCTTGAGTCCAAAGATGAGGTCAGGATTTTGGCTTACAAGGCTCAATAGACTAGGTAAACTCCAAGCTCCTAAGAGTCTGGGCTAGAATTAGGGATAGGACAGAGAAAGGCAGATGATTCAGAGTAAAGTAGGAGAATAGTTAGGGATTTGGGGACAATGGTTAAATATAGCAAGGGCTGACAACATGTTACTTTTTTTTATTATTATTGTTTTGAATCCCATTAGGCTAGGCTTAGCTTGGCAGAGTCAACCCTACCAAGTTCAGGCAGGGTTTAGAGTTAAGCTGGAGTTTAAAGTTCAGGCCAGGAAAAGCCACTAAACTAATACTAGTACTGAAGTGCGTGGTTTTCAGAGTTTGCTAACTAAATTGAAAAGAGACACCAGCTGGAAGGACTTCCAGGAATTAGATTTAATGTCGCCATACTAGGAAAAAAACCTAAAGATAGAGGACCTACGGAGGTTACAGGCTAAGTTTAAAACTAGGTTTATCATAGAATCATAGAATCATTTAGGTTGGAAAAGACCTTTAAGATCATCAAGTCTGACCGTTAACCTAACACTGCCAAGTCCACCACTAAACCATGTCCCTAAGCGCCACAAAAAAGGTTTGTCTGGTTGGGTCCTATGATCATAGCTTAGCGCTCAATCTGGAAAAAGACACTGGTTTATCGTTAGGTTTGTCCCCAGCTGGTTTAGGAAAAAAAAAATTAGCTAGTAGAGGCTGATGAGCTAGGTCTACTGGCACTGTTCAGTTAAATTCAAGACTCAGCATGATACAAGTCCCGGTTTTGAGCTTAGCTTTCCAGAGGCTTTGGATGAGATTTACTTCCTAAAGTGGGGTAGGCACCAGAAGAGCTAATCAGCTACCTGTAAGTCTAGGTCAAATAGGACATGATGAGCCAGGGTTATTGTGACCAATAGCAACAGCCTCTGCTATGAGGACTGAGACTAGCAGGAGTTTCTGTACTGTGTTTAAAGCCAGCTAGGGTGTGATTTGACCAAGACAGTCACATTTTTAATAATGTGGGAAATGTATATCAAAGTGTCTTAATCTGTTAAGGATAAAATTTAATGATTGCAAGTCCTATAGACAGGTTTCTATCGGTATTAGTCATAGTTTAAATAAGAGCTTGGAGATTTCAGAAATTAGAAATGGAATATTAAAAATGCATGAAATTAAATCTTTCCTGTTCTTGTCACAGGGATTACTAAAAAGATGAGGTTTAAATCTAACTTTTATTTTCTTATTATTTGTTTTTCTGTATAGTTTCCCATTTTGGCTAGGCATGGACCAAAGATTTATCGAGGTATAATTCCTCCCCTCCCACACACACAAAAAAATAATGAAATAAAAAACAAATCCCTTAAACCATCACATCTTAAAAGAAAAGAGAATGAGGAGGTCAGAAAGCAAATCACTTGCAGAGCTGTGAACAGAACTCATTTTCAAGGCTCCCAATTCAGTGTCATGGCCTTTACTTTCTGCTGCTCTTTTAACAGTCCTGGAGGCAAAGGAAGACAAATGACATAAAGTACCATAGATACTTTTTTACACCCTTGGAAATCAGAATCATTTAATTTGTAAATTTTAATTATGTCCCATTTTTCCACATTTCTGTTCAGCACTCTTGACTAAAAAAATCTTGATTAATTTTAATACACCACAATTCCCATGAACTTTCAAAAACTTTTTCACTGTATATAACAGATCCTTTAAATATTAGATGTATATTTCATCTGGCTAAGCCTATTACCATCTACAAGGTATTCGCATACTTTGTACAATCCATTCCAAAGGCCCCATTCAAAAAATAAGAAGACCTGTCTGCATGGTACAAAGTCTGACAAGAAAACTATAATAATTATTATTGGTTGTTCTTTGATATATTAACAGTTAATGAACTATAGCTGGGGAATATTTTTGCAACATACGATCTGTGGTTCAATTTCTTATAACTTTGCCAAACTTAAAGCCATTATGCTGAAATTTGCTGTGGCAGATCTTTGGTTCACAACAGACAACAAATTTCACCAAATGTGAGCAACTAAAGAATGACAACCTATCCCCTATCACTACTATCACTTACTCCATCATCTCATATGTGATTAATGAATTTTTGGGGTTTTAGCCTTTCAGTGCAAGCATTATTTTTTATTTAAAACATAGATAATAGTCTTGCAAGGACATGTGAAAGTGGATTTACAGCTGTCTGGGAAGTCCTAAGATAGCATACTGATGATTACCTTAAGAACAAGTCCACATCTCTCCACAGAATATGAGCAAAGGCCACTGACTAATGCATGGTACTCTGAGCATCAGATAAGGAAGGAGTCCCATGGAAAAATTAGCATGTGATCACTTTAATTACAGTCATAGGAAATTAACAGATCTTAATTAAAGTTGCAGAGGCAACCAGCTTAATGTTGAAGAGTTTGCCTTTGCAAACTTAGTAGTACTCTTTTGCTATAAGCTTTTCTGAGTATGTATTCCAGGACAATATATTATTCCTCAAATATTTTACATAAAAAATTTGTAATTTGGAAAAAAGTATCTCTCTGAGCATCAGTTCATAAATACTTTTTGTGCTATCTCACCGAACATTTTAGAGGGATGGCCCACAGACTAAGGGAATGAGAACTGTGTGTGTGTATATATATATAAAAAATTAAAAAAAAAAGAGTGGTGATTAATGACAATGTACTGGAAAATATGAGACTTGAGCATGACGTAGATGGTATAGAATAAGGGGTGGATATTGTCCTGGTTTCGGCAGGGATAGAGTTAATTTCCTTTCTAGTAGCTGGTACAGTGCTGTGTTTTGGATTTAGGACGAGAACAATGTTGATAACACACCGATGTTTTAGTTGTTGCTAGGTAGTGCTTACACTAGTCAAGGACTTTTCAGCTTCCCATGCTCTGCCGACTGAGAAGGCTGGAGGTGCACAAGAAGCTGGGAGGGGGCACAGCCAAACTGGCCAGAGGGACATTCCATACCATGTGACGTCATGCTCAGTACATAAACTGGGGAAAGCTGGCCGGGGGGGCCGCTGCTCGGGGACTGGCTGGGCATCGGTCGGCGGGTGGTGAGCAATTGCACTGTGCATCACTTGCTTTGTGTATTATTATTATTATTATTATTATTATTATTATTATTATTATTACATTGTTATTATTATTTTATTTCGATTATTAAACTGTTTTTATCTCAACCCACAAGTTTTTCTCACTTGTGCTCTTCCAATTCTCTCCCCCATCCCACCGGGGGGGAGTGAGCGAGCCAACGGCTGCGTGGTGCTTAGTTACCGACTGAGGTTAAACCACGACAGTCCTTTTGTCCATATTTTTTGTGCTGTCTCAGCTAAAAAGAGTCTCCATTTAATTGAATAATATTCTGCTCTTATGTTCTCATCTAGCTTCTATAATAAAGTGTAATCAAACTGGATGTTCCATTAATTTAAGATCTGTTATCCATGTGCATACTAGGTCAGTATATCCCAACTGAGGGAGTGGAAGAAAAGGAAAAGGGGTAAAATGGAGAAAGTTATTGACTTCATATCAGTCAAGTTATTTGATTTGACTTTCCTTCTATGTTCAGCATGCTCCAGGGACTCTGGATGAAGTAATATATGGTCCCCACTTGCTTTTCATCTTTCTTCCCAGAGTAGCTTCTAATGACAGTAACAAGAGGAATGAATCATAATCAGAAAGCTGCAAGTTTAAGAAACATCCCTCAGGTGAAAGCTTGCCTCTTCAGCTTCAGCAGTATTCAAATAAACTCTACGTATATTTGCAACCCAGGCTAGTTTCCTGTCTTCAAACTAAATCCCAAATCCACAGAAAACAGGGAAGAGGGAGAGAGGGGGAATGAGCAGAATATACACAAAGGTTTCTCTGGAAGGATACAGGTGTTCATTCTGGCCTTCTTCTCAGTAAGGTATCTGAGGGAAGAATAAGGAACTACTATTTCAATAGAACAATCTTGAGCAGCCTTTTACATTCAAAAGTTTGATCATTCTTCACTAAATATTGTTTATTTATTTAGTTCAAAAAGTTCATTCACTAGATTATACTATGGTTAGCATATACCTAACTAAGCTAACTTATCTAAAACAACTTCTCTGCTATTCCAGCTCAGGTGAATCAGTCATAACTGACTTTTCTGTTCAGTTACACTGAGCAGTTCTAGGAACCCACCTCAGAAATGCAGCCTTAATCCTTATTTTTGTCTACAAAGACTAGCTAACCTGGATATTTCCCTTGAAACCAGTGGCATATTAAAAGTGGATGTGGAGGATGTATTCAGCTGTATAATTAAACTGTTTGGGGGATGCTTAAACATAGGTGTCTAGTCTCATTTGAGACATCCTACAATATTCAACACACATATGTGCGCCTGGTGGATTTGCACAGGAATTAGGGGGCATCTGTGCTCTTCAAATGCAGCAGCTGCAAAGCAGGTGACATAATCTAGGTGGGGATGTGTGAGAAACTGAATCATGAGCAGGAGCTTGCATATGAGTCATTATATTCGTATGGAATATAGAAAGATGCCTTTGGAATACACCTGCAAAGAAAATGATAATTCGTTACTATAACAAACATCAAGGTTATAAAGTTTTCTCTTCTGATTGTGTAAAAATAGAAGCTTTTTTAAATTTTATTTTAAAGAAATACGTCCTTTGAGAGTGCTCAGTCCATTTAAGGTACTGACATAAATAATGGCAAGTGGGCATTCCACCTTTTCTGATTTCGAATAAAACTGTTTCCCCTAAATTACTCCAAATAAGATACAGTAAGGATCTGAAGCTGGATCTCTGGTGCCTTAGTTGTCCTTGTCTTTGCCTTCTTCTGAAAATGCCATGGATCCAGCTATCTCTGCATAAAATATCTCGGCTTTGGTAAAACAGCAAATTTTGACCAAAACATGACTTGACTTTTGTGCTTAGTTTTTAATATGCCAATACTTTCCAGATCTGGTCAAATAAATGTTTAAGAAGTTAATAGAAATTTACATTAAATTTCTTAAAGCTTTAAGAGTTAAAGAAGCTATTTCTTCCAAACGTAAGTCATTGTCACTGTATTTAATAATTAAAATTAAACAAGGCTTAAAGTATAATGGTTATAATGTATTCATAAGTTTTCTACTATCATCCCTGGACTTTCCATGACTCTTTCCAACTCTACCATTGTGCTTTGGCTTGTTTTGTTTTAAAATGAATAAAAATAACAGCATACTTTCAACTTGAGTTTGGAGTTGCTTGTCTTGAGGTAATTTGTGTCACGATTTTAACATTATTTAAATACAGTTTTTGATATTATTTATTGTTATCAATTTAAATATTTAAATGATATTTGATAAACGTTTTTACTGAAAGGTTAAATAATAAATATTTAAATCAAGTGTTATTTAAGCATAGGTTTGTTTTCTTAATGTAAGTAGAAGGAAACATTGATGGTTTAAAAGGGGCTTTTGGGAGAAAGACTAACAGATTACAGATCTTCACATTGTGACCAACCAGAAAGAATTTGAATCTATCTATTGTGTTGGTCAACAGCCGGCTGAACATGAGCCGGCAGTGTGCCCAGGTGGCCAAGAAGGCCAATGGCATCCTGGCCTGTATCAGAAATAGTGTGGCCAGCAGGAGTAGGGAGGTGATCGTGGCCCTGTACTCGGCACTGGTGAGGCGGCACCTCAAATACTGTGTTCAGTTTTGGGCCCCTCACTACAAGAAGGACATTGAGGTGCTGGAGCGTGTCCAGAGAAGGGCAACGAGGCTGGTGAGGGGTCTGGAGAACAAGTCTTCTGAGGAGCGGCTGAGGGAACTGGGGTTGTTTAGCCTGGAGAAAAGGAGGCTGAGGGGAGACCTCATCGCTCTCTACAACTACCTGAAAGGAGGTTGTAGCGAGGTGGGTGTCGGTCTCTTCTCCCAAGTAACTAGCGATAGGACGAGAGGAAATGGCCTCAAGTTGCGGCAGGGGAGGTTTAGATTGGATGTGAGGAAAAATTTCTTTACTGAAAGAGTGGTGAAACATTGGAAGAGGCTGCCCAGGGAAGTGGTTGAGTCACCAGCCCTGGAGGTATTTAAAAGACGAGTAGATGAGGCGCTTAGGGACATGGTTTAGTGGGCCTGGTGGTGTTGGGTCGATGGTTGGACTCGATGATCTTAGAGGTCTTTTCCAACCTTAATGATTCTATGATTCTATGATTCTATGATTCTATTTCTTTCCTTTATGCACAATTTGGAAGCTTTAGTTTGTTCATAACTGTCACAATATAATTACATTAAGCACCTAGATGAACAAATTAGAGTAATGTAATTTTGCAGTTTAAACTCTGATTTGCCAGATTAGTTCAAATCAAAAGGAAATTTCTGAGGAAAACATATTTCTGACAGCCATATCATAGGAGAGGAACTGATGAGAAAATGTGAAAGAAGTACAAAAATTCTGTTTTCTTCCAGCTAAAAAGAAAATTGAGGGGTGCAAGGAAGAGCTAGGCCCTTTCTCTAACAGCACAGGTCTCTCTTGAAAATCAGTTGCCTCAAGATGTGATAGTCCCTGCAAAAAGAAACGAAGGTTGTATATGGATGAAGAACTCCAAGGGATGGAGGGGAAACTAGTTTCGGTGACTCGTATTTTTGCTGAACTTGAACTGCACAAAATCAGTGAGTTAGCATTACAAAGCGGTGTTTTCCTTTTGCACTGTGATAAAAAGGTGCAGAGATGCCCTGACTGGGTGCTAAGATGTGCCCTGCTGAGTACTTCTGTCAATGTTGACATAACTTCCTATCATTCAGCACTAGGAAGACTTTTTAAGCAGACTAAGGACAACACCTCAGTGAAATGCTGATACGTCATGAATCATTTCAGAAAATATCTCCAAAATAGTATTTGAATAGACGTAAGTAAGGAACAGTTAGAGCTGAATTTCAGTCTGAGGTCTCCCCATACTCCTCAGTGTCAGTTTCAGCAGCAGAAAGATGAGATTACGCTGAATCGTAATCACAGTGTAGCAGTTCAGGATTTCCCCGCCATCAGATAATTCTGTCAAAAAGTGCAGAACAATGAGTCTTCATAACTAATCCAAACTCACTCTGCCAGCTGCCAGCTACCAACTTTCTGCATATGATCCCATCACTAAAAGCACAGCTTGTAACACTATTGCTTGTAACAGCCCACTACAGCCTGGCACCCTATGATATAATCCCACTTCTATTGCCCACGGAAAAGAAGACTCCATCACATGCCTGTTTGTGTATGTGTGCTTTGATAAAACTGATAAATACTGGGCATTTACTCTTGTGCAGGGTTGAAGATGCCAAATGGAACTGACAGGCTTGAGAGTAAGATATCAGAGTCCAACTGGAAGCAAATTACTTGTTCAGAGTCTTCAGATATAAGACTGTGCCCACATCGCAATTGCTTTGAGTTGAATAAAAGCAGACATGAACATTGTTATAAGAATAAGCCAGTATTATTATTCACTGACATATAAATGTGCTTCTTTGGAAATAAAAAAAAAAGATAGTTTTAATGAGACAGTCAAGAACTGAAGTGCAATTTAGATAAACAATCGAAAGGAAAGAAACTGAAGGAAAAACAAGGAGAAGGAATAAAAATGATACTTGAGTATGAAACAAAACTAAAAAGGGAGAAAAATATGAAGAGTGTGGTTATTAGAAGGTCAGCAACTCTCAAAATAAAAGCTAGGTATAGAAATAAGGAGAAAATTCAGGAGCGGATAGTCCTTCAGGCAAGTAAATTTGTGTAGTATATAGTATGTACAAAAACTATTGACAGATTTGGAGAGCTGACCAGCTAGGACACCATTTTATCATCCTGATGATAGAAATACTGCCTCTGGTTAACACAGTATGGTAATAAGCATTCTGGATTACAAAGCAAAAAAGGGATAAAAATTAGACCAGAATTTCAAGAAATTCTGAACATGCTTCTAGTTAGATTCAAATGGGGAGTAGAGCTGTTCAAGTTTCATCTTACAGCATTTTACAAAACTCTTGCCTTTCTCCAGTAGCTATTTTCCATATGGTCATCTATCATCTTGTTGATATTATTTCTTATTCTTTGTAGATCAGTCAAACATTTTAAACATAAGAAGCAAAATGTATAAACATATAAGAAGCAAAATGTATAAACATATAAAATAGTAGTAGCACTAACATATAAAATAGAAATAAAGTTATTTCATAATTAAGAAGACACTATCCATGGTCGTGACAGATAAAGTAGCTCCTGTGGATGCACAAATGCACTTATACCTGTTTTAGGGGAAGCACATTATCAGAAAAACAGAACAGATGTAAAGAAAATAAGATAGCTGTGTAAAGAGATATCTCTGTACTGCTGTGTTTTTAACCAACAAGTAAAACATATGTAACAAAGGAGAGCACTTTGATCTGTTCCAATTATTGTTCCTCTTGCCAGAGACAGTTTCTATCATAAGCAACAGCTTTAGAGAGATCTGATGTGATTTTTACCTCCATATAGAGTTTTCTTTTTCCCATCTGTAAAAAACCACATTAAAAATAAAATAAAACACATCAGTTCTGCAGCTGCACACTAAATAACAGGCTAAATGGCTTTAATTTAGGTGGCAAATCGGTATAATAATGTAATGTCACCCTCAGAGACTGCCTCAATGAACAACTGACCCCTTGAAAAAGGAGAAGTTATAATCACTTTTTTCTTTGGAAATCTCTCAAAACTTGCCTTGAACTTTACTCCTTTTTCTTCTTTGCTGTTAGCATCTCAGTAGAGTGACAATGAGCCCAATATCACATCTCTGACTACTAAGAGAGCTTTAACATTGTTTACATCAGTGAAAAAAAAGGCTCAATGTGTGAATCTGCAGATGTTTCTGACCTCAAATGTTTTGTAATATGGTGATGGCAATCAGAAGCAAATGGTTTCTGGTGCCCTTATTCCAACAACTGTTACCTGAATATGCATTTTTACCTCTGATACTCATTTTAGAATCATAGAATCATAGAATCATTGAGGTTGGAAAAGACCTCTAAGATCATCGAGTCCAACTGTCTACCCAACACCACCATGCCCATTAAACCATGTCCCTAAGCGCCTCATCTACACGTCTTTTAAATACCTCCAGGGATGGGGACTCCACCACTTCCCTGGGCAGCCTCTTCCAATGTTTCACCACTCCTTCAGTAAAGAAATTTTTCCTTACATCCAATCTAAACCTCCCCTGGCGCAACTTGAGGCCATTTCCTCTCGTCCTATCGCTTGTTACTTGGGAGAAGAGACCGACACCCACCTCGCTACAACCTCCTTTCAGGTAGTTGTAGAGAGCGATGAGGTCTCCCCTCAGCCTCCTTTTCTCCAGGCTGAACAGTCCCAGTTCCCTCAGCCGCTCCTCAGAAGACTTGTTCTCCAGACCCCTCACCAGCCTCGTTGCCCTTCTCTGGACACGCTCCAGCACCTCAATGTCCTTCTTGTAGTGAGGGGCCCAAAACTGAACACAGTATTCGAGGTGCAGCCTCACCAGTGCTGAGTACAGGGGCACGATCACTTCCCTACTCCTGCTGGCCACACTATTTCTGATACAGGCCAGGATGCCATTGGCCTTCTTGGCCGCCTGGGCACACTGCCGGCTCACGTTCAGCCGGCTGTCAACCAGCACCCCCAGGTCCTTTTCCGACAGGCAGCTTTCCAGCCACTCTTCCCCAAGCCTGTAGGGCTGCATGGGGTTGTTGTGGCCCAAGTGCAGGACCCGGCACTTGTCCTTGTTGAACCTCATACAGTTGGCCTGGGCCCATCGATCCAGCCTGTCCAGGTCCCTCTGCAGAGCCTTCCTACCCTCGAGCAGATCAACACTCCCGCCCAGCTTGGTGTCGTCTGCAGACTTACTGAGGGTGCACTCAATCCCCTCATCCAGATCATTGATAAAGATATTGAACAAGACCGGCCCCAGTACTGAGCCCTGGGGAACACCGCTCGTGACCGGCTGCCAACTGGATGTAACTCCATTCACCACAACTCTCTGGGCCCGGCTGTCCAGCCAGTTTTTGACCCAGCGCAGAGTCCACCTGTCTAAGCCATGAGCCGCCAGCTTCTCTAGGAGAATGCTGTGGGAGACGGTGTCAAAGGCCTTGCTGAAGTCCAGGTTTAATTACATTAAAGTCCATTTAATTACAATTCTTTTTTATTTTTTTTAAATCATTGAATGAGAGGTGCATGAATTAAAAAACAATGCAATGGTTGATCAGATGAACCTGGCTTAACCCGGAACACCTTCCCAAGAGGACTGGGCCAACCACGTCTTTTGTGGCATCTTTAACAGGCTGTTCTTGCTCTTGGCTGCAGTGGCCAAGGCATAATGAGGATAAAGAATATCCTATAAAAATGGAAGCAAGATCCCAGCTGAATTAAAAGCTACTATGTCAAATGCTAATATTAGGGGCTACTACTTTTCTTTTAGAGGAGTGAAGTTTAGGCATTAGCTGTGAATAAAGGCGTGCATATTACTTTCTAAATTGGATGTGATTTAATTATATTCTATCCCATTTTCAATTCTCTGTCATTAGTTTTAGGTAAAAGGCTTTGAATATCTGTTCTTACACGGCAGCTCTCTGCCACCTAAATGATCATGATTTCAAGTAAGTATGGATGAGCACAAAAAGGAGAAAAGCTAAAAATAATTTGCCCAGCACCTCAGTACCCTCCAACATACCTATGAAGAAATTCTCTTTGGAGATGAACACTGATGATATCAGTATTCATTTTGAAAGGAATTCTGACGTACCAAAGCACCATCTCAGTGCTTTGTCATGTCATTCCTTTCTAGACAGTGTTTTTATGATCTTGTTATGAAAAGGATGAGCCCATGAGGGAGAATTTCCACCACCAGAGTTGACAGAGCAGCTAGGAAGCCTTCAGTCCCAGTGTGAGTGCCTCTGCCAGTCCCACTAATCCACAGGGTCTCTGAGATGTGTTATGGCCCCCGACTTGTTCAGAAATTGTTCTTAGGCATGGAATTTATGGAGATATGCCTCATTTAGTATCTACACTTCTTGCAAAGAACTATATGCCGTACTATTCTGATTAACTTTGGGCATTACACTGCTTTTTTTTTTTTTTTCCCACAGGAAGACGTGATCTGGCCCATGAAATTTAGCAGAGCTTGCAAGAATAAATCTCAGCATACCTTCTTCTGTTATAAAATCTACTCAGATAAACCAGTAGAGGCTGGTCCTCCATTTTTTTTTCCCTACTGGCTGTATTAACCAAAAGTTTATCCCAGGTTGGTAAAGGAAAAATGATGCTAACACAAAGTGTCAGCTAGTTTTACAAAAGGCAAATTTATAAGAGGTGAATACATGTTACTTGCAGACTTTCTGAAGCCTTACTTGAGCACAATGTGTGTTACAGGTTTTTGTTTTGTTTTGTTTTCATTTTCACTTATGACTTTGAACTAAGAAAGAAAAATCTAATTAATGGTAAGAAAAAATGCTTAAGGAAACTTTTTTTATTGACAAAAATATTTTTTTCTTAAATCTTTGTTAGGTGTCTTCCTTGTGAATGGTGTGTACATGTCTGCTTTCATAATATAATGCCTTTACTTTGGCTAAATCATTCGTTTTCAAGAAAGAAATAAGGATTAGTTTACCTTTAATGTTGGAACTGGGAAAAAAATTAAGTGGTGGATAGAAATTACTACTTTTAATATGTTTTTGCTTTGGTGTCAATTACTTAAAATCCAGGTTTCCGTTATTTCTATAAAAGCGTGGTAGTCATTTAGACCATGAATACCCCTAAAGAGATCAAAGACTACCAGAAGATTGATACATGCTGCAAAAATATATTATTTTGCTTTCACTTATTCTTCACAGACTCTTAAAGAAAAAGCCAGCAGAGCCCACTCCCAGCATAAAAAGTGAACCCTTTTGCCTCTTTAACTCTTCGGACTTTAGATTAGAGCAAAACCACTGCAACATAAGATAAACTGCCTACAGGTAAGAAGCCTGAGAACATAGGTATCAATCCTATTTTTAGACAAGAAATGTAAACCTAATAATACACTGAAATTATATTTGGCTCACCAGTGGGGATAAAAGAGGTTGTTTAAGTTCTGGGCTCTGCTGATATCTGAGATTTCATTCTGAGCCTTCAGAAAATCCAAGTCCTTGGAGATTCGTTTCCTTATGACAAAATTCCCTCCTGTCTTAGTGCAGAATAAACACAGCAATGGTCAGAACTCCAGCAAGTTATCGCTGTCATCAACATTACCACCAGTAGTTTTCAGACTGATACATTTCAATGGTGATGCTCTGATTCTGAAGTCTATTAATTGTGTGTTTGAATGCTTAAAAATAAGTAGTCACTTTTAAAGACTTGGTTACATTTTGTATGCATCAGCTGCATGCTGGCTGCATGCAGCTAATGCTGCATGCAAGTAAAAGTTGTCTCTGTATCAAGGACTTTACAACCCAGTCCACAGATAAATCAGTTTAGGTACTGGTATAGTGCTGTGTTTTGGATTTAGGATGAGAACAATGTTGATAACACACCGATGTTTTAGTTGTTGCTAAGTAGTGCTTACACCAGTCAAGGACTTTTCAGCTTCCCATGCTCTACCGACTGAGAAGGCTGGAGGTGCACAAGAAGCTGGGAGGGGGCACAGCCAGGACAGCTGATCCCAACTGGCCAAAGGGATATTCCATACCATGTAACATCATGCTGGGGGAAAACTGGCTGGGGGGGCCGCTGCTCAGGGACTGGTTGGGCATTGGTCGGTGGGTGGTGAGTGATTGCATCGTGCATCACTTGCTTTGTATATTTTAGTAGTAGTAGTAGTAGTATTACTACTATTTTACTTTATTTTATTTCAATTACTAAACTGTTCTTATCTCAGCCCACAACTTTTACTCTTCCGATTCTCTCTCCCATCCCACTGGGGCGGGGGAGTGAGCGAACAGCTGTGTAGTGCTCAGTTGCTGGCTGGGGTTAAACCACAACAGACCTTTTGGCGCCCAACACCCATGAAGGGTTTGAGATAATAACAGACTAACCAGAGCGCATTAAGGAATTTATATCTGTTAACAGTTGCAGGTCACAATATTGATTCATCTGTTCTTGATATTAGTATATCTGATCTGTACCATGCTCTTTTTTCTGTTGTACATGTTAAAGATTGGTGTTGGTTTTTGCAGTTTTCTGTGCTCTGCAGTGATTAGTGATGTTTTGCCAGGAAGACTTGTTATTAAATCAGTGGCCTTGAGCTTAATCTAGTACTTGAGCTTTGTACTTTGTACTGAAGCCATTACTGTACTTCGGGTACTACCTCGTGGAGGCAATTTGCAATTATAGTTCTTCCTCTGAGAAGTATTTTATGGAAGAAATACAGAATGGCAACAACACTTCCTTTTTCTATGATGTTTCCTCCTTTATTACGGTAACTTTTCAGTATCTTGAACATCCTTGGGTAGTTAAGATACTTCTGTTGGTATTTCTTGGGAATATTTTTTCGGTTTTGTCTAAGGTTAATAAGCAATTTAAGAATATCATCCAGAGATCTGCCCCAAGACTGCATAGTTATGAGTGGCAGGGTGTGTGGGATAGCATGGGAAAGTGCCTAGTATGGTGGGCACCTCCAGTGTTTTGGAATTTCACCCCTGAACAAGTGCAGAATCCTGAAAAATTAGTAGAAAATTTGGAGGAAGTATGCTGTCACCCTGGCAATTCGAGGGAGACGCAAATCACTGCAATGTGCTGGGGCCTGGCCCATGCCTATCGAGCCCTGTTCAACACTATTCAGTACCCTCAAGGAGAAAAGAAGGTCTCTGGATCCGATGAAACATGACAGGCACTGCGACTACTCCAACCCCTGTCACAGGTACTGCAGCTACTTCAACCCCGGTGACAGGCACTGTGGCTACTCCAGCCCCCACAACAGGTACTGCAGCTGAACCAGAGAGCCAACCTGTGCCGGTATCAGTCGCCCTTATATACAAGAAGAAATGTTGGAAGTGAAAGTGAGTTCGTTTAGTAAGGGATGATAAAAAAGCAGGGCCACCACAAGGAGAGAAGGAGGAAGAGAAAGAACTCATAAACGAGGCAGAAACCACCCGATCCCTATCCCTGAGTGAGCTGTGAGACATGCAAAAAAATTTCAGCCATCATCCAGCTGAGCACATTGCCACCTGGCTGCTCTGATGCTGGGATAACAGGGACAGTAGCCTGGAAGTAGAGGGTAAAGAAGCCAAGCAGCTGGGATCCCTTTCTAGGGAAGGAAGCATTGACAAAGCAACTGGAAAAGGGGCACAAGCCCTCAGCCTCTGGAGGCAACCCGTCAGGCATGAAGGAAAGGTATCCCTTCAAGGAAGATGTTTTATGTCACCCAGGCAAGTGGGCCACCATGGAGAGAGGTATCAGATACTTGAGGGAATTCGCGGTGCTGGAGGTGATTTATGGTGACCTGGACAACGAGCAGTTATCCAAAGATACAGATGAAGTCCAGTGCACACGACCCACGTGGCGAAAGTCAGTACGGAGAGCATCAGCGTCATATGCCAACTCATTGGCAATACTGACCTAGAAAGATGACGAGGCACCAACAGTGGATGAATTGGTTGGCCAACTCTGGGAATATGAAGAAAGTACCTCTTCATCCTTTGTCTTGGCTGTGGAGAAACTGTCCCGAGAGATCCAGCAACTCAAAGAGGATAGGTCCTACTCCCCACCTGTATGGACCAGTATCTCGGCTATTAGGAGTCAGCGTTCTTTTGCTCAAGAGAGAGAGTATAAAGGGTACACACCACGGGGCACCCTATGGTTTTACCTACGTGACCACGGAGAGGACATGAGGAAGTGGGATGGAAAACCTACCTCAGCCCTAGGGGCATGGGTACGTGAGTTGCAAGGAAAAACAATCACAAAAGGGGGGTTCTTCCAGGAAAATTGCTGCTCCAGTTTCCAGTGAGCAGTTCCCCAGACAAAGCAGAAGGGCTCATCTTACCGCTGATCTTAATGAAGAGACTTCTGACTCATATTTACAAGAAGTGAGTAATGAATACTATAACCAGGACTAGAGGGGCCCCTCATCCAGCCAAGTGGAGGAAAGGGACAACCGGGTTTACTGGACTGTGTGGATTCGGTGGCCTGGCACATCAGACCCACAGGAGTATAAGGCTCTAGTGGACACCAGTGCACAGTGTACCCTAATGCCATCAAGGTATATAGGGGCAGAACCCATCTGCATTTCTGGAGTGACGGGGGGATCCCTACAGCTACCTGTATTGGAAGCCGAAGTAAGTCTAACTGGGAATGAGTGGCAGAAGCACCCCATTGTGGCTGGCCCAGATGCTCCGGGCATCCTTGGCATAGACTACCTCAGGAGAGGGTATTTCAAGGACCCAGAAGGGTACCAGTGGGCTTTTGGTCTAGCTGCCTTGGAGACGGAGGAAATCAAACAGCTGTCTACCTTGCCCAGTCTCTTGGAAGATCCTTCTATTGTGGGGTTCTTGAGGGATGAAGACCAACAGGTGCCAATCACTACCACAGCAGTGCACCAACAGCGATATCGCACCAACCGAGACTCCCTGATTCCCATCCATAAGCTGATTCGTCGACTGGAGAGCCAAGGAGTGATCAGCAAGACTCGTTCACCCTTTAACAGTCCCATATGGCCAGTGCGGAAGTCTAATGGAGAGTGGAGACTGACAGTAGACTATCGTGGCCTAAATGAAGTCACACCACCGCTGAGTGCTGCCGTGCCGGACATGCTAGAACTTCAATACGAATTGGAATCAAAGGCAGCCAAGTGGTATGCCACAGTTGATATTGCTAATGTGTTTTTCTCAATCCCTTTGGCAGCGGAGTGCAGGCCACAGTTTGCTTTCACTTGGAGGGGCGTCCAGTACACCTGGAACCGACTGCCCCAGGGGTGGAAACACAGCCCCACCATTTGCCATGGACTGATCCAGACTGCACTGGAACAGGGTGAAGTGCTGAAACAACGTCACAGACACCTGGGCCAAAGAGCATGGCATTGAGTGGGTGTATCACATCCCCTATCATGCACCAGACTCTGGGAAAATTGAACGATACAATGGACTGTTAAAGACTACGCTGAGAGCAATGGGTGGTGGGTCATTCAAACATTGGGATACACATTTAACAAAAGCCACCTGGTTAGTGAACACTAGGGGATCTGTCAATCAAGCTGGCCCTGCCCAGTCAAAACTTTTACGTACTGTAGACAGGGATAAAGTTCCTGTAGTGCACACAAAAAATATGCTGAGGAAGACAGTCTGGGTTATTCCTGCCTTGGGCAAAGGTAAACCCATCCATGGGATTGCTTTTGCTCAAAGACCTGGGTGCAATTGGTGGGTGATGCAGGAGGATGGGGAAGTGCGATGTGTACCTCAAGGGGATTTGATTTTGTGTGAGAATAGCCAATGAATTAAATTGTATGATGTTAACTGCTATATAATATTGTATATCATCACTTCTATGGTGGCTATATGCCATATCAATAGTATTAGAGTAAGAATCACCTAGATTAATGAAGAATGAACTTTGATGAAACCAAGCAAAGTGCAGTGATGATAGAACTGGACAAGCACAGCAATAATGGAACCAAAACCGGTTTTAGCATGCAACGATGCAACACCACAAACCATCTCTTTGGCCCTGAAGGGCTGTTATGACAGATGGAGCCCAAAGTCATGGACTAAATGAACTCAACGAACATTTTATAGGGATGGCCCATAGACTAAGGGAATGATATCTGTGTGCATATATCAAAAGACAGGAAAAGTGGTGGTGATTAATTGGGAGGTATTAGAAAGTGTGGGGACCTGGGCATGACGTAGATGGTATAGAATAAGGGGTGGATACTGTCCTGGTTTCGGCAGGGATAGAGTTAATTTCCTTTCTAGTAGCTGGTACAGTGCTGTGGTTTGGATTTGGGATGAGAACAAAGTTGATAACACACCGATGGTTTAGTTGTTGCTAGGTAATGCTTATACTAGTCAAGGACTTTTTAGTTTCCCATGCTCTACCGACTGAGAAGGCTGGAGGTGCACAAGAAGCTGGGAGGGGGCACAGCCAGGACAGCTGACCCAAACTGGCCAAAGGGATATTCCATACTATATGACATCATGCTCAGTACATAAACTGGGGGAAAGCTGGCTGGGGTGACCGCTGCTCAGGGACTGGTTGGGCATCTGTCAGTGGGTGGTGAGCGATTGCATCATGCATCACTTGCTTTGTATATTCTATTATTATTATTATTATTATTATTATTATTATTATTATTATTATTATTATTATTATATTTCAATTATTAAACTGTTCTTATATCAACCCACAAGTTTTCTCACTTTTACTCTTCCGATTCTCTCCTCCATCCCACCAAGGCAGGGGAGTGAGCGAGCAGCTGTGTGGTGCTTAGTTGACGGCTGGGGTTAAACCACAACAGGTACATAATATGCCAAATGATGATACATATATAGGCTACAGAAATGTTTCTGAGAGAGAAGCAGAAGAGAAAGCTATCATGGAAGGAATGTGCTCATACAGGATTAAACAGCTGAGAAGAGGTCGCTTGATAGAGGAGGAAAGAGAACAAATCCAGTAAGTCTCAAGATGTACTGCACAGGGAAAAGAAGCCACTAAGTGCTGCAAAAGTAAGAATGCAGCAGTAAAGAATGCAAAAGTAAGAAGTCAAAGGAGACCTTTGAATCCTTGTAGATCTTGTTTTCTGAGGAAATTTTAAATAGGCGTTATGAACAGCAAAAATTACTGGCAAAAATGTTTCATTTGATAGCTAAAAATATATTTTATAGATCAGTGGTAGGTTTAAGGTTTTCTTTTTGTTTGAATCTATCACTGCAGTTGTCAAATGGAACAGTTGATACTTAACCTTACCCGAAAACCGCATATTGCTTCCACAGGAGATATTGCAATATATTCCATTTTCTTCTCTCACAAACATCTTTGATACATGTCATTTTTACTGCAGTTACTGCAAGATTCAAGAATCTGTGTAGTGAGAACATCCTTCCTTTCTGACATACTGGAGCAGCTGCACCCAGTCTTGCAAAATACTCTTAACACAGCATTTCTAGCAGGCTGTTCATCTACAGAATTGCTGTTCCACAAGAAATCCCAGCTTTCTAAAACATTATTATCTGATTTATTAGAGGAATTTTAACTATGAAATTTCCCAGGATCTCCAGTTATTCAAGAAAAGAGGAGAAATAGCCTTCTCATACTCCTCTTTCAGTAATGTGAAAAGACAGACAGGCTCTGAGGTGACTTTTCTAAAGGACCATCCTTAAGATGATGGTTCCATTGTGGAATCAGCATTTGTTTTTGAAATGCACTCATTTAAGAGTTTTGAGGTAAAAAATAGATGTGTCAGCAAGTTTATCCTCAGACTGAGACCTGATTTTCTTTCTAGATGCAGAAAAGCAAGTGTGTATCTGCATGCAGCTGGTTGGCTGGGAAACTTAGCTAAGCTCACAGAGGATCAGTTTCAAACTCTTATTTAATCACTCTAGGCCAGCACAGCACCAAGCAGAACCTTAACCATCTACATCGCTAACCAGTGCTCAGCCCCCAAGGTGACTCACTCTGCCAAATAATACATCTTTATGTACTACTTTGGCTCTGACATAATCTGAATTTGTCTTTTGACCTGCTTTGTCTAATCTTACTAGGACTTCTTTAAAAAACTCATTTAGAAAGTTTAGTTGCTTATGAAGAAAAGTATAGGGGGAAAAAAACAGGCAGCTTTTCACCGCACACAGCTTGCAAATTCAAAATAATTTTATGAGTACATAAGAAACTCCTACCTTCTCAACATGTCTCTATTCAAGAACAACGGCTTCCTACAGGATCTGCCATCTGGAGAGCAAAAAGATGAAAATAGTGTAAGAAAGACCTCATTCAAACTATACTAGAAGATGCTAGAGATTGGATTTGTTTTTCCCAGCTTCATTCATCTGGAAAAAAACCGTCTAAACAAAGGCACTATCTGGGCTCCCTATATAATCAAGAGAGAAAGAAAATTCCAGAGAGTGATTCACCCTGTGTCTCACAAACACCTTGAGTTGGAAATGTTTGAATTTTGGTGAGATGTGTGCAATCTTATACTAAGAGTGCATTTTCTACATGCAACAAAAATCTTTAGGGAAGACTGTGACTGGTAAGGCATAATTGTCTCTTCACTTTTCTGAAAGTAATGAAGCTCAGCACCACTCCTGAAAAGAATACCAGCTAATACTGTCCAAACCCTAAGATGTGATTCTCCAGTGTGGAGATTCTCCAGTGAGAATCCAGTGATTCTCAAACAGATCTTCTAATGGACATGCATTTGTAAATGCATTTGAGTTTTCTTTTTAAATTGCTTCCTGGGTTGTCCATGTACATAATTAACGATAAAAAAAAATCCTAACGAAAATAAATTAGTAATAAAACCAGCTGAACATAAACATATTTACATAATATAAAGGCACTCACTGCTGACTCCAACAGACATCTAGGAATCTTATGAAGGCTAAGGAGAACTGTTTACTGTTTCTACCCTGAGCCACAATACATGAAGGAGAGAGAAAATTCAGTTATTCAGATAGTTGGGGGAAGTGACTTTCTGAAGGATCACATCACTGTACTTTTTGCCACTCAATGTGTCATTACGCACAATTCATTTCATAATCGTGCTGAACATCTTCTTTATGATGTCACAAGCATTAAGACCTTTCCCTTCCCGCTAGGGAACTGAGGCAAGTGCTTCTACATTGCTTTAATCATGCTTTTGAAAACCTCATTAAGCTAGAGAAGAGGACATTCAATACCCATGAGGAGATATTGTACCTTGAAGCACTGACTCATTAAGTAATCTTTATGTATAAATGTCATTAGTTTCTATCTCTTCCAGATGTTTCCCTTAGCCAACAGAACAAGTACAGTTATCAATTTCCTAACATCATTCAGAAACATTAATTCACCCTCTTTCCCCATGATGCACATATAATTACAATACACATATAGTTCTATGATGGTTGAATTCAAAGTCTTAGAGTTGATGTAGGAACTCTAAATAGGTGTTTTCAATAATTGCACAGCTTATGGCAGGAGTAAAGAATATGTGACAAATTGGCCTACTACTATCTCCACCTTCAGCAGTTCCTGTGACTGGCTAAACTAGCTTCAAATAAGCACTTTGGTATCTAGTAAACTCCATTTAAACTCTTATTTAAAAATAAAACCCAAACAAATGTGGACACTGAAGTATATTTACCATTTGGCCACTTGGTTTTACAGACATTAGTAAGAAAGATGGGTTATTTCCTTTTATCTGGAGTGTGTGGAAGACAACTTCCTGACACAGCTGGTAAGTGAGCCTACCAGGGGAGGTGCCTCGCTCGACCTGCTGTTTACAAACAGAGAAGGACTGGTGGGAGATGTGGTGGTCGGAGGCCGTCTTGGGCTTAGCGACCATGAAATGGTAGAATTCTCCATTCTTGGTGAAGTAAGGAGGGGGGCCAGCAAAACCACAACCATGGACTTCCGGAGGGCAGACTTTGGCCTGTTCAGGACGCTGGTTGAGAGAGTCCCGTGGGAGACAGTCCTGAAGGGCAAAGGGGTCCAGGAAGGCTGGACGTTCTTCAAGAAGGAAGTCTTAAAGGCGCAGGAGCAGGCTGTCCCTGTACGCCGTAAGAAGAATGGGCGGGGAAGACGACCGGCCTGGCTGAACGGGGAGCTCTTGCTGGGACTCAGGAAAAAAAGGAGAGTTTACTGCTTGTGGAAGAAGGGGCAGGCGACTCAAGAAGAGTACAGGGATCTCGTTAGGTCGTGCAGAGAAGAAATGAGAAAGGCAAAAGCCCAGCTAGAACGCAATCTGGCCACTGTCGTTAAAGACAACAAAAAAAGCTTTTACAAATATATTAATGACAAGAAGAGAGCCAAGGAGAATCTCCATCCTTTATTGGATGCAAGGGGGAACATTGTCACTGAGGATGAGGAAAAGGCTGAGGTACTTAATGCCTTCTTTGCCTCAGTCTTTAACAGGCAGACCAGTTATCCTCAGGGTACTCGGCCCCCCGAGCTGGAAGACGGGGACGGCGAGCAGGATGAACCCCCCGTAATCCAGGAGGAAGCAGTCAATGACCTGCTATGCCACCTGGACACTCACAAGTCTATGGGGCCGGATGGGATCCACCCGAGAGTGCTGAGGGAGCTGGCGGAGGTGCTCGCCAAGCCGCTCTCCATCATTTATCAGCAGTCCTGGTTAACAGGGGAGGTCCCGGATGACTGGAGGCTTGCCAATGTGACGCCCATCCACAAGAAGGGCCGGAAGGAGGATCCGGGGAACTACAGGCCTGTCAGCCTGACCTCGGTGCTGGGGAAGATTATGGAGCGGCTCATCTTGAGGGCGCTCACAAGGCATGAGCGGGACAACCAGGGGATCCGGCCTAGCCAGCACGGGTTCATGAGAGGCAGGTCCTGCTTGACCAACCTGATCTCCTTCTATGACCAGGTGACCCGCCTAGTGGATGAGGGAAAGGCTGTGGATGTGGTCTACCTGGACTTCAGCAAGGCCTTTGACACTGTCTCCCACAGCATTCTCCTAGAGAAGCTGGCGGCTCACGGCTTAGACAGGTGGACTCTGCGCTGGGTCAAAAACTGGCTGGACAGCCGGGCCCAGAGAGTTGTGGTGAATGGAGTTACATCCAGTTGGCGGCCAGTCACGAGCGGTGTTCCCCAGGGCTCAGTACTGGGGCCGGTCTTATTTAATATCTTTATCAATGATCTGGATGAGGGGATTGAGTGCACCCTCAGTAAGTCTGCAGACGACACCAAGCTGGGCGGGAGTGTTGATCTGCTCGAGGGTAGGAAGGCTCTGCAGAGGGACCTGGACAGGCTGGATCGATGGGCCCAGGCCAACTGTATGAGGTTCAACAAGGACAAGTGCCGGGTCCTGCACTTGGGCCACAACAACCCCATGCAGCGCTACAGGCTTGGGGAAGAGTGGCTGGAAAGCTGCCTGTCGGAAAAGGACCTGGGGGTGCTGGTTGACAGCCGGCTGAACGTGAGCCGGCAGTGTGCCCAGGCGGCCAAGAAGGCCAATGGCATCCTGGCCTGTATCAGAAATAGTGTGGCCAGTAGGAGTAGGGAAGTGATCGTGCCCCTGTGCTCGGCACTGGTGAGGCCGCACCTCGAATACTGTGTTCAGTTTTGGGCCCCTCACTACAAGAAGGACGTTGAGGTGCTGGAGCATGTCCAGAGAAGGGCAACGAGGCTGGTGAGGGGTCTGGAGAACAAGTCTTCTGAGGAGCGGCTGAGGGAACTGGGACTGTTCAGCCTGGAGAAAAGGAGGCTGAGGGGAGACCTCATCGCTCTCTACAACTACCTGAAAGGAGGTTGTAGCGAGGTGGGTGTTGGTCTCTTCTCCCAAGTAACTAGCAATAGGACGAGAGGAAATGGCCTCAAGTTGCGGCAGGGGAGGTTTAGATTGGATGTAAGGAAAAATTTCTTTACTGAAAGAGTGGTGAAACATTGGAAGAGGCTGCCCAGGGAAGTGGTGGAGTCCCCATCCCTGGAGGTTTTTAAAAGACGTGTAGATGAGGCGCTTAGGGACATGGTTTAATGGGCATGGTGGTGTTGGGTTGACGGTTGGACTCGATGATCTTAGAGGTCTTTTCCAACCTCAATGATTCTATGATTCTATTCTATGATCATGTGCTTTTAGGCTCCAAATCTAATGGGTCACAGACCGAGTCCTTACATAGATACATAATCCCAGCAAAATGCTTTCTGTTGCTATGTTTTTAGCGCACATGACTACTTGTCAGTCTCCATCCTTGTTGCTACGTTATCATAGCTATCCTGTTTCAAATGGTTCATTGTCTTTGCCATTGTCAGGGTCAGTGGTGTATCTCTGCTAGGGAAGTACATGTATTGGGTTTGGCTCAAATGGAGTTAACTTTCTTCACAGCAGCCTATGTGGTGCTGAGGTTTGGATTTGTGGCTAAAACAGTGTCGACAATAAATCAATGTTTTGGCTATCGCAGAACAGTGTTTGCACAGCAGTCAAGGCTTTTTCCCACTCTGTGCGCCAGCGAGTAGGCAAAGGTTGGGCACAAAGTTGGGAGGGGACACAACTAGGACAGCTGACCTGAATTGGCCAAAGGGATATTCCCCACCAAATCACATCATGCTTGGTGATAAAAATGGAAAATGAGAGGAGGGGGTAGGAGGTGGGAGGGGTGGAGGAGCTTCTTTTGCAAGGTAGCAGTTGCTTGAAGGCTGGATGGGCATCAGTCTGCTTGTGGGAGGTAGTGAGTAATTGCCTTTGCAGCATGTGGGTTTTTTGTGGGTTTTTTTTTTTTCTTTCTCTCCTTCACTTATTAAACTGTCTTTATCTTTATCCATGAGTTTTCTTGCTTTTGCTCTTTCTATTCTCTCCCCCATCCCTCTGTGAGGAGGGGGAGTGAGTGAGCAGCTTAGTGTGGGTGCTTAGCTGCTGGCCAGTGTCAACCCACCGCAGTAAGTCTTTCAAAGTTAGCATGGTACAGCTGTTCAGAGATATAGTTAACTGAGCTTTCCACAATGTAAAGCAAAAAGCTTTGTGTTGTATGTGGCTTGCTATACAACACCAAAGTACCAAAGTCTGCAAGGCACCCACTATTGGATCTGACCCAATTCTGGTGCCTTCTTGGCTGTGCCAAAATTCTGCCAAGCTGAAAGCTGATGTCCAACAAGAATTAAAATAAACTTGACTTCCAGTGTGTGAGATTTATGTATAGGTAATTCAAGGGAGTATTTTCCCCAAAGTAAATTTTCTACAGAGACTTTCTCTTTTAAGAACCTGCAAAGCAGGTGTTAAGTGCCTTCCTCATCCAAATCAGTGGGAAACAGCTGAAATCTTGCTTCTGTAGCACTGCAGTCATTCAGATCCTGCTTCTGTTCTTATCTGGAAGCTTTTTGCTGTCACCTTCTGAAAGAATGTCACTAGAGGGTCAGAGTCTGAGAACTTTCCAGAGGCTGCAATAGCAACAGAATTAGGCCATGATTAACTTCTGTAGGATATGGGTCAAACCTTGGATAAAGACTAAGAAATGGATCTGTGTTTGTTCTATAAATATAACATACTGCAACTCAGACTCTTTATTGCCATGGACAGACAACTGATTCACATGTTTTATTCCCAGTTAGCTAAAAGATTTCTGAATCACATGTTAGTATGGACATTCAAATACATTAATACAGATAAGAAAACTACAGGTGCAAGCAGCTACATTATCATGTACCTATCGACTTCTGAGCACTCTGAGATAAGGTATTTCATTAGTTATATATTTTTATATTTTGTCCTTGTAATGGATGTTCAAAGATATTTTCTCTATTTAAATCTGCACTTGAAAAATGAACTGAAAATGATCAGTTGGAAAGATTACCACCATAACCTGTTATTCCTTAGCCAAATGTACAGACTCAGGTAAATTACTTGCCTCCTTGGATTTGTCACTGTGCCTGTCAGCTTGCTCGTATATCCAGTTATGATTATGCATTGATTTTAATGATGAATAAACTATATAAGTGCTAAGATAAGCATGGAAAACTTACTGTTTCAACATTCTTCCTTATAATAGATTGCATATACATATCATACTTGCTGGAGCTGAAATTCTAATGATTAGGACATAATGCAAAACATGAGTCTAGACAACATGTCTTTTCTCTGAGTACTGAAGAAGATGAGATCCTGAAAAGCATCACACAACAGAAGGCAGAGGAAGTATTTGTATGAATCTTTATTGTTAGAGCTTATGTAGCCTTCTCCATTTCCTAAAATGAACATGTCCTTTTCTGCATGGAGAATGCATCTACCAAACACACTCCTTAGTATGGCCAGTAGGACTAGCTTCTGACCACCACAATGGAACACACATAAAGAAAGGAAAATGATCAATTGGGTGGAACACCTTAAATAAACCATATAGGTGTATTAGATAGTGACTTTATTTTCTTTCCTTAAAATTACTGAATTTTACAGCCAGAATTTTTTTGGTGTAATAGAATAAACTAAAGACAAGAAAATCTACATTTTCCTGGCTCTAGATGATCCTTAGTGCTGTCATGTCACTCCTATCTTGTTCCTATTCTCCAAGATGCTTAAGCAGAGGTTATCAATTACAAGTAAGTTTGATCAAACTGAAGCTAATGAGCTTCCAACTGACTCTCACATAGTTGGGAAGTCTCACTTGAAGTACTGGTTTTGTTGTAGGCAACATGGCAAAAAATGATAAAGCTATCAAATTGATCTTCACTGCTGACCTTTGACTTGCCTAACTGATTTAAAGTACCTATTTAATATTAGTAATAGACTGCTAGTCTGGAAGAATTTTATCTTATATAGATCTACATAATGGTTTGCCATCGATGACAGCTGTGTCCCTTATATTGCTGGTCTGGCAGCTTGTGGCAGTGCATACCATTGCAGTAGGTAGGCATAATTATTTTATACATTATTCGTTCTTTCTGTGAATCAAGACCATGAACCTCATCTCTCATTTTCCAAAACACAGGGGACTTCAAAAAAAGCTTGCTTAGCAAATAATATTAGCACTTTCTGTTTGCCAGTCCCTGGAAGGGAACGTTGTCCAGTCACTTATACCCACAAAGCAAATACTAAAAAAATGTTAAGAGATCACTTCAGGTACCATATTCAGTCAGCCCTTGATATGTATAACAAGTCTGTCAACAAAGGTGCTATGGTGGTGCTGCGTTTTTTCCTTTTAACAAGCTGAAATGAACCCAAGAGTTTATGTCACGTAGTCACCAAGCAACCTGAGGTGCCAATAAAGCCTGCCTTCTGAACAGACAATATACCATGCCTGACAGAGGGATGAAAGTTTCCTATAGTGCTGTTTCCAACCACAGGGACCACCTAATGCTTTAGTTGGCTCTAAAAAAATAAAAATCTAATCATCTCAGATTTACTCTTGCTGCACTGAAAATAATAAGGATAACACTGAGAGAATGACTATCTTACACATCTTTTGTATCTAGCTACTATTTTTCTTTCTCTAGATGTAGCAATGGTAAACTTTGCTTCCAAATCAGAAACCTATAAAGAAACAGCAGCCCTGAAAATTCTTTCTTGAGTCCCCAGGCTATACTACCTGATACCTAAAGCTGTTTGAAATTGTTTGCCAGAGATGAGAGCTCTGGTGGTGTTGATGATCCCTGCCTTCAAAAGCTGTTCAAGATAACAGTCAAGTTCAACTTTTTCTAAGTCTGCCTGTGAACTTTGGGTATAACCTTTTTAAAGCTCCAGCTAAGCTCGCCAAGTTTTGCTGGGTTTTCCTTCCCACAACATTTTTTTCTTACATTTGAAAAGCTTCAACAGCCTATCAAGGAGACTGTGAAACGCCCCTTTTTCTTCAAATTCTTCTCTGACAGAGAAGAGAGCCAGAGAGCTCCACAAACCATTTAAAAAAAAAAAAAAAAAAAAAAGCTTGAAAAATGTATTGAAGGTTTTCCCACTGCAAGCCTCAGTTGTGCCACCTTGGCAGATTTTGCTCAGTTTTGCCAGGCATAGGTCCTAATGGGCTGACCCATGAGGGCATTAGTATTCCACTTAAACAAGTAAATTCAAACCTAGATCAGGGTTTTGAATTGTCTCTGACATCTAAGTCCAATACTACGGTTTTAACTCACCTTCATGTTTTAAACAGTAAGCTGAAGTGAAAAAAGATCTATGTCTTCTCTGTACTGGTATGATTTTAAAGAATGTTTCTAGCCAGAAAAAAACACCTAGTACTGCTATGTGGACAGTGGCCAATAACCTGCTCCTATCTGGGACACTGGTGTCTTATACCAGCCAGTCCTGCAGACTGTGCTTCAGACCCAGCATAGGTGCCCCAAGAGAGACAAAGGTGTGAAGTCTAATTTGAATGTATTCCAACACCATCAATATTGTTTCTCTTATATGAACTAAAGATAAAGGTATCAATTCAATTTTAAAATTGATAAGATTCTTACTGACAACAACAGAGGTTTGGGAGAAAGGTCTTACAGCTCATATTAACTGCTATGTAAGTAACTGGCCAGGCAAATTTAGAAATTTGCCTTTTCTGTGCTTTTGTCCAAGCCATAACGGCAGTAAAAGTCTGATTTGTTCCTAAGTTGAATTAATGTTTGGAAACTGAAAGACAGGTGATGTGTAAATGACATAGGTGAATTCAAGATATGGCTTTCTGTGTAACTGGAATGGAATAAACAGGTCAAGTGGGAAAAGTTTTCAGGTATAGAATATGCCTTTGGTACAGAATGAAATTGATTTTTCGTATGTGTTTGCAATATGGGTACTGTGGTGGGTTTTTAAAAGTCTTTTTCACTTATATTTGTCAGTATCCTTGACCAATTGATAAAAAATATATGAATGCATTTGGACTTTCTCAGCTACAGTCCAGGTTTTACTCCATACAGTAGAACTGCCAGGAGCATGTCATGAATTCCATATGGAAAGCAGATTTTCAATCATGAAAACATGACTGAAATGTTTACAGTGTTTCAGTCATGAAACACATTAAACATTTACTCTAGAAAAATATTGCATCTGCTTTTAAAGAACTAACTGGGAGAAAATCTGAATCCTCTTTTAATTTCCATCCTAAAGGGTGGAAGAGGATTCCCCACAGTTTTATATTTTATGTCATGCTGTTGAAACAGAAAATTATAAAGACAAAGGCAACGAGAAGAAACATGTCTTTGTAATCATAAAACTTCTTGAGCAAGGTATATTCCACACACATATTGCTGGTAGTGCCCAATGATGCAATAAACCAGTCTTAATGCATTCAGATCTAACCCATTTGAAATTCTTTAATAGAACTACTCCATGGTGGACAATATTCATTTCATTGGGCCCAAATGATCTATGGAGGAATGGCACTTGTCTTATCCCTGACACTTCATTATTTCTGCATATGCTACTAATTGTTTACAAATCTTATAAATATATCCTCAGAGAGCATTCAAACATTTATAGCTTGTTTAATTCATAAAGAAATTATGCTTTAAATATACATTTTTTTCTGCAAGGTCTAGCACTAATATGGCTCAAACTCACCATTTTATTCCCAGGAGGTACAAATGCAAAAAAAAAAAACCAAACAAAAAAACCCCTATTCTTTAGAAGATGTATACAATATTGCAATGTATGCTTAACTCCCAAGGCTTAAGGAAAATTGAACAAACAAAAAAAGCCATTCTAAACTGAATACATTTAATGTAATGCTAATAACACTCAGATTTTTTCTAGATAACATGGGTCATAAAACTGTATTAAAATATTTAATTTGTGTTTTAGTAAAAGATTTTTCATCCATATCATAATGATGCACATTCCCTACAGTTGTTTTTTCATATTAACCTTATGTATTTTTCAAAGTGTAATAAGAGCTTATGATATTCAGCAGTGTTCCACAGGAAAAACAAATGTCTTAAAAAAAACTTTTATATGACATCAAAAAGGATAACAAAATAAAAGTAGCCCTACTTTCCTAGGACCTTCAGAAAGATCAGACCTGAGGCTTATAAATTGAAAATTTTATTTTTCCTAAATGATATTTTTACACGGTAATGTCAAGAAAATGATCAAGATTCAACAAGGAATTTGAGGGATGTACACAGTCAGAATAAAAAAAAGGAAAATATATCTGAGGATTTTAACCCACAGTGGACTACCATTTTGTCTTTTCTTCTGTTTTTCTTTTCAGCCATTAACTGTTCATTAAGGCCAGGGCCTGAAATAGATTGAGGCTAAATGCTAGTTCATTGCTGTGCTGAGAGGTAGTCCACTCATTTATGGATATAAGGTGTGAAATTTGACTTTTGAACATGAGAGGAAGACAGCACGTATCTATTTGCTTCTGACATCCTGTGTGCAATCAAAAGGAATTGTAACTATATTCATGCCAATAGAATTATAGTAACAAACCACTATGCTAGAGACATAGCTCACCTTGGAAACATAGTTCTTTTGTGGACTGAGCTAACATCAATTTCTTGGAAAAAAAATATCACACACACAAGAAGAATACTTTGCTAATACAACCATACCTATTCAACTGCTTTTACCAATATGACTATATCAGCAAGTGGTAACAGGAAAAAACATACTAAGTGACATATATTGGAAAATGTCTGCTATAGACCAAGCCTGCTGTGACACGTTATATTTTAGACCTTGCCACAAAAGTAAAAATTTTTTTAGTGAGGATAATTTGAGGTATCCAAAAGAAGCTCTCACTAACTTGACAGATAACTCACACCTACAGAATCATGTCTGTGCTATTTCATTCATATGGGTTCCCTAATTATTATCAGGTCTACTGGCAGAAAGTTATTTTTTATTTTTATTTTGTTGGTTTAATTTCATCTACCTTAAGATATTGTTTTAGTCATAAGAAAGGCAAATGTGATGATTCTATAATGAAAGAAATCCTGATTATTTTTTTTTTATATATATATATTGAGTAGAACCTCTATAAATGTTAGTGAATGTTGTTTTACAACATCATTTTTCTTTCTTTTTCATAAGGTAGCATATTCATTTCCTTATTAGCGTGATTTTTGTTTGCTATTTTTTTAAAAGCAGACAAGAATGTTTAGATTAGAAATACTGACAGAAATAAGGAAAAGTGAAGGGAAAGTGCAGTGTGGTTTATTGCTAATCTCTTACAAAATAAATTGTTTTATTTAAGAAAACAAACAAACAAAACAACTAGCTACATTTTAAATTATAAATATACTGCATGATCTGGCTTGAAGGAGATTTTACAATACTAGAAAGGAATATTTCAAACTCATCTGTTGGTGTAGGAAGCCTGACACACAATAAATCTGACTGAGACACGTACATTTGTACATAGATGCATGTATATGAAAATATTATTTTCCTTTCCTAAAATTCTATTTCATAGAGACTTCTAGGTGTGAGATTTTCTATGAAAGCTAAAGAGGAACATTAAATTAATAAAGTGGAAATTTAAATCTGATTAACCGACTTATCTTCTTGTATAACACATTTACATCTTGAAACAACTTGCTACAAGATCAGTAATCTAGCAAAATTCAGAAATAATTGTAATCTTATATAAACAATAAGAATATCCGCTCCTAATACATAATGCTAACAGAAAGTTGAGAAGAGAAAAACCTGCATCAGTAATATAATTCAGTCTGTCTCCCATCTTTAAGCTTAAACTGAGACAAAATCATTATACTGTAAGGAATCTTCCCCACTCCATCCAAAACTGTATTAGCAAGAGTAGGAAGACATTTAAAGAGAAAATATTCAAGGAAGAGAATAAGATCCTACTATATAAGATTCAGCTATAAAGCATCCCTGAAACACACCACAAAATTCAGTCGGACATTGTGTTTAAGAGCTGAGAAGTGCTGGGTGACTGAGGCGGTAACATGATTATTGATAAAAGTGACTTTGATGAGAAAGGAGCCCTAAAAATGATACTGCATATTTTTTAAAATTCTCAAGTCTTTCCATGTTCTCCTTTGAAACATCATTTCCAAGCTCACAGTAGTGTTTGAATGTTTCCCATTCCAGGCTTTAAGTTTTCATACAGGGGTAAAAGCATGTTCAGTATATTCAGTAGCATCCGAAATTATATTGCTGGCAGAAAACACTTCAATGAAAGAAAAATGAACTATATGTCAAAACAGATTATTATGCTGTGGAAACCAAGAGAAAAGCTACAAGTTCTGACTGGGCCACATCTAGTGGTGCCTAACCACAAAATCAACACAGAAGTAGCAGGACCAAACATGCAGAAGAAAATAAATATCTGACCTTGTTCCAAGATGCATGACTGAAACACAAAGGCAAACTAAATCCAATAATGACCAATTACATGACCAGAAAAAAAAAAAAGAATAATGTTAGCCTTCTCTCTGGCAAATGTCATAAAACAGCCTAAACATATTCATTTTCAGTGCTGCAGGAAGGGCTAATCTGTAATTAAAACCTTACGAAGATTAGTACTGCCTATACAGAAGAATGTGGAGCTTGAAAGCCTTGACAAAATAATGCAAGGTCAAAGTAAGAGAGACTAGTCGTTCTATTAACACAACAAAAGAGGAAATATCAAAGCAATCTCTGGAACAATTGCAGCAGCTAAGTTGCTACATGTCAAAATGAACAGCCATGCAAAGCAGAGAAAAAGAGATGAGGTTTATGCAGAAGAGAAAACCTAAAATTTCCCTATCACACTGCTGATCAGCAGTGTAGCTGATACATGCTCAGCAACTGAATGGAATTCATTCCTGAAAAGAAATTTTCTATTAGTGCTGAATGCATGATGTAGAGGGGGGAAAAAAAAAAAAAAAAAAAGGACTTCAAAGGCAAATGCCATTCCACAGACCAAATCCATATCTGCCTGTGTATGATACTGACGAAAGCTAAATAGAAATGGGGTGATTTGATATGCCACTGCTGGGATTAGTTCTGATGGCAACACTGAGCTGTCCTGTAACATTAACTGTGTTGCAGCATGATCCAGCTTCCATGCAGTCTGCAGGGGTCTTTCCTTTCACTGAAATGGGAAATGAATCGCCTTCTTAATAAGAAAGGAAGGGTGGGGGCAAATGACAAACTAAATACTGGAGGGCATTCATTACCACTGCTTTCAGCCTAGCCCAGTGTATGGAGCAGTTGCGTTGCCCTAATATCAACCTGACATGGAAATTGTGACTTAGTGGGTCACAGACTCTCTCTCCATCTCCCAGCTTCTCCAAAGAGGAGAACAAGCCCCAGTCTGCAGCCAAACCACTGTATCCCCCCTGTCATATTTTATGTCAGAAAGTATGCTAAAGGTGGAAAGAGACTTTGGGGATTCCCCACTCCTGGACTCCCTGGTCACCAGAGTGAAGAAATACGTCTCTGTGAAGCCTCCTCTCTGCTAAGTACAGTTGGCTGTGGCATGCCATGCCAAAAGGCTATCAGCACACTTCCCTGCAGGCTGGATAAGCCATGGTCTGACCCTGAGTCTTACTCTTTTCACTGTATGCATGTGATAGAGAAATAGCTCTAAGAAAAATATGACAGAAGCAAATCAATAGTAATAAAGGCAGTGGCTACCTTCTTAACCAACATATGGCCCAGGTTCTTTTAAGAAAATAATGTCTCACGGTAGCTATACCTTTCATTCTTTTATGCCATTTTCCTGCTGGCTTCCCCAAAATATTTCATTTGCCTAGCAAAAAAGAGAGGCTGCTGACCTTCTCATTTCCAATAACCATTGAGAGGGATTCATCTCACCTAAGCTTGGCCCCATACAGAATAGCCCTCTAGCTCAATATAATCATGTAGGCACCCTTCTTAGAGAATATTGCCCATACTGGACACTCATTTCAGGATGTGTTAAATCACCTTATTGAAGAACCAAATGTATACGTTGTTGGCATAAATCATTCCTCTAGTGTTTTTGTGTCCATGAAAATTCTACTTATAAGATGCTGTCTTGATATTTTTTTTTTCCCTGAGGCTTAGCATGTTTTGATTATAATGAAATCCATGTTAACTGACCACTCAAAGACTGTGTCTATACTTCCGTCACAAACTTACACATCTCAGCTATTTTTAAAATAGCTGGTCTGGTATACTAGCAGTTTAATCAAGACAGTATGGAGCTTAGTGCAAGCTAAGCATTTCTTCTCTGTACAGACAGTACTGTTGTTATTTTCGCAGCAAAATAACATCTAGAAGCTGTCCTTTAAGGTATGTTATTGTAACTGGAAGTCAGAGCTTTGTAAGGACATAGTAAGAAGGATACAAAACTGAAAGGGTAAAAAGAAAAATACTTGTAAAATGATGCATAAGCTCAGGATGTCACTAAACCTCATAAAATAAAAATGGCAAGATACCTTTCTTGGAAAGCTGTTAGGAACCCCCATTTATACCTAATATTTTGTACTGCCAATCTTAATGATAGTACAGTTATAGAAGATAGGAACAAAAAAGATGTCTAGAGGTTTTCTAGTCCATTCCCCCAATTTTAGCACCTATCAGTATTTTAGAATGGCGATATTAAAGTCCTCAAGGAGCTTTCTAGTGGTCTTCTCTCTTCTCTGGAGGCAATGATGTTCAGCACAGGATCTGTTTTCTGTAGTCTAGAAGAAAAGGAAAAATAACAATTGTCAGATTCCATAAAAGCTGTGGGGTTTAAAACATCTGTCCACTGTAAACACATGTGAAATAACTTTTGAATGCTTTTAAATTCTTTAAGACATTGAAATTTTATAAAATACCTAAAATACTAATTCAGGTTAGAAACAGTTTGTTAGCATCCAGAAGGTCAAGCTTCACCTACGTTCACTTAGCCAAGCCATTGATCTATCTTTCCATTTATTAAATAAAAAGAATGTTTTCACATTCACTGTATTTTACTGCAGTCTGGTGTATCCATTTACTCAAAATAAAGCTATTTCCGTGACTATGCAAAGTGGAAAGCTCAAAAGTATATATTAATTGGTACTGGAGTTCAAAGCATTTCAATCAACTTTCTAAAGACAGGTGTTACTGTCTCTGGACCTGGTCTAAAGATTTAATGCTGGAAATTTGATTTTGCTCTGAAGGGGCTTCTGATGTCCTTTTAAAGCAACTGGTCATTTCACAGAGATAGTCTTTAGACACTGGTTTCCCTGTAATTATTTTTTTTTCCTTTAATTTGAATAAAGTTTATTAAAAAAAGATTGGAATGAATGATCACACTTTCCATGGCCATTCATTTGCCTGCAGCACCACTTTTTAGAATATTCATAATGCAGAAAATGATTAGAATAATTTACTGTTCTTCATGAATAATAAATTATAGAATAATTTCTTATTCACACATCTCTTACAGAATAAGCTTGTTTGGATATATTGCTTGTCATGTTATTATGAAGCTATTATAACTTTTATGGGTTAAAAGTAAGGACTCCCTAAGTTTGCTTCAGTACTTTTGGTCACGTTTAGTACAAGTTTAGTTTAGTATGTGGCTATGTTTAATACACATTCAGTTTAGTACATGTTTACTTAGTTTGGATCTGGATCCTGCTGGATTCCTGGCAATAGTTCCATTGTCTTCTTGGAGAATCTGATATATGTCTTGTCTAAACTCCCTTAGGTTTTATGTTAATTTTCTTCTTCATTTGCTAACGTTTAGTCTTGTGTAAAATGCCTTATAGCAAAGGAATATTTTCTTCTCTTCTGGCACTTAACCTCAAGTCCAAGTCAAAGCACCCAATTTCCTAAAATCCATTAGGAACCCAGGTACTGTCCAAGTTGCATCTTCTACCAGAAAACCATTCTCTGATGATCATGAGTGAACACACCTTGTGAAATTATTTATGATTCTTCTCCAGCAAGAGGGCCCCCTCCCCTCTCTTCCACTGTATGGTTTCACCAATCCTGTATAGTTTTCTGTTCCACTCCAACAGCCAAAAGCATGTTGTGTCCAGCTTCCTTTTAAGGCCTATCCCTCATCATTGGCACAGCAATTACTGAAATAAAACAAGCTTCCTCTAGCAGTGAAGTGAAAGAATTGATACTGAATAAGAATCAGAACCACTTGTCTTATTTCCCATAGTTTCTTTTAGTGGAAGACTGATAGCCTTCAAGCTGCTTTTCTAGGAAAAGTGGTAAGCAACGTCTGTGTTAACAACTAGTGCAACACAACCCGGTGGATCTCTAGAGCTAATGAGTTGGTGCTGAAGATCCAGCATCCATACTGTTCCCACTCTATTTAGTTTGGACAGGACAATACTTATGGTGTTCAGTAACTCCGGGGTCATTTTGGTCAGTAGCAAGAGGGAAGGGAAGAGGAGGGTTCCCCTCAGTGCATAATGGAGATCTACAAGGATTCTTTGAGTACCTGCATGCTGTTCCTAGGCTCCATGCTCCTCCATTCCTAGGCAGTTGAGCCTAGCCAGTGTAGCTGGCAAGATCAGGATAAGAAGGTTCCGCCAAATCTTTATTTATTGTTATCCAAATTGTGACAATTTAAGAGCAAAACACATAATGATTTTGTGTTGTATTGTAGTAATCATCTGTCTGGCACTTACATCCTTGCTGGCAGAAAGTACCGCCTAATAAAAATCTCCAGTGATTGCCTGGAGAAAAGGGAATTCCTTGCTAGTTTGTTTTTCGAAGTGCCTTTTTAGTCTTGACATCTCACCATGTTTTGTGTTATGATAGACAAGATTATTCCTACAATATTTTTTCTTATGTAAGCTTCAGATAGAACAGAATTTGTATGATTCAAATAATGTATCTGAGCAGGACAACTGAGCCAACCAAGCTTCTTCAGAAGGAGGAAAGATATCTAAAGAGAGGTTCCCTTTTTTGTTTCTCCATCTGCTGTCCAGAGTAATTATAGTCATTCTTTTGGGCTGGAAATAGCCAATTAATATGGGAAAAAATGTATCTTCTATTGATTTAGAAATAATTGTGTAATAAGTCCCTAAGACTATTTTTTTTTTACTGACACATTTTGCAAACTTGCAAAATTCTCCACAGTCAAGTGTGTACAGCTGAAAAATAGCTACATAGGTCTTCAAAAAATGATTCTTCTAGACTGGAAGGAAGAAAGAGCATCGGAGAAGTAATATGACCTGGACACAATGACAGAGTAGAAAGGATCCAATGAGCAAAAGATCAGTGCATCACATTCTAGCAGACAATTTCATAATGTTAATATTTCCATACAAGGACTAAGAGTATTAAACATAAATACAGAGCTTTGACTGACAGAGCTCTTAGAAGCTCATTCAGCATTAGATGTATTATCTCTGGCCATGGACCTCTGTTAGTATGAAAGAGCTCTATGGCTGTATCCCCATGCATTAAATGAAGAAATCTACTGTTCTCCATGACATAATACCTGGTGGTTTTATTGTATTTCTGATAATTAAGCCTAACTTTACCTAAAGCCACAAAATAGTCTCTCTGCATAGTATACAGTATGGATGTAGTAATTATAATATTTATTGTCGATGAAGGTACAGATACAGATATGGCAGGCACTATATTGAGAACAGGACAGTATTCATGACAAATATTACATTCAGATACATTCAAATCTTTGCAGTATTAAAGGAAATGATATTGCTGAATCATCTCCCTTAAAGCACATTGTTCTTTTGTATGAACCTATTTTACAGTTTTTGCGATGCCAAAACTCCCCCCAAAAATATTGTAACATTTTAAAATGTGACTCCCAGTGCAACTACTTTGTGGCACCACATATGACTCTCAGAAATGCTTAACCATCACAGCTGCAGCAGCCACCAGAGTTTGTCTGGTATGACAGGCAGGATACTATATGAGTCCACGCGGCCCCTCTGCCATCATATTGTGGAGCTCACCTGCTCCGTGACAGACAGCTGAGCAGGTGCCAGAAAGGGACTGGATCTCTAACAATCATACCCTGGAAAGATGAGCTGTCCCTGATACAAAATTCTCTAACAAAATAAATAAATAAAATAAATAATCCAACATAAAACACAAGTTATACTTTGGTTGATCTCAAGAGCAGCAGTCCATGACTGAACAAAAAGCTGCAGATCGTGGGACTAACAGGCAGACCATGGGCAGATTTGACATTAAAGTTTCATTATACTTCTCATCCAGGGTATAACAGAGAATCTACCTATCACTAATAATTTGTTCCCTGCCTCTTTTCTTTGTTCCTTTGGAAGCTAATTGCTGAGGGGTTAATATACCAAGGCTTTAAGCTTGTAAGAATATTTGAGATTAAATGGTCACAAGGAGAATAACAAAATAGCTGTATTCACCAACAGAAGCACACACACATACACGCCCTGCTTCCATTTCCCCTGCTCTTTATCAGTAGAGATAAATGAGCTTCATTTCTCCCGGAAAAAAACAGACCCTCCCCTTCTTCGCCACTGTCCTGGTTTCGGCAGGGATAGAGTTAATATCCTTCCTAGTAGCTGGTACAGTGTTTTGGATTTAGGATGAGAACAAAGTTGATAACGCACCAATGGTTTAGTTGTTGCTAGGTAGTGCTTACACTAGTCAAGGACTTTTCAGCTTCCCATGCTCTACCGACTGAGAAGGCTGGAGGGGCACAAGAAGCTGGGAGGGGGCCCAGCCAAACTCGCCAAAGGGACATTCCATACCATGTGACGTCATGCTCAGTACATAAACTGGGGAAAGCCGCTGCTCGGGAGGCAACTCTTGTCAAGCGTGAAGGAAAGGTATCCCTTCAAGGAAGATGTCATATGTCGCCCAAACAAGTGGACCACCATGGAGAAGGGTATCCAGTTTCTGAGAGAATTAGCTGTGCTGGAGGTGATTTATGGTGACCTGAACAATGAACAACTATCTAAAGATCCAGATGAAGTCAAGTGCACATGACCCATGTGGCGGAAGTTTATAAGGAGCTCACCATCGTCATACACCAATTCATTGGCGGTGATGACCTGGAAAGATGGAGACGAACAAACAGTGGATGAATTGGCTGGTCAACTCCAGCAATACGAAGAAAGTCTCTCTTCCTCCCTCGTCTCGGCTGTGGAGAAACTGTCCCGGGAGATCCAGCAACTCAGAGAGGATAGGTCCTACTCCCCACCTGTATGGACCAGTATCTCGGCTATTAGGAGTCAGCGTTCTTTTGCTCAAGAGAGAGAATATAAAGGGTACACACCACAGGGCACCCTATGGTTTTACCTGCGTGACCACGGAGAGGACATGAGGAAGTGGGATGGAAAACCTACCTCAGCCCTAGGGGCACGCATACGTGAATTGCAAGGGAAAACAATCACAAAAGGGGGTTCTTCCAGGAAAATTGCTGCTCCAGTTTCCAGTGAGCAGTTCCCCAGACAAAGCAGAAGGGCTCATCTTACCGCTGATCTTAATGAAGAAACTTCTGACTTGTATTTACAAGAAATGAGAAATGAATACTGTGATAAGTACTAGAGGGCCCCGCCTCCGGCCAGGTGGAGGAAAGGGACAACCGGGTTTACTGGACTGTGTGGATTCGGTGGCCTGGCACATCAGACCCACAGGAGTATAAGGCTCTAGTAGATACCAGTGCACAGTGTACCCTAATGCCATCAAGGTATATAGGGGCAGAACCCATCTGCATTTCTGGAGTGACAGGCAGATCCCTACAGCTACCTGTATTGGAAGCCGAAGTAAGTCTAACTGGGAATGAGTGGCAGAAGCACCCCATTGTGGCTGGCCCAGATGCTCCGTGAATCCTTGGCATAGACTACCTCAGGAGAGGGTATTTCAAGGACCCAGAAGGGTACCAGTGGGCTTTTGGTCTAGCTGCCTTGGAGACGGAGGAAATCAAACAGCTGTCCACCTTGCCTGATCTCTCAGAGGACCCCTCTGTTGTGGGGTTGCTGAAGGTCAAAGACCAACAGGTGCCTATCACTACCACCACGGTGCACCAGCGGCAATATCGCACCAACCGAGACTCCCTGATTCCCATCCATAAGCTGATTCATTGACTGGAGAGCCAAGGAGTGATCAGCAAGACTCGTTCACCCTTCAACAGTCCCATATGGCCAGTGCGGAAGTCTAATGGAGAGTGGAGACTGACAGTAGACTATCGTGGCCTAAATGAAGTCACGCCACCGCTGATTGCTGCCGTGCTGGACATGCTAGAACTTCAATACGAATTGGAATCAAAGGCAGCCAAGTGGTATGCCACAGTTGATATTGCTAATGCGTTTTTCTCAATCCCTTTGGCAGCGGAGTGCAGGCCACAGTTTGCTTTCACTTGGAGGGGCGTCCAGTACACCTGGAACCGACTGCCCCAGAGGTGGAAACACAGCCCCACCATTTGCCATGGACTAATCCAGACTGCACTAGAACAGGGTGGAGCTCCAGAACACCTGCAATACATTGATGACATCATCGTGTGGGGCAACACAGCAGGAGAAGTTTTTGAAAAAGGGAAGGAAATAGTCCAAATCCTGCTGAAGGCTGGTTTTGCCATAAAACAAAGTAAGGTCAAGGGACCTGCACAGGAGATCCAGTTTTTAGGAATCAAATGGCAAGATGGACGTCGTCAGATCCCAATGGATGTGATCAACAAAATAACAGCCATGTCTCCACCAACTACCAAAAAGGAAACACAAGCTTTCTTAGGTGTCGTGGGTTTTTGGAGAATGCACATTCCAAATTACAGTCTGATTGTAAACCCTCTCTATCAAGTGACCCGAAAGAAGAACGATTTCAAATGGGGCCCTGAGCAATGACAAGCTTTTGAACAAATTAAAGAGGAGATAGTTCATGCTGTAGCCCTGGGGCCAGTCCGGGCAGGGCAAGAGGTAAAAACTGTGCTCTACACGGCAGCTGGGGAGAACAGCCCTACCTGGAGCCTCTGGCAGAAAGCACCAGGGGAGACTCGAGGTCGACCCCTAGGGTTTTGGAGTCGGGGATACAGAGGATCCGAGGCCTGCTATACTCCAACTGAGAAAGAGATATTGGCAGCGTATGAAGGGGTTCGAGCTGCTTCAGAAGTGATCGGCACTGAAGCACAGCTCCTCCTGGCACCCCGACTGCTGGTGCTGGGCTGGATGTTCAAAGGGAGGATCCCCTGTACACATCATGCAACTGATGCTACATGGAGTAAGTGGGTCGCACTAATCACACAACGGGCTCGAATAGGAAACCCCAGTCACCCAGGAATCCTGGAAGTGATCATGGATTGGCCAGAGGGCAAAGATTTTAAAATATCACCAGAGGAGGAGGTAACGCGTGCTGAAGAGACCCCAATGTATAATGAACTACCAGAAAATGAGAAGCAATATGCTCTGTTCACTGATGGGTCCTGTCGTCTTGTGGGAAAGCATCGGAGGTGGAAAGCTGCTGTGTGCAGTCCTATGCGACAAGTTGTAGAAACCACTGAAGGAGAAGGTGAATCAAGCCAATTTGCAGAAGTAAAGGCCATCCAGCTGGCTTTAGACATTGCTGACCAAGAAAAGTGGCCAGTGCTCTATCTCTATACTGACTCATGGATGGTGGCAAATGCCCTGTGGGGGTGGTTGCAGCAATGGAAGCAGAGCAACTGGCAGCGCAGAGGCAAACCCATCTGGGCTGCCGCATTGTGGCAAGATATTGCTGCCCGGGTGGAGAACCTGGTTGTAAAAGTCCGTCACGTAGATGCTCACATACCTAAGAGTTGGGCCACTGAAGAACATCAAAACAACCAGCAGGTGGATCAGGCTGCTAAGACTGAAGTGGCTCAGGTGGATCTGGACTGGCAACATAAGGGTGAATTATTTATAGCTCGGTGCTATAGTTGTTTGTACCACATTTTCCATTTCAGGGTTTTCTTCTCATTTCGTATTGCTGCTCACTAACTTAGCAGGACAATTGCCCCTCAGTTCAATATCCATATAATATCCTTTCATTAAGGAGCTTGGGTTGAAGATTAAGTTGAGGAAAACATCACATGACTAGGGAATGGATTATCTGGTATTATACCGTTAGTATTTCTCAGATGATATTTGCAGATGAATGTAAATTTTTAAGTGAAAATGACATCAGTTACTCAAAAATGTGTTTTGTTCTAATAACAATTTCAAATGTGATCAAACTTTTTCACATCATTTCAGATGTTGGACCTTTTTCAGTCAATTTTATGAGCCTTTACTGTTTTTGTTTTCTTCCTTTTTTTAATCTCTGTGGAATTTGCATGATCAACTAGATTTGGTTTTAGTGTTCAATCTTGATGACTTATTCAAAATACCACTTTCAAACTGTTTTCACAAATGTTGCAAGCTAGCTGGCTCCAGCCAAATATTATTCAGTTAGCATCAGGGTCAACATTTCCTTCACTCCATCACTTGATCACACAGCTGATGAAAGAGAAACACAGAGAAAGTGGGGAAGGAGGGAAAGGAGGGGTTGCCTGTTTTACAGTGAGGAATTCTGATTGCACAGCACTTTGACCTGTTTTTATTTAACTCAGTAGGAGTTTTGCTACTGATTTCAGTGCCTATTGGTCTAGACTTTATTAAAGAGATTTTTTGTGGGATTTTTTTTTTAAACTCCACATTATATTATTCAGAAGGGAAATCAATCTACCAAGAGCAGTCACTTTTAGAGTAAATACAGTAGTGAGCTGTGGAAATGCACATATTTAACCTTTGAAATCTCTCTGAAAAGCATTATGCTATTCTCCCCAGTATCACCATCAAAGGGCTCACTGTAATATGAGTGTTCTCTATTTCTTTTGATTTAGGTGGGAATTGGAGAAATCAGTGCCATTAAAAAGAGGCTTGAGTTTTGATACTAAAGGAACTATGGGGTTTCTGACTGTTTGATAAGAGGTTAAATAGAAAATATATACAAGCCTCAGATTAGCACTAGACAATCATTTCCACATGCAACATAGAAATCCTTCAAGTATTTTTACCCAGTCTTCTAGATGCTTGTGATGAGTTCACATAAGAAAAACAAATTGTTTCTCCCTGTATTCATCGATACTGAAATCAAAGGCACTCAGTCACTAATTCTGCTGTTTAAAAAAGAAAGCAAAAATTAAACATTCACTATGTATACAACATAACAGCTTATGTGACCTAACTGTATATGATCTGATTATTGTCTGCACTGTGTATAAAACTACAAATACACAGCATGTGTATAATACATGTTTATCCATGCACATACATATGTAATTTGTCTATGCAGTAGGGGTATACACAGCTGTTTCCACTTAGTTAGGGATTCAGCACCCAATCCGCTGAAAGGACCAAGCACAATTGCAACATCTACTGTGAATCCAACCGCCCCACAAACATCAGCCATTGGACTGCGCTGCTCAGCAGAGGAGGTGTGCAGTCTCACCTTCAGGCAGGAAATATGGTGATGATCCTGGTCCTGGAAGGATTTTTTATTTTCCCCTCAAGTACTGATCATAGAATCATAGAATAGTTTGGGTTGGAAGGGACCTTTAAGGGTCATCTAGTCCAATCCCCCTGCCGTGGACAGGGACATCTTCAACCAGATCAGGTTACTCAGGTGTTTAACCGAAACAAAACTTGTACCCCAATGAGGTTGCACAACTTCTGTGAAACATCCTGATCTCTTGTTACTGTGTGTGTCATCTTACTCTACCATTACCTAGCGGGAGGATGTAGGGAAGATAGAGCCAAACTCTTTCCGACATTTCACAGTGAAAAGATGAGAAGCAATGGACACTTGATATAAGGAAAAGAAATGACAATGAGGGTGGTCTAACACTGGACCAGAGAGAGGTCTAGATTTTGCAACTTATTCACATAAAACAGCATAATTATAAGAGGCTGAGGCAATTGATAAAGCAGTTCTGAAGTTCCTTACCATGGTGTGCAAGAACTGCTGCAAAGTATAATTTGGGAAGTATCTCTGCAGATCCCTCATGTTTTCAAAAATAACTAAGTCATTAAATCCCTCAGGGATATAATTCCACCTTCCTTTTATTTCCAGTAGTTCCTTTTATTTCCAGGAGTTGTCTGCTAAATTCAGGACTATGTGGCAAGACTGGAGTACACAGCAAACAGCTTGGGTTGCACAAGCATTGCCCCCCTTGCTCTCCAATGGAATAACAAGAGCATATGTCTGAGAAATGAGCCATTTCCTTTCATCCATTTGAACTGAAAGACACTATGCTAAACTGCACACTAAATCTTCTAGTATGCATGTAATACACTCAATTGAATTGACCACACACACCTAGATAGACCTAGATTTAGGAGGCAGAAAGAGTGGGATGGAAGTAGAGTTCAGCTCTAAACCCATGGGCATCCTTCTTCTTTGTGACTTTCCTTCAAGAGGATCCTCACAGGGTTCAGTCCTGTGGAGCACTGAGTTACTTCACCTACCACTAACTTCAGAGGGATTCAAGGGCACTCAGTGCCTCACAGAACAGAGCTTTAGCCTGTCCACGTTTAAACTCCAGACATTTATTTTTAATGAATAAAATAACATTCCCTTCTATGCTCTCCCCTTTCACTAGCACTTTTCTCCTTTCAGGCCTGATTTAGAAAAGTGCTAAGTACAACGAACACTTACTCCTTTCCTTTTCCTGCACCAATTATCACTGACAGGCTCAGGGCCAAATGGTTCAGAAGATTTCTTTATCACATGGGTGGTCTTCTGGCTACAGTACTGAAACATAGTACTAAATTCAACACTGTGGAACACCAGGCACAGAAGAAAAAGCAGAGGGAGGGCAGAGTTATTTTTTCATATTTTTCTAAATCAGACTTAGAAGTCCAGGAACCCAATTCTTGCTTTATAAAATGTGTCATCTATCTCATTATCCTTCAAGCATTATCTTATACTACTTACCGAACTTCTGTGGTGAGATGAAAACAATACCACAACTGAATCACTCAACCCTCGCCACCACCCAAGCTGGCTGAAATATCATAGCAACATTGTATCCAACAGAAGTTGGTGAGATTTCCAACTCAGGTCTCCTGACCAAGGAACAGTCTCCTATCCAAGGAACAGTATAGATACTCTTCAAAAGACAGTATAGAGCCTTTGTTTCTGTTCTACTTTATTTTGCCTGAAAAGTTCTTGTATGACAAAACAGGACAAAAAGTGATAGAGCACACCCTGCCACTGCAGTGAAGCCTAGCACACCACATATCACTTTGCAGTTAATGTGCCGAGTTGGATGAGTAAGTCAAAAGGAAGCACGTAAAATGAAGGCACTGAAAGGGGGCTTCATCTCACCTAATGTCAGATGGACAATGCCAAGGTAGCTGTTTTAATTCCTTCCATAGTCAATAGGAAGAAACAGCAGCTTTTAAGAGGTGTTTTCAGCTGTACTATTTAAAAGTTTTCTTTTAGGATGGGATGAGTTACTTTTCTCCGTTGACTATGAAAGTGGGTTTGACAAACATCTTTAGTTTCAGAAGTACAGTTCTACATGTAAGGTATCTGATGTTAGGATGAATTTCATCCACATATTACAACCTTTACACAACAGATATGGGGCCCTGGAACTTGAGGGCCAGGCAAATGAGGATGTAGATGAAGGTCCATCCAGGAGGTTGCCTAGGGTGAGGCAGTCAGCCCCACGCATTACGACTGCCGCTGCTAAGAAAAAAAGGAGGGTAATTGTCATAGGCGATTCCCTTCTGAGGGGAACAGAGGGCCCTATATGCCGACCGGACCCGTCCCACAGGGAAGTCTGCTGCCTCCCTGGGGCCCGGCTCAGAGACATCACTAGGAAACTCCCTGGTCTGGTACGGCCTTCCGACTACTACCCGCTGCTGGTTATACAGGCTGGCAGTGATGAGGTTGCAGAGAGAAGTCCTGCAGTGATCAAAAGGGACTTCAGGGCACTGGGGTGACTAGTTGAAGGATCGGGAGCACAGGTAGTGTTTTCCTCAATCCCTACAGTGGCGGGGAAGAATACTGAAAGGAACAGGAAAACACACCTGATCAACGCGTGGCTCAGGGGCTGGTGCCATCGGAGGAATTTTGGCTTTTTTGATCACGGGGAGGTTTACACAGCACCGGGCCTGCTGGTGGCAGATGGAGTCCAGCTGTCTCACAGGGGGAAAAGGATCATTGCTCATGAATTGGCAGGGCTCATTGAGAGGGCTTTAAACTAGGTTTGAAGGCGGAAGGGGATAAAACCAGGCTCACTAGAGATGAGCCCAGGGGTGGTGTGCCGATGCCAGGGGTGAAATCGATAGCCCAGCTCAAGTGCATCTACACCAATGCACGCAGCATGGGCGGCAAACAGGAGGAGCTGGAAGCCATTGTGCAGCGGGAGAGATATGACTTAGTCGCCCTCACAGAAACATGGTGGGGTGACTCTCACGACTGGAGTGCTGCAATGGATGGCTATAGACTCTTCAGAAGGGACAGGTGAGGAAGGAGAGGCGGTGGGGTGGCTCTGTATGTTAGGGAGTGTTTCGATTGTCCGTGTCCATGTCCAACAATCCCATGCAGCGCTACAGGCTTGGGGAAGAGTGGCTGGAAAGCTGCCTGGCAGAAAAGGACCTGGAGGTGTTGGTTGACAGCCGGCTGAACATGAGCCGGCAGTGTGCCCAGGCGGCCAAGAAGGCCAATGGCATCCTGGCCTGTATCAGAAAGAGTGTGGCCAGCAGGAGGAGGGAAGTGATCGTGCCCCTCTACTCGGCACTGGTGAGGCCGCACCTCAAATACTGTGTTCAGTTTTGGGCCCCTCACTACAAGAAGGACGTTGAGGTGCTGGAGTGTGTCCAGAGAAGGGCAACGAGGCTGGTGAGGGGTCTGGAGAACAAGTCTTCTGAGGAGCGGCTGAGGGAACTGGGACTGTTTAGCCTGGAGAAAAGGAGGCTGAGGGGAGACCTCATCGCTCTCTACAACTACCTGAAAGGAGGTTGTAGCGAGGTGGGTGTCGGTCTCTTCTCCCAAGTAACAAGTGATAGGACGAGAGGAAATGGCCTCAAGTTGTGCCAGGGGAGGTTTAGATTGGATGTGAGGAAAAATGTCTTTACTGAAAGAGTGGTTAAACCTTGGAAGAGGCTGCCCAGGGAAGTGGTTGAGTCCCCATCCCTGGAGGTATTTAAAAGACGAGTAGATGAGGCGCTTAGGGACATGGTTTAGTGGGTGGTGGTGTTGGGTAGACAGTTGGACTCGATGATCTTAGAGGTCTTTTCCAACCTCAGTGATTCTATGATTCTATGATTCTGTGATCAGAGACCACTGGCATGATAAATGTTTAAAAGGACCAAAGTGCTGAGAATTATTTTAATGATCTTAATTAAACAAGTCAGCCAAAGTTTTCTGTGTCTTTTACTGAAGTTTTAGCTAACTTGGGATGAAAACATTTTGACTTTAACTATGAAAAAAGTATTCTTAGCATATGAAAAGATTCAAGAAGAACTGTGGTCAAGCCTGGGTCTCTCATGTCTTGTAATTCCACATTCAACACCTTGGTACAAATTAGTACCCTATTACAAGACGAAAGGAATGGAAAGCATGAATTTATTCTTCCAAGCACAGGAAAAGATTTTGCCAACTATGATGACAGATGATATACTGTACAGACCAGGTGACATACCTTCCTCGGGCTTTGCTCCCATACTCCTCTAGAACAAACATTTATTCAGCTTTGTATTCTTGTGCCTTGTTTGGATTGAATTTTCTGAGTCCCCTACATTATGACATAGTAGAACCCTTTTTTTCCCAACCACGTGAGCCTTGGTCAGTTCTCTAATCTGACCATATGGCCATTCCAATCCTTGCAATGGCAAAAGGAAAGAGAAAAGAACTAGCAGAGAACAGGATTGCCTGTTTGAACAGCAGAACAGTGTATGTTGACTTAAGTCATATATCAAATTATGTCCCCAGACGGGTGATGAGACTGTACTTTGAATAGAGGGTGGATAAAACACCAGCTAAAGGGAAATGCATATACAATTATTCTGCATGGCTCAGGTTAATTATTTGATCTTGGATTAGTCATTAAAGTTAGATTTGGTAAAGGACTTCAGTACTTAAAGTATCTCATTTCCTTTGACTCTTCTACTGAGTAGTGACAAAGGCACTCATTAACACAGAAGATGATGTGGTGATGTGCTCCCCATCAGGATCAGGAAGGGCAGGACTAGAAAACAGAGCCACAGATGAGGTCCTTCCAGTTCTACAGTGTTACACAAAAGTTTGACACCAGCCACTTCCACTGCCTTCTCACAGGAGAGGACTTTGAGCCTAACTAAAGCCATGAGCCAAGCCACAAGAGATGACATGCAATCATTTGTGTTGTATACACTTGTGCTTAGTGTTTGGTATTGACTAGCACTACTTCTGTTCAGCAGGCATCAGCGTGGGGTGTTTTGGTGTTTAAGATCTTGGTATTTAAGATCTGGTGTTTAAGACCTTTAGGCATTTAACGCTCCCTATGCCTTACATGCAGTGCAGAGAAACTCTACTGCATATTCACTACAGGGTGGCATGAACGTAAATGTAGCTACAGGAACAATTAATTTATGGGTCTGAGAGTTCTTTGTTTGTTGCAGCCCTGTGACTTCTCTGCCTCTGCATACTGGACAGTGGACTCAATAGCTCTCTCTGTTATCTGTGTTCCAGTCAGATAATGAGATAATTTGGGCCAGCAATTGGTTTCTATGGTGAGTCTGTGCAGAAAAAAACACAGTGGAGCACATATATGTATGTTCTCCAATTAATAAATACTAAGGCTGAGCATCCAGGGAACAGGGCGGTGGGAAACAGTAAATAAAACCAATTTAGTTTCTGAAATCTTCTTTATATAAAGGAGAAAAGTTTGTTATTTCAATAAGGATGTCAGCTACTTTGATGGCATTACTTTTTAATAACAACATGTTGCAGGGTACAGCATTACATTAAAATGTTATGGTCGTATTAGAATTAGGTAATTGCAGGGGCTGAGCGGATGGAAAAAAGAGAGTGTTCTTATATTGAAAATGTTCCCCACCACATAACTTGTGCATTAGCAACAGGGGCAGGGGCGGGGGAGCTCATTGCTGCAAAAGACTGGGAACAGTTACAACATTCCCACTGCCAGAATACTTTATTAGTATTCCTTGTCTTACAGCCTGGCAAGTGAAAAACTAGAGACCTGTCATCAATTAGAATGGTGATGATGAGCCAGCCTAAAATAGGCCAGTGAACAGGGTAAGTGCCCCTGTGGTTTGCCAATTACCTAAATTATTTGCAGTAGTTTTAGTGCACATCTGCAATGAATACAAATAGAAAGCACACGATGTCTGGAATGCAGCATGTTTAAGATCAGCTTTGGTGTTAACAGAGGAGGGGAAACAACTGACATGTTTTCACGGAAATATTTCAGAAGAGGAGCTCTCATTCATATCTTCTCTCTCCCCACCTTCACACATGTAAAACAGACTTCATTCTGTCTGGCGGCCCTGTGCTTTCTATCTAGGGTGAACCCCATGGAGGGAAGTGTAGCTCTGCCGACCCTGCAGCCAGTGTCACAGTATCACTGGCCAATTTCACTGGTCCTTGGCAGTGACTCACACAGAACGACCAGGGAAATGGGCCGGCAGGACTGACAGTGGAGGTAACATCAGGGGACCTCAGCTCACCAAGACTTTTCTCTTCCGAGAAAATTCTGTTGTAGACAGAAGGTGACAATGAGCAGAAGAAAAGGAGAGGGTTAGGCAGCCAAGTAGTCTTGAATTCAACCAAATTATAAAGAATAATTAAAAAAAAAAAGAAAACAACAAGAAAAAAAAGAGATTCATCTTTTATTGTGTGTTCGTTCAAAAGCTTTTTAGAAGGTTTTGTGGCACAATTCCTCAAGAAATCTTGAATCAGAAAAGATTATACTCTTGTAACAATGAATTTTTATTCTTTATAGGGAAAACAGCCAGACTACCATTGGTTTGGTGAATATGTAGACTGATCACTCTTTTTTCTTGGTCTTCCTTTTACACTTCTTTTCTTTATCTCCTTCCACACCTCTCCTTTGCTTTATATCCTTCCCTCCCATCTCTCCTTTAACTGCTTCAGAAATCATTAATTGCAATGACTTGACATTCATAATTCTTGTACCTAGCCACATTGAATTTTTTTGTTCTTTAAAAGATTGTATGAGTAACTATTGGCATCTCTTCCAGTTGTCTGCTGTTCCTAGAAGATATTTTGAAACATATATTTTATGTGGCTTGATAAGCTTCTGCATTTTAAGTAAAAAGCACTGAATACAATAAAGATTTGGAGTACTACAAAGGGACTTATAACTCTATAACCTTCTCCCTTCCTCTTGGCTTTCATATAACCCTGGGGGCTAAATTCACTAAAAACATCCATTCTTGGTTAAGAAATTAAAAATGTAGATGTTTAGAATCCTGTCACTTAACATGGCTGGCCTCACCACTGTCTAAGCAGACAGACCGGGGTGGAAGAAATAGGTAGTTTTCTATCTAATTTTCCTCTATGTGCTCAGGGAATGCATAATATGCACCAGTAGAACTGGCCTCCTTACAAAAAGCAAATAATTTAGGAGAATTAACAGAGAAGGTCAACTCACCTACAGGAAAAGCACAAAGATTATTAGTCTCTCCAGGGCAAGTATCACAAACAACAGGCTAGGAAGCCTTAACCACTGGAATGAAGCAAGTTCTAAGACCCAAAATGGGAGCAGAGATCATTGTTTTGAAAGGAGCTCTCTAAGACAGTGCTAAAATATCAATTGATTTTATTCTGCCTACCAATAATAGTGACTGCAGCTTCTAAAATGAAGAAAATAATTAAAGAGCTAAGACCCTGCAAATTTCTCACAACTTTAGAGTGTACAAAACATTCAAAAAGAGTCCACCACCATTGGAACCCCCCCCAAAAAAATCTCAAGATCCTTTAATTCGTGTATAGAGATACTAGAGAAGTGTGGAGTAGAATTTTAGCTACTTTATTACTTAGTGTGCATACTGTTGTCATACTACTAACGTTAAATGGGCTGATTCACTTCACAGAATATCCAGTACTGCTACTAAATTCCACAGTGACTGTTTTATTATGCTAATTGATAATCTAGTGTGCTCCAAAGATTAAAGAAAAATGAAATTAAAGCTACAAAATCAAAGGGTAACAACTTTATAATGCCTCTTTAATTTAGTGAAATACAATTAAAGTCACAGAGAGAGAGAATTGACTATGAATACCAAAATGAATGTAATTGACAGAGTAAATGTTACAGAGCAGGGCTGCATAAGAGCAAAAAGAAATGTCAATAAACTTCAGTGCCACTGAGCTGTGCCACTGGGCAGGTGCATTGAACAGCACAAGTCTTAAAGTCATTGGGGATAGCCAACAGCAAAGAAAGCTATGATGAATGTTTATGAAATCACAAGTAGATAGTATTGGAAGGGTCTGATTTTATAGGCATGCAAAAAGCACTAGAAATGCAATGTGGACTGTAATTACAGTAGAAGCTTGACAGTGCATAAGAAAAATGCTCCATTGATTGGAATAATTCAAGCTGAACATACTGCAATTTGTAAAACCTTCAGTGCTGGCAACATGCATTTAAAAAATGGTTTCTTATAAGCTGTAATCTGTGGAGAAGTTGCCTCGGTATTTACATTAATTTTTCCAAAATTAGTAGAGACATTGTAGTATAACCTTCCAATTCATACTATTCTAGGTCAGTAATTCAATAGTTCTTCTATGTTGGGCTACTTATTAAAATAACATCTTTTCATATACCAGTTCCCCTGACATCTCCTTACTGATTACATTCTGCCTGGGAGAACTGCACCAATCCTATTTATCCGCATATCATACCTTCAAACTACTTTTGTGGACTGCTGGGATCAATAACGGTTTATAAGGCCTTTTCAGTGGAGATTGCCAATGCCAATTCTGCTGTTAGAAATTTGAAGGTGTTACCTTCTACAGGCCTTGTGGCTATGGTGATAAATGAGTCAGTCATGGTCTATGTCCCACGTGACATTCATATTTATCACAAAAATCATTAGCATAACTGGAAATAAGTTGCATTCCTATTGACTATGTAGCATAAAAGTGTAGTTTTGTAGAAGTTACACTTTTAAATTTCTATTTTATTATCCCTAGAAGCAGCATGTATGGGTCCAGAAAAAAATCCTTCTTAGGGTATCTTCACCAAACCTATTCTGTGAAGAGAAGGTAGGAGTCCAGTCCCTCTAGCTGTCAACACCTCATATTTTTGAAATGATGAATTCCCAGCCAAAGAACAATTTGTAAAGTTGCCTACATCTAGCAGACTGAAGTTTACATGAGTATAATCAGGTTTACACAGTCAGGTTTTCACAACTCGATTATTTTTAAATTGCATAGTAAAAAATGAATAAACCTGTGCTGGGGGATTCATCTTAGCTTTTTAGATATCTACAGTGCAGATTTCTACATATGAACTAAGCATCTAAACAACCTCTATAACTGGAAAGAAAAATAGTAGTTTCTAGAAGATGACTCATTTCATCTAAGGAAGATGCCTAAAATAAGTTGGATGAATCATAGCCAGTATGTGTCTAAAAAGCTCAGATGTAGCTATCTACGTTGTCAACTTTTGATATTAAGTAAAAAGAATCCTTTGTTCCTGGTCAGTAGAGTGGAGGTTATAGTTATGTGTTCTCTAGTTCTGTTTATGAACAATTGAATTAATAAATTTTTTTTACATTCCACCTCAGTATCATTTTTATTTATTCTTTCATCAAAAATTGGAGAGAGAGAGAGAAAGGAAGAAGCTTTTTGAAAGAACTCAGTAACTGCATCCTGCCTCAAATATGGGGGATCTACATTCAAGTCCTACTCTGAATAAGAATCTTTGACTTATTTAAATAAGCCTTGCATCATAAGCTGGTATTTTCCCCACTAATTGCAGTTCCTGCAAATGTTTCAGTAATTGAGTTCATCTTACAGGAAAGTGACAGACTCAACGGTGATACATACACCAGTAAATTAAGCATTCCCAGACTGGTTTTGGCACTGAGATTCACTAGCACAGAATGGCCCACCTCCATGCTACTAAATCTTCATATTCAGCAAAACATAGGGCCTGAAAACTATCTGCTGGGAATAGCATCTGTTTCAATTTAATTCCTGAAGTGTGCCTGGGAATTGTTTGGGACTGCTATTCGGTCTGGGTTCAAAATAATGCCAGGTGCTACACTAACAATTTGAAATATACAATTAAGTTAGACAATTAAGACAATCAAGGCCAGTGATGGCCTCAACAAGTTTGGATTTTCTAGTGGCAACTGTTTTGTTGTAAAATGCCTAATTTGTTTTAGCTTTCATGTGTAAATAAAAAATGTTATTTTAGATAGGTAAATCAAAGTCAAAACACAGTGAAGATGCAAGATAAGGCCAGTGCCCCAGATGATGGTTTACTGCACTCTGCTGAAATATATCCAATTCCTCTGCAATTTTCAGAAGGCAGCTTATCACTGATTTTTTTTTTTTTTTTTTTTTTTTTTAATATTGGGAAATCCATAGGCTCTACCAGTCAGCTAAAATAGGTCTATATAAGAATGTGAATCCACTTGTGTGGTGGGTTGACCCCAGCCAGCAGCTAAGCACCCACACAGCTGCTCAGTCACTCCCCACACCCCCCAGTGGAACTGGGGAGAGAACTGGAAGGGTAAAGCAAGAGTACCCTTGCTTTACTTGGGTCAAGATAAAAGCAGTTTAATAAGTGAAGGAAAGAGAGGTAAAAAAGAAACACGTGATGTAAAGGCAGTCACTCAACACCTCCCAGAAGGAGACCGTACCCAGCCAATCTCAGAGCAACCACAATTTCGGAAAAGACTACCCCCTCACCTTTACTGTTGAGCACAATGTCACATGGTATGGAATATCCCTTTGGTCAGTTGGGGTCAGCTGTCCTGGCTGTGTCCCCTCTCAACGTCTTGTGCACCCCCAGCCTATTTGCTGGCAGCCAGAGGGAGAAATAGAGAAAGCCTTCATGCTGCAAAAGCACTGTTCAGCAGTACCTAAAACATTGGTGTGTTATCATGAGGACCATTCTAGCCACAGATCCAAAACACAGCACCATATAGGCTGCTATGAAGAAAGTTAACCCCATCCTAGCCAGACCTAGTACCAACAGTCATTACCCAAAATGAACTGAAAATTTTGACTAGTGAAAGAAACACTTCAGATTATGGGAAAAACATTTAAAAATGTGATTTGTTTATGAAAGGAAGACATTTAGAAAGTTGATACTCTTTGATAGATTGCTGGGATCAAACTTTTCCTAAAGCAACAGAATGCAAAGATATAAGGATCAGTCATCTGAAATAATACTTTCTTAGTAGCCTTCCAAATTTTGGTTCAACTCAGCATTAAAATTTCAAGATTAGCTGTGTTTCAAGACCTGGGAAAATGTACAAATTATTACAATTCTGGTGTCAGTGTGTTCTATAAATTATAGGATTTCAGAAGTAACCAACCTGTACTATGCTATTTAAAGTATAGAGAGTAAGTTTATAATGCCCAGGAATGTTAAATGGCACTGGGTAATTGAATAGTGTAGAATAGTATAGACATAAACAATTAGTTTCTGATCTACAAAGTAACCTGAAATCTAATCAATTTAAATAATTACATGCAGACCAAATCAGAGATGTATATTTCATCTCAGCATAATACATCCATTAAATCATAAAATAAAGTTTATCGTACTTTGTGGGCAATGTCAAAGTCAAGAAAGGAAAAATGTTCACTTTCTTAAGCATGTGCACCATGCTATTTACAGCAAGAGAGAAATAAGACTCAGAAAGCTTTTACTGTGGGATATGAAGTTCTGACTCCAGTATGCACAAGGTAAGAACTGCCCAGGGTTCAGTTATAGATTTCTCGGCCAGAAGTGTGGTACATATAGAAAATAAACAGTCACAGTGACTGAGAAATAATTTTGTCTAGGAGATAAAGAATCCAAGAGCATCTTTTGCTCATCACAGATTCTTTAGTAGTCCAATAACCCAGTAAATCTCATTTGTGAGCCCTTTGCGAACTGATGACATCTTTACAATATGAGGGACCAAACTAATGTATGGGTTTCTGTATCAGTCTGTGGGTGATTGAAATGTCTTTCAAAAACTAATGCACCCAGGATGAAGGGAAAACAAAAGAAGTCTCTATCTAGAGAGGAATAAAGCATAGAAGATCCAAGCCTGTATAATAAATATGGCCAGGCCCTGGATGAAATCCTGGATGAGCACTGCTAACTCAAGAACGGTTCAAGTGTGGGCTCCACTTCAGCAGGAGGAACATTTCATCTGCAGCTGTCAGTGGAGGAAATGACAACTCCCAGAGCTGGCACCAGCATGCTGGTCAAGGCAGCACCTTCATAAAACATCACAGGAAACCCTTGAGAAGAGATCAGTACAAGCTGGCAAGCTGAAGTCTCAGATACTTAAAGGTGTTGTATCTCAACAAAAGGAAAATGATGAAACCTTTTTGCTATGATAAGAAAACAAATTGGATGTAATAAAGCACAAGAATGCAATAAAGATTAAAATTTATTTCCCTGACTTAAGAGCAAAAGGGAGAAAGAGCTATTTATCTTTCCCCTACTTCTTTTGCTGTGATATCTGAAAGTAAGTTTTCACCTTTTTCCTTCTTCATTTGCAAAAAGAAGTTGCAGAAAATCCCAGGTCTTCACTGCTAAGTCTATGGATACAGAATCCTTCTGACACCAGTTGGGATGCAAATTTATCTGCTGTGGGCTTCATCACAGGGTGATGATCAAACAAACATCCAGGTTTTCTTCTCCCAATCTTTATGGGGAAGCCACGATTTGGATAGGTGAGCTGCGCCTATATTTGGGAGACAGGGTGGGAAGGGAGAGGGTCTCCATTTGAGAGTTTTAGTTGCACTGAGTCAAGACGACAATAATTACAAAAGTGCATGTCAAGGATAATTCTACTGATGTAGTGTGATCTGATCCAGCAGAGCCATTATGTATCAAAAAAGATATCAGTGTTTTAGTATCAGTTCTTTTTTTATGTCATTTTGAAGGGAGAGAGGAGTGTCTAACAGGACACCGACCTAAGTTTTTCTTTTTATTTAGGAATTAAAATCTGAAAATTTCAATTTACCCTACATATTTACATTACTCTGAATTGAGGTCCATTTCAGGACCCTTCAGAGAACTGAGCTAAATGACAGAGATGTAGTTGTCCAGATCCCAACTGAGCAGCCAGGGCCAGTATGTGCTTATATGCCTCAAGGCTCTCAGTGGTATAGACAACATTGTTAAGTTTTGGTCAGTCAAATAACTTTCCAGGATATGTAAATCCTCTCCATGCTCTGCACCAAGAGACCTTCAGTCTCCAGTGCACAAAGCTAAAGACTGTGATGTGAATCTAATGCTGACTTAGCACAGAGCAATGCAGGACCGTGCAAAGACAACTAACTTTGGTCCAGAGAGCCTCTCAGCAAAATCACTCAGTATAGAAAGGGTTAACATGGCCCCCACATATGAGTGGTGTAGACAGCAGACCTCCCTTGTCTGTGTCAAATCACATAAAGGCGTCTTCTTTCACTACAGGTTACATGGTGCATGGGTCACTACCTGCTGAGACGAGATGTAGAAACTCCCAGTAATGTATCTCTTGCTTTGTATAACTGATATGAGTGATATTGCAAATGTGTGATGTATGTCCTGACAGGGAGTGGGAGACACAGAATAATGAGGGCTGCTTTTAGAAACCCCTTAGGTACATGTCTAATACAGACCTTTGCTGTTGGGACTGGTCATGTTCTGGTCTAGCTCCATAATATTTACATGTTGTAGATATACCATAGAGAATACAGCCTCTAGAATTAAAATTTGGTGTATACAGTATAGTCAGGCTGCCTTTCTACACTCAGAACTGGATTGGATTGTGAATATTTTTTAAAGTTTATTCTATTGTCACTCAGCATTGCACTCTGGTGGATTTTAAGGACAAGTAAGAAAGTTTGTAAACATGCTAAGTTTTGGCACCACTATATTCACTTTAGTATCTGATTTTTTTTTTTTTTTAAAGAATTATAGATACCCTGCATTATACTCATTGAATTAGCTAGGAGAAAAAGGAGAGTCATTTAATGCAAGAGGAACATTTATAGTGCACGGTCAACATTTTTGGGAATTTATGACTGACACATTTATTTGAGATTGTTAGGGAGGTCTTGCTCTGACTAATAAGTCCTTAGAGAGTCATAACTTAAGCCTGATGGATTGATTACACTAGATAATTCCTTGTTTCCCAAGCATTTTGTTAAAAATTCCTTGTACTCTTCCTACTCAGTTGTTTATAAAATATATTATCTTGTTTTCGAAATATTGTCTAGAGTAAGTCTCCCATATCTACAATTTCCTTTACAGTAATTTTTTACAGAAGTACAAGTGCTGATTTAACTGGCCATAAAAAGACAACATTTATTCACAGCATCTGGCTTATATGCTATGTTCAGAGCAGCAAACATTTTTGATCGAAACAGCGTTGGTTCATCTAGACCATCCCCCTGCCTGTGTTACTGCAGTTCATATTGCACGATTTAATTGAAAACTAAGCAGCCAAATGAATACTATTTTGCAGCATCCAGCATTCCTCCCAAAAGAACAGTGATAAAATATATTGGAAGAACTAGTACCAGCTGACAACAAACATTTAGCAAATCATATTTCAAAGAAGAGGAAAAGAAAAAGAGAAGGATTTTAATCATGTTATAAAGTACAAAACTCATGTTTGCTGTAAGTTCTGACGCCCAGATCTCTTTCTTTCTCTCCATCTCTCTACAAGCCCCTCTCTTCCTGTGTCACACAGCATTTATTTTCTCAAAGTTTTAATGCCAATTTCAGTATATTGGATTACAGGTGAGATAACTTCATTGGTACAACTGGCAGTGTGAACATCATTACATTTGTATCTAAGTGTTTTTACAAGCCCAATTTTCAATTTGGTATATTCCCAATTTTTTAATTGGTGTAGTTAACATAAAAAGAATGCAAATGTATAAATACTACCTTCTCTATTTCTAAAAATGTATTCTCTGATCTGTTGTTCACTCGGATATGTATCAGAATCTTGTCATAGCATGATAGATGCTTCATAATAGTTTAAATATCAGAAAAGGTGCAAATTAGTAAAGAAATCAAACAATTGTTTGTCTTTATTATAATATTTTATTTCTTTATCATAAACTATTTTTGGACCATACTGCACATTCCTCTCCCCAGTAAGGTAGAGAAAACTTATTTTAATTTTCAGGTCATGATTAGGACTTAAAAAATTACAGACAGTTTAATTATTTATTCATTTTCCCTTCTGATTTAAACACTTCACATCAAAGAGTATTTATCTGTCTACATCCTTGCATAGCGTTGACCTAAGCTTTAAAGCACAATAAAGCAAGGTTATGTAATCAATTCAAATAGCAGCAGCACCCTTTCTCCAACTGTGATCACATCTCAGGCAAATCAGGAACTGGCAGACTCAACATGGATTATAATTCTACTCCACACTGTATTTTCCTCTAAATAACACTCCAACTCCCAAAAGACAAATTTTGCAGTAAGCTCCATAATGAATTACTGGAGACCAGAGGAGGGAAAAAATGCTTTCTCACGAAAGGGACTTTAAATTCATCCAGTCCCTTTTTCATAGACAGTAAAAAGTGCATGCAAGTGTTACCTTTCGACCCCCACCTTGGGCTGAACATCACAACTCTGGTGCAACAAAAAGTGCTAACGTAGAACAATCTAATGTGTTCTTCAGTAAATCATTAGCCCATAAATCTCCTACTTTTCTCAAAGACCTGAGCAAACAGCTTGATCCTAGAGTAGTCATTTAATAATTTCACATCAGGAAGAGAAAATATGCTGCTGATATATATGCACTAATATGTTAAACTCAACATAAAGATTATAAACTGAGAAGAATGTTGGCATTTGAAAGGAAATGGCTTAATGGAACATAAATTCATGGACAAACATGAGAGATTACTCCAGTGCAACAGAAATGGACAAAGTCCATTAGATGTGGTTCCTTGTTTCAGACAAGTTATGAGTGGTAAAGGGAAAATCTAGGAAGGAGACACACTAAAACTGAACATGTCAAGGATCTATACCTCTAAATGAAGTCCCATGACACCGGAAGGCTGAAACCACGGTACAGTAGTGATTCCAAGTCCACATCCATTACTGCTAATGTCTGTTCTCAACATCCTATCACATCAGAGGGCCTATCTCTGAGTCACTGTTCTAGACTTAGAAGAACTGGGATGAAACTACAGCATACTATATTTATTATCTATTATATCTTAATATATCCATTAAGAATATAGCTGGTAAAATTTAGGAGAAATCTGCAATGATACAGTAAAGGAAGAGAGAAGAAAACTTTGAATTAAATAGGAAATGCATTGATGAAATATAGTGTATAACAAGCACCTTGCTATTTTTATTGCCCCATGCTTACCAGAAAAGGAATTTGTTCATTTTTGATTGAATTTGGAGTCCCTACGTAACATCTCACACCAGCTCTGATTAATGTTACTTAGTTTTCATAAATGATGCTTCTCTCATTTATACCTTCTTTTTAAAAAAAAAAAAAAATCCCATTGACTTTAAGTTAAACAAGATAAAGTATTCAAAGCCTGAGACCAAAAGCTCTCCAAGACAATTGAAAACCCATTCCTAAGCTTCAAGTCTAGAAATAGGGCTTTCATTTAGGAATGGAATTCATTAATTCTTTCAATTTGATTGCACACACAGCTTCTTACTGATTGAAAAAGTACAAAAGAAAAACCTCAATCATAAAGATTCACATTGCCAATTTTACAAATATCATGTCTAGTTACAAACAGATTCACAACAGAAAAACAAATGGACACATTTAAAATAGACCAGAAGCATTAAAATATTTCTGAACTATTTATAGTTCCATAGACAGAAAAGCTCCCATAGAAATTCTCAGTGTTTACACCAAAAAAAAAAAAACCAAAACCAACGAAAACCATCAAGGAGCTACAGTTCCTTGAGTTCACATAATCATTGTTTTCTTCCTACAGAAATATTAAGAAACATTTTAAAATGTTTTTCCCTGGAGTTCCATGATGACAGTTGTTATTTGTCATTGTGTGCTAAAGTGGTCACCTGTAAAAACAGGTAAAGTATAACTTGAAGCTTATATTTGCAGTCTTGGACCTATGGTGAATATGATGGATATGAAAGAACATGAGTTTAACAATCTGGACATGCAGCTTTGGGAAAAAAAAATCATGGCCTCAATAACTGTCCTGAGACAGGGCTTAGAAAAATATTTTGTGCTCCAAAACTAGCCATCTTCTGAAACCATAAAGAGGAATGTTTGTTCCTGCATTTATTCAAATAGAACTATAAACAATGTGCATTTTTAACCCAGCTTTAAGTGTTAGCATATATTTTAGAGGACATGAAGCTCATTGCACGCTGCACAGTCACTACCGCAGCAAATGTTTCTGCTCTAGGTCTTCGATGGGAAGGAATGTTGAAGATCACCTTCAGATATCCTGATCTCAGGGATAGACTCATCAGCTTATCGTCTTTCTTTGTAACTCTTCTGTCTCATCCATCCTCTCTATTTCAGTTCACTTTGTCTTTCAACTTTGCCTTTTCTGTAATATATCATGCCACATTTTTCAAACTGCAGTATATGTTAAAAAAAAAGCAAGCAAGCAGAAGATGCTGTCTGGTACTCTATTCCCAAGCTGTTAGATAATGGAGAGTTCTCTGCTGTTTTTTCTAACTAATGGATATAAAACTGACTTCATTTTCTCTTCCCAGCCTTCCCCTCTGCTTTCTTTCATGACCCTGCTTATTCTCCCCACTTCTGCTGTTCTTGTAAAACAGTAGAAGAATGTTGTTTGGACCACAAAGAGAGCCAGATTCCCCCTGTGCCACTCTGATATATCCTAGCTTTCATGACATATTTCAGTCAAAGCAGTCACTGACAGCCATTTGTCTACCTCATGAACTACCACAAGGCAGTCAGGACCTCCCAACAAAAAATATCTGATGAGAAAACTGTCCATTTATCTACTGATAACACCTATTTAAATGTAAGTGTTTATATGTAGGTCTTGATAGATGGAATAGATGACTAAATGCTGTTATGGTCAATGGAGAATTGTGTGAGAAAAAAAGATCTCCATTTTATCTACTCAATGACCATTTGAGCCTAGTAAGAGATTCCGCTGATCCATCACTGTAAGTTCAACTCAGTTCCCACATGGAGGCTTTTAGTGCCATCTGAGATCTCACAGGTTATCTTGCCAGACATCCAGCTGTTTCTATACTAACTTGAGTGTCCCCTGGAGGTGCTGCACAGCATCTGGCAGCTCTGAGCAGAAGTCTCTTCCTTCTCTGTGGAGTCTCAGATGGCAGTAGACACAAGTACATAGGTGAATACTCCAGGCTTCACTGAACATATTGATAGTGACTATAAGGAGGATCTAGACAACTATCCCATGTACAGGCATTTACATGTTGAAATTGGTAGGTTAGGTGATTAAAGGCTCATCTCCACACACACAAAGGAGCTCAGAGACACAACAGCAGCTGGGGGAACCCCAATAACCCAGTCAGGAGAACGAGCCCCTGACCCATTCCCTCACAGGGCATCCCAGGAGGGTGTCAGCCTTTAGAGGTATGAGACTTCTTATGGGATGCAGGGGAAAAGCATCTTGGGATTGCACAAGACTTATTATGCGATGTTTAGGGGAGGAACCAAAGGCAGGGAAAGGATGGAATAAGGTGGCCTAGGGAGGAACAAAGGTGGGAAAATAAAGGGATAAGATGATAAGCCAGCCAAACAAACACACAAACAGGCTGCTGGTTAGTACTCATGCCTGGTCATGCCCTGCATCTGATCTGCACAGTCTGTCCTGTCTTCTCATTAAATTCCATTTCTAATTTTTTTCCTGAATGAGGGTACTCTCTATTCTGTGAGCATGTGTGTGTGTGTAGGTCTAAATGCCAGCATTTGGACATGAGGAAAAATTTCTTTACTGAAAGAGTGGTTAAACCTTGGAAGAGGCTGCCCAGGGAAGTGGTTGAGTCACCATCCCTGGAAGTATTTAAATGACGTGTAGATGAGGCGCCTAGGGACATGGTTTAGTGGGCCTGGTGGTGTTGGGTCGATGGTTGGACTCGATGATCTTAGAGGTCTTTTCCAACCTTAATGATTCTATGATTCTATGATTCAATTGGTGTGGGGACCATGGGTCATACGCACTCTGTGCCCAGGGTGCCAGAAACTGGAGAGACCAGAGTGTGTGCACCTTGTGTGGGTGTATATGTCGATGTGTCATCACTAGCAAGGATAAAGCTGGACTAGGTGGTGAGTAGGACAGAAGCTTGGTAGTCAGGTATTAAAGCAGCTGTAAATCTGGGCGAGATATTGGAGAGATTAGAGAGCCTGAGCGCTGGCTACTGAAGGGACAAGAAATCTGGGGAGAATGTAAGGTCTGGCAGTTGGCTACTGGTAGGGTCTTGTGTCTGTACATGAAGCAGCTGGGATACCAGGGGATGTGGTGGCCAGCTACTGGTTAAACTGGGAGTGTAAGTCCAGCTTCTGGGGGAATCTATAATGCATGTGTCTGTGCATGTGTGTGTAGGTCTGAGTAACAACAGCTGAACTGGAGCTGTGGGCCTTGGGGATTCATGTATCCACATGCCAGAAGCTGGGATGAGAGACCAGGGGTCCAGACCCAGCTAGGGACCCTCTGTTCCCTACAATCAGACATCAGTGCGATATACTGTCCACCTTGAGCAGCCAGCCCCTAGCTTCCAAAAATACCCCCTTTTCTCTTAAATCCCTTAAGTTGGGACTTAAGTTTTCTTTACCTCTAAGAGTGGCCAAAAAAATCATTGAAAACTTTCTCTCTTGGTAACTTTAATTATTCATGTAAATACAAGAGAAAACAGATAGATGACACTATGGAACACTTTCTTTACACATTTGAGTCATTCAATTTTCCTGTATCCTACCTGAAGCAAAGGCTATAACACTGACCTCATGGTCCCTCAGAAATCTGTCCATATGTACTATCTGACTGTTCGAGCTTCACCATTCAATAGTTTGGTACCAAATACACAGAATTTCATATAGGGTAGTAGAGGAAATTAAACTTCCTCCCCATAGAAATACACTATCTTCCATCTCCTACAGGAAGCTTTCTTACTGGAAGTTGAATGGTCAGCCTTTCTGATAATCTGGGGCAAGATTTTCAAAAATAGAAGCCTAAAGTTAGCCATCTAAATCCATATTTAGGTCTCTACCTGATTAAAAGCTGAGCTCCCATTCATTTCTTTCAGATTGTTTCAGAATCAGACTGCATCAGCAGGAGAGCCAGAGAGCACAAAGCACTACTGAAAGCCCGGTAGGTGTCTGAATAGGACCTTATATTTATCTATTCCTGAACTTTTATTTTTGAAGGGTTTGGCCCAGCATTCAAGTTGTTTCTTTGTGGGGAAAGAAGCAGGGGGACATTGCAATAAAAAACAAACAGAAGAAGGTCTCTTCAATTCTAAAAGTCTCTGACTACCCTTTCTGATATGCATCTCATTTCTGGCTGGGAAGGGAATGAGCTTGCATAATGAATAATAAACTCTGCTGAAGCTCAGATCTGTTATGCAAATAAACATATTAAATGAATGCATTTTCCATGCAGCATAGCTTCTGCCAGGAAATTTGTTGAAAACATTGTTTTGCCATTGACAAAGGCAATGTGCCAAATTCAAACCTGGTGTGAGTGGACGCAACTCGACTGGTTTCAGTGGCATTGTGCCCATTCACACCAGGTCTGTAATTGGCCTATTGTGCTTCAAAGGCTTTCATTATCCAAGATGTGCCAAAGTGCAGATAAACAAATTCTCCAACTACAGAAGAGCTTTTTCAGGGTCAACACTAATTTTCAGTTCACTTAGCAGGCATAAACTCCTTCTGGCTGATTTCAGTCTGTGGCTGTACCAACTTTCTAACCTACAAAATGAAAATCCTTGGGTACTCTCAACTCCCTCTCATCTCCACAACTGCTAAAATGAACCAGCCTAGAAGGCAGCAGCTTCAGAAATTGTATCTTAGTAAAGGATGGGAAACTGGACTGATTCAATAAAAATTGACCTGACCTTCCTGTTCTGATTTCATCCCAGGCAAAATCTTTTTCAAGTTTCAGAAATGTTTTATTTACTCTTTCTCTCCACAAGTTATGTCAAATGTCAAACCAAAAGGCTAAGCATATAAAAAAGTATAAGATGGACTGTTTCTGTGAGATCCTTAATGTTGTTTTATGGTTCCAAATTATGTAAATAAACATCTTAATTTCGTGTTTTGTGCACACAGATTAAGTCATACCCCAGAATCTCTTGAAGTATACCCATGCAATGTCAGAGAGATGTAATGTTTCTGAACTCAGCATTTCCTTTATCTCAGATACACCACACACTGAGGACTAGCCTGATAACTGTCATATAAAGACATGCTAACAAACGTCAAATTTGGCAAACAATTACTAAGGTGAGCCGTACAATATTTACCCTGAGATAGGTCTGACGACTCTGTCATATTCTAGAATCATTAGAGTAATATGGGTATCTAAATGGTTAAAATAATAGTGACTGTGAGATTTAGATCCTAAGGAGAGAGAATCAAAGATTAATGTGAGACTTTGTGAGAATTAACAGAGCTGTATGCGGTATAAGAATAGTAAATCTGATATGATACAATTTCTTATTCAAGCTGACTCCTTTAACTTTTTTGGAATGTAAACATGAAGCTGGCTGCATAAGATCAGGTCACCTATTGCCTGGGGAAAGCAGACCGAATTTTATTGTCTTGATTTTGGGAGGTTTACATCCCGATCTGTCTTCATCCAGGTGTAAGAAATCCTGGTGCAATTTGTCTGACATACAAATTACTGACTTTCATAATATTTTCATCATAATTTGAGGTTGTTTTTCTATTTCACCTACCTCTTTTTACATTAGAAGTGCAGCTGTTACATATATGAGCAGCTTCTATGGCACCAAGCTTAAAAACCAGGTTCCTTGCTATACAAGTATGGCAAAACAACAAATAGTGCAATTAAATTGAAGCTGCAATAATCTGCAGTTCCGCTGACAGATATCTGCATATAACTTCAATGTGACTTACATGCAAAGATAATGAATTCCATAATGCAAATTTACACATTGGGGTCAAATAAGGAACTTCTTTGTATTTGACAGTACATTGGGTATTATGTATTTGTCACAAAATAAATAATTCATCTCGCATATCCACTTGCTATGTAAATGATAGTCTATGTATATTAAAGAATTTAGCACTTAGAATAAAATGGACAGCTGAGGCCAAATGAATATCTCTCAGGACACATTACCATTACAGTTCCCCTGTGAGTTTTTAACTCTTTTCACTTCTGAGGGCTGTCATGAGGACATTAATTGAATAAGGCACAGAGTTTGTTCTAATGCAGGCAGAGCGACAAAAAAGAGGAAAATAATGTAAAGCAGTACATTAATTTCAGATTCTACTTTCCCCATTTTTAATGTTTCTCAAATCCCTGGTGTAATTTGGATCTGATTCAATTTAGGAAAAAATAAAGGTTAAATATTTTCAAAATATCAATTAGACGACAATCAAAACATAATTAAAAAATGTTTAACATAAGCTGGGAGACATTGGGCAGAATTTGAGGCCCAAATCTACCCCCAAAATTCCACATGAATTTAGGATTCTCATTGAACACATCCTCTCATTCCAACCCTCTGATAGTTTCCTGTCCTATTCACTCAGACACAAAGTGAAGTTTAAACAGAGCATGAAGATTCACACACCAAAGTGTGGCCACGCAAGTGGGTGGGTTAAGGGTATCTCTCCAGACCCTATGAAGAAGGTAAATTGGAGTGCATGCTCTCCGTCCTACCCAGCATTGCAGAAATTTCCTGTGAAGATAAAAGAGACAGAAGCTGTTTTAACTTTCTGTGCCTTGCTCCTGCAGTTAGAAACACCACAAGAATCAAATAATCTCTCACACTTGTAGCTGTGAATCCGAGGAAACTCCACTAAACCCAGTAGAGTTGCTTGAGACTTATACCCTGGTTTAAACTCAGCACCTTCTCTCCACTGGAACAGCACTGATATAAACAGGACTTCTAGCATTGAATGGTTACTTTGAGCATTGGTATAAACCAGACTGGACCTGATTTACTGATCTAGCTATTACATATATTTCAATTATCTTTTCCTCAGTGGTTTCAGGATGCTTACGTGATAGCCCTGCCAACAACCTAGGCTTCTCTAGGGTTAATTTAACAGCCATAGATCATATTATACAGAAATATGATATAATATACAGAGAAATAATTTAAAAATAGTCTTAGCATCTGTGATCATCACTGTTGTTTCAGAGCAAAATTTAAGCTACGGTAAAATAGATTATACAGCTGAATAATGAAGAAAGACAGATAAAAGATTCTGAAGTTTTAATCATTTGCAAAATGTGTCTGTTCCTAAGTTAACCCCCTAAACCCCAAGCCAGCATGAACTGTTATTTTTAATACAGCATACCAACACTTATTTCTACTTCAGTTTATGTTATAATTATACTAGTTATCATAAAATGAGATCCCTGCTGAATTCAGCTTTGACTTAAGGCAATGAAATTGTAAGTTACACCTATATATGTCCTGGATTTTCAGTATCCTGGTTCAGCAGAAAAATTGTTAGCATAACCAGCATTTGACCTCAACACATTCTCATCTAATTCTGTAAAAAAAAGTGGAAGATAATGTTAGATTAGCAAAGATACCTAAATCTTTTTGTTTTTCTCTAAAGCAGAAGTTCAGTGGTTGAGAAGTTAAGAGGTTCAGCTATAAATGCAAAGAAAAACCTTTGTCCTTCTAACTCCTGGCCATTTGAGCTTTTGAGCATAGATCAAAGACACCTGAGGCAGCATCACTCTGGTTGACAATTCCTTCTAGTTGAGTGCAAACTTTGGCAAACTGGACTTTGGACCTCAGGTAGAAACTTTGGGATTAATAATGGGCAGCACCGGGCTCTGCCCAGGAATCTGGACTTTGTTATTCAGGTCAGGCAGAAACCAAGCGAGCTGTTTCTGGGGTGCTCTTTATTCTGCAGCTAACACAGGTGGATGCAGTGCTCCACTGCACTGTCAATATGCCCTTAGCTACCTGGCTGGTTTGCTTTATTCAGGGCTGTAAACAGTTTGCCACATTTAAAGTCAGAAAGGAAACCTCTCAGCGGCTGTGAGGGTGGAGAGTAAGGAGGAAAGGGGTTCTCTTTGGGGCTGGTTAGGGTCATCTAAACATAATTTACTTGATCATTTCAATATTATAGCCTTCCTCACTGCTTTAAAAATGTCTGTCTAGAATCTGATAATGTCTCCACAGTCAGCAGTGTAGAAAGAAGACCTTAGACCTTTTCTGCAATAACTCTAGTCCTGGTGGATTCAAACTCTCATTGGTTTTGCTCTCAAACTCACATTTGTAATATGGTGACAGCTGGCTCAGTGCTTTTTTATGTCATTAAAATCCAATGTCTTAAAAGAGTAAGTTTTGTGAAGCCAAGACAGAATTTCAAACACAGAAAACAAAAAATATAGTAAATAATATACTAAAATCTCAGTTGGAGGGTTTTTCCTCTGTGAGATAACCTTTCCTTCACAGCAATAATTGAAGGATACTAATATGTGGCATGAAGTAGGCATGTTGCTGCCGTGTGCAAGATAGTTTGGACCTGCAGCTGTGGAAGTTGGTAGAGAAGGCCAGGAATTTTTCAGTGTGACTAGTCCCACCTGAAGTTGATGGTTTGTTGAAATCAATGGAACACAAAGGGGATCACGGATCCCCCTTTGAAACCACCAGATGTGACATACAAGCCCATTTGTTATGGTTTAACCCAGCAGGCAGATAAACACCACACAGCCATTCATTCACTCCCCCTCCCCCCCCGCCCCAGTGGGATGGGGGAGAGAATCGGGAAGAAAAAAGTAAAATTCATGGGTTGAGATAAAGACAGTTTAATAGGACAGAAAAGGAAGAGAAAATAATAATAATAACAACAATAATAACAATAATAATAATAAAAGAATATACAAAATAAGTGATGCACAATGCAATTGCTCACCACCTGCCGACCAATGCCCAGCCAGTTCCCGAGCAGCGGTCACCCCCCAGCCAACTTCCCCCAGTTTATGTACTGAGCATGATGTCACCTGGTATGGAATATCCCTTTGGCCGGTTTGGGTCAGCTGTCCTGGCTGTGCCCCCTCCCAGCTTCTCGCTGGCAGGGCATGAGAAGCTGAAAAGTCCTTGACTGGTGTAAGCACTACTTAGCAACAACTAAACCATCAGTGTGTCATCAACATTATTCTCATCCTAAATCCAAAACACAGCACTGTATCAGCTGCTAGGAAGAAAATTAACTCTATCCCAGCCAAAACTAGGACACCATTCCAATAGCACGTGGATCACATGTGATGCCTCTCCTTGCAGATGAGAGCTGTTTCTGGTTCTCCTGGTGACATGGGAAGACACAAGGAACAGATCAAAACTAGGAATTGAGACAGTTGTCAGAAGTGCCCTGACCACTGGGTTAGTGGGAGATTGGTCAAATTCTGATATTTCTCTCTCTTTCTCTCTCTCCTGTGCTTCAGTAGCAGAATGCACAACTTCTTTGCAGATGGAAAGCTACATCATCTTGCTCGCGAACTGCTGTGTCCCCTGCCTGTCTCCCTCTGAGATTGCCCTTTCTCTGTATGCTTTTGTCATATCCTCAAGGTCAAAAAGTGTGGAAGAAACATAATGTTTTTCCAGGTGTTTTTCCTAAAATGTTTATTCTCTGAAGATGCCATTGTTAAAGCTGCACAATAATAGGAGTAGTTACATGCAGAGAATGAGTATTTCATGCAGCTTACTGAGTTTTCAAATCTATCTTTATTTCAACTTGGGGTGGAGACATTGCTTGATGAAAGATAATTCTGAAATGAGTAACTGGAAATTGATTTTGATCAATCAAAACATTTCATTTTGATTAAATTAGTCTTGCAATATGATTTTGAATTATCTCAAAATACAGTGGAATAATAATACATGTAATAATAGAATAAAATATTAGTCATTTCAAAGGAGAAATTAAACCATCTTGCTCTAAGAATGACAAAAAATGGGTTTTGGTTTTGCCAAAATAAAGTTTCAATTGGATGTGCATACCCCTAGAGACCATTTCAATTTCAGAGAAACTGTATTTGCAAGTGGAAAGTTCTTCCATCTTTTTTTCCTGACCAATGCTAAACAGACGTTGCTTTCACAGGGAAAGGGAAGGAAACCAACATGCACAAAAAGTAAATACATGCTTTTCATTTGTTCATTTGTGTGTACATTTTATCTCTTCCTGATCCAAAGACCATTGAAGTTAATGGAGAGATTCCCTTGAACACTTACCATGCCTTTAATTTTTGAGCAAATGTTGAGACAAGCACAAAGCAGCTTATGTGTTTCCCCGTATCGCACTCCTTCCATGAACCTGCATGCTAATCCACAGGTTAGCAATTCTGAGGTCTCTCTTGATGAACAATTAGTGCAGCAAATTGTGAGGTGTTTATTGTGATGTGCAAAACTTTGGCAAAAATATTCCCTAACCCATTTTACCTATGAAAGGAGTTTGAGCTGTTGATCCCAAGAGCACACAGTACTAATCTGCTTCTCGTATAATACACTCTTTACCTTTCTTTCTCACTTTGATTACTTCTGAAGTCTACTTTGTTATTGTTCATTATTTGTTATTGGTTTATTATTTGTTATTCATAGTTTGCTGTTGTTATTTGTCTTTCTTCTTTGCTATTGCTTTATTTGTTTGCATTCTGTTTCTACAATATTTTCCTTTTGCTATTTTTTTTCTTCATTAGTTGCAGTGAAATTGTATCTCTGTATATCATGCAGCTTGTTTTTATTTCATTATTTCCCATGTTTGTGTTACACAGCACCACTGCTCAGCTTCACAAAGTCTTCTAAAGGCAACTCTTATCGATACAGCACTACTGAACTCCACAGATAATGCTTTATTAAATGTTACACTGAAACTGAAATCTTACACAGTAGGTAGCATAAAATCATTACCAGCTTGAATATTTCTGAGGATCAAGATGATAATGATAAGAGCAATGTCCCGACAGGGGACTCGCCACTTATTACTTAATCCACAAGCCCCCTACAGGTGTGTTTTAGTGTCATTGAATGCCCACCCAAGGGTTATATGAAAGCCTGAAGCTAAGATACATAAATGGTTCTATAAAGGTCTTGTAACACAGCCTAAGCTCTCTGGTTTTTAGGGACTTTATGTTATTAATAAGTTAATGGCAAGTAAAAATATTGCGTGGGAAATATGTGCATAAAAGCCTTACTTTCTTTGTGGCTCTATCCTGTAAAACTGCTCAGGAAATATCATCCCACACTGTCTTTTCTTTTTAAAAGTATATGTGAGTGATCTCTCATCTCTTTTTTATCTGTGGAATATTTAGATATGTAATATAAAAAGGATTTGTAAAACAAATAGTGGTCCCCACACTCTGGATTTCTCCAGTCAGACAAAATGCATTGTTGTTCATTTCATAATCTGGACTATATTTCAGATATGAAAGGCCAAAATAAGTTAATATTTTCCTGAGCAAAGCTATCAAGCAGACAAACACTATAAAAATGTTATATGATCTTTCCTTCTTATCGTGTTAGTGTATATCTTTGATCCTCAGATCCACAGTTTTAGAATCTTAAAGGACTGAGAAGATCTACCATTTCTTTAATAATACTGGGCATTTTCATGAACTCTGTAATGTCCTCTACCAGGATGGTCAAGATTTTCAGGCTGATTTATGTCTCTCTTTTGAATTATTAATAACATTTTTGAAGGTCTGTGCTCTACTACAAGTCTGCATTTCTCTCTAAATCTCTTAGAAAAACTGTTCAGGAGTTATCTATTGGAACAGTTTGGGGGGGTTTGAGGGGTTTTTTTTTCCCCTTTGGACCCTTGCATGAGCAAGTCAAGTCCAACATTCTCCAGTCAGATCAGTGTTACAGGAGCATGGACTTTGCATGTTATATCTGCTGTTCAGGGAAGGGATCCTAACAGTCAACCTAATTTGTATAAAATAGCACAGCTCCTCACTGTCTGTCACTTTTACCATGGACACGCAAATGACAAAACCCTCACGTCAAGGCTATACTATATCACCTAAAGAAGCAGAGGTTGAATCCTAGCCCTGAATTCCCATAAACCACAGTGGGACCAGGCTTTTAGCCACTGCTATACAGAAGGTGTTACATACCAGGGAATAAAATTGCTCACAAGATGTACTTTTGTACCAGGTGACTGTGTTGCATCATCAGACAAGGGGGGGGTGTCGCCCTCTATGTCAGTGACCAGCTGGAGTGCATGGAGCTCTGCCTGGGGATGGATGAGGAGCCAAACGAGAGCTTGTGGGTCAGAATTAAAGGGAAGGCAGGGACAGGTGACATTATGGTGGGGATCTGCTACAGGCCACCTGACCAGGAAGGCCGAGCAGATGAGGCCCTCTATAGACAGATAGGAGCAGCCTCAGGCTCACAAGCCCTGGTCCTCATGGGGGACTTCAACCACCCCAACATCTGTTGGAGGGACAACACAGCAGGCCATAAGCAATCTGGGAGATTCCTTGAATGCGTTGATGATAACTTCCTTCTCCAAGTGGCAGAGGAGCCAATGAGGAGCGGTGCTATGCTGGACCTTGTTCTCACCAACAAGGAGGGGCTGGCGGGGAATGTGAAGCTCAAGGGCAGCCTGGGCTGCAGCGACCACGAAATGGTGGAGTTCAAGATCCTTAGGGCACCGAGGAGGGCGCACAGCAAGCTCACTACCCTGGCCTTCAGGAGAGCAGACTTTGGCCTCTTCAGGGATCTGCTTGGTAGAGTGCCATGGGACAAAGCCCTGGAGGGAAGAGGGGCCCAAGAAAGCTGGGTAATGTTCAAGGATCACCTCCTCCAAGCTCAGGAGCGATGCATCCCAACAAAGAGGAAGTCAGGCAAAAACGCCAGGAGGCCTGCATGGATGAACAAGGAGCTCCTGGACAAACTCAAACACAAAAAGGAAGCCTCCAGAGGGTGGAAGCAAGGACAGGTAGCCCTGGAGGGATACAGAGAAATTGTCCGAGCAGCCAGGGATCAGGTTAGGAAAGCTAAAGCCCTGATAGAATTAAAGCTGGCCAAGGACAACAAGGGCAACAAGAAAAGCTTCTATAGGTACGTCGGGGATAAAAGGAAGATGAAGGAAAATGTGGGCCCTCTCCGGAAGGAAACGGGAGACCTGGTTACCTGGGACACGGAGAAGGTGGAGGTACTCAACTACTTTTTTGCCTCGGTCTTCACTGGCAAGTGCTCGAGCCTCACCACTCAAGCTGCAGAAGGCAAAGGCAGGGACTGGGACAATGAAGAACCTCCCACTGTGGGAGAACATCAGGTGCGAGACCATCTAAGGCACCTGAAGGTGCACAACTCCATGGGACCCGATGAGATCCATCCACGGGTCCTGAAGGAAGTGGCAGATAAAGTTGCTAAGCCACTGTCCATCGTATTTGAGAAGTCGTGGCAGGCCAGAGAAGTTCCCACTGACTGGAAAAGGGGAAACATAACCCCCATTTTTAAAAAGGGAAAAAAGGAAGACCCGGGGAACTACAGGCCAGTCAGTCTCACCTCTGTGCCTGGGAAGATCATGGAACAGATCCTCCTGGAAGCTGTGCTAAGGCACATGGAGGATGGGGAGGTGATTTGAGACAGCCAGCATGGCTTCACCAAGGGCAAGTCCTGCCTGACTAACCTAGTGGCCTTCTATGATGGAGTGACTACATCAGTGGACACGGGAAGGGCTACAGATGTCATCTATCTGGACCTCTGTAAGGCCTTTGACACGGTCCCCCACAACATCCTTCTCTCTAAACTGGAGAGGTATGGATTTGATGGGTGGACTGTCTGGTGGGTGAGGAATTGGTTAGATGGTCACATCCAGAGGGTAGTGGTCAATGGCTCAATGTCCAGATGGATACTGGTGACAAGTGGCGTCCCACAGGCGTCCTTATTGGGACCGGTACTGTTTAATATCTTCATCAATGACACAGACACTGGGATCGAGTGCACCCTCAGCAAGTTTGCAGATGACACCAAGCTGAGTGGTGCAGTCAACATGCCAGAGGGACGGGATGCCATCCAGAGGGACCTGGACAAGCTTGAGAAGTGGACCTGTGTGAACCTCATGAGGTTTAACAAGGCCAAGTGCAAGGTCCTGCACCTGGGTCAGGGCAACCCCTGGTATCAATACAGGCTGGGGGATGAAGGGATTGAGAGCAGCCCTGCCGAGAAGGACTTGGGGGTCCTGGTGGATGAAAAGCTGGACATGAGGCAGCAATGTGCGCTCGCAGCCCAGAAGGCCAATTGTATCCTGGGCTGCATCAAAAGAAGCGTGGCCAGCAGGTCGAGGGAGGTGATTCTGCCCCTCGACTCTGCTCTGGTGAGACCCCACCGGGAGTACTGCGTCCAGCTCTGGAGCCCTCAGCAGAAGAAGGACACGGACCTGTTGGAGCGGGTCTAGAAGAGAGCCATGAAAATGATCAGGGGGCTGGAACACCTCTCCTGTGAAGAAAGGCTGAGAGAGTTGGGGTTGTTCAGCCTGGAGAAGAGAAGGCTTCAGGGAGACCTTCTTGCAGCCTATCAGTACCTAAAGGGGGCTTCTAAAAAAGATGGGGACAAACTTTTGAGCAGGGCCTGTTGCGACAGGACAAGGGGGAATGGCTTTAAACTAAAGGGGGGTAGATTGAGACTAGATACAAGGAAGAACTTTTTTACGCTGAGGGTGGTGAAACACTGGCACAGGTTGCCCAGAGAGGTGGTGGATGCCCCATCCCTGGGAACATTCCAGGTCAGGTTGGAGAGGGCTCTGAGCAGCGTGATCTAGTTGAAGATGTCCCTGCCCATGGCAGGGGGGTTGGACTAGATGACCTTTAGAGGTCCCTTCCAACCCAAACTATTCTATGATTCTATGATTCTGTAAACAATATTTAGCATAAAGGCCTTATTTCAGATACTTCGGATGCTGTGAATTAGTGTGTCTGATAAGACCAAATCTCTAAATTTTAGATATCTTTCTCTTCCAACACAAACAGGACACTTAAAGTCTGCAGCAAGAAGCTTCATTAAGTCAGGTGTTTAACAGAAGCTTCCCTCTAGCTAAGTTTGCCTAAATGATGTAAAACTTCTCTTTATGGGACCCACAGGCAAATACACCAAATACACATTAGAAAACAATAGCGCTTAATAGATTTCACTGAGACTGAAGCCTAGAGAACTATATTGATGCCTAATGCAGTCTTACAGTGAGACCCCACCAGTTTCAGATTACACTTCTGTGACTATTTCTCTGTGTAATTGCTTTTGTTTCTCATTCTCTCTAATGTTAAATTCTGCAGTTCTTGCAAGTGGTCAAATATTACCCATCCACATTGGTGTAAAACCAATGCAAAAAGGATTCTATTACTTTCAGCTAAATAATTTTCCTTGAAAAAATATATACTCACATACAACAGATGCCTTATAAAGTTGAGAGGGGGACTAGTAGATATACAAACCCTTCTCTTTCCTTCCAGTAGCATGAGGTAAATTGCACAATAAATCAATTTTTATGGATGCTGTTGACTTGCAACATTTGCTGCTTTTAAAAATTAATAGCTGAAATAATGAACATTCTCAAAAACTCTGAAAAACCAGCTTGATTAATTCGCTGAAATGAAAAGCAGTTGACAGGTGCAATATTCTCAGCTGAAATTTTCTGTAGCCTGATCAGACTATAATCTAAACTTATTCCAGTAACACAAGTTTGCTTGCTTTGGTTTTAATTTGTGGGAAAATAAACAAACTTAAGTCCCATATTGTGCTTTGCCTAGACATACATACACACACATCTATAAAATATTCCTTCCTGTAAAATTAAATGAAGTTTAATTTTTTGTGTAAATATTATTTTGAAGGCATAATAGCACTGCACAGTGCAAGTGTCATCACTTCATATTAATATTGCATTATTGTCAAACTGATAAGAAATTCCTGGTTATAAGGAAATGTGCACTGCATTTTGAGCATTTTCTAGATAGTGGTCCACATCTCAAAGTGATGTAACCAGGAATACCACCTCTGAATGAAATGTAGATACACAGCTTCACATCAGTATTTCTATTTACCCCCCTTTCTGGGTCTCATTATTCATGGTCCCTTAGCATATGAGCAGGAATTAAACATGAAAAAGTGTTAACCGTTTCTCTTTCTGACTTCTTTCCTAGAGCTGGAATTAAATAATACTGTTGTCTACAAGGGGAAATATTTGTGATATATTTCAGGTTAGGATAAAAAATAAGAAATTAATAATGTTTTAGTTAAGCATTAAGGCATTTGTTTAATTTTTTTAAATGTACGTAAGATTAAAAATATCTGAAATGTAATGCTATACTGTTCTTTATTGCCCTGCTTTTTATTGCTGAGATATTGGTCTGAAATAATCAAGACAGATGCCTGAAGTCATGATTAATGAGGCTGCCCTCAGATGACCCAAGTGACCCTATCCTGCATCACAAGTGGATGGACATAAAAGCCTCACTTTCAATGAATAAAGTTCATCAGTTGCTCAGCCATATACATTCTCTGCTACCTACAGAGCTTTTAACATCAACATTTGTGAGGAACTTCTGCATAAAAAACAAGCAAAAGATGTTTTCAGTCTGAAAGTAATCAATTTGATGCTCTTTCTTGTTTTTCATGACATTAAGGTCCATGGTCTCTCTCTTTTCACCTATGGAAGTTCTTCCTCCATTATACAGAAGTCTTCTCTGCTGACTAATAATTTCGTTGTTACTGTGAGAGGAAACTGTGGAGGCAACTGTGTTCCATGTCCAGTTCAGGCATTCAAGTAAATAAAGCTATATATGAATGTGTGAGTTAGACTATTTGAAGGAAATCTTCATGAAAATTTCAGTAGGCAGATGGGGACATCATCTATGTTGCTGTTGAAGTCTTCCAAGATAATAAATATTACTGTCTCGATAATCATGTTAGATAACTTCTCTATCAGCAGCTTTTGCAACTGTTAAGTGTCTGGAGGTTTTATAGATTAACAAGATGTCAAGGCTGGTCTTTCCTGTAGTCTTACAAAATAAAGGGAAACACTCAAGGGAGTCTGCTTCAACAGAATTCATTAAATTTCTCAAATATGCAGTGGAATTACAGAGAGTTAGTTAATAAAACCATGCAATCTGTTTGTCAGATATGTCAAAAAGAAATTCATTTACAAAAAGTAAGCATTTCCACTGCAACATGCAGACCATTCTTAGGATAAGACTTTCAAATACATACACAATCCATGAAAATAAGGTATCAGGGGACAGAGGAACATGTAGCTGGGCAAGATGGGCTTAGAAATATGACTCTGGAGAAAAATCCTAAGCTTACCAGGAATAAAGAAGCACGAAAACAAACTTATATGTAACAGTGTAGACGAAGTGAGAAATGTGAAGGTTTGCTCTTAGCTCAGCTCTAATCAAGGCATGACTCTTTGTTCAACTAAAATTACATTGTGTCCCCGGAGGACTAGCACATCTTTCTGAAAGCAGAGAAACATCAAGGTCTTTAGCATCTGTCAATATATTCTTGCTAAGGGCTAAATTCTGGCTCTGTTTAGGCAAAGATGAAGGCTGAGAGATTACCAAGTTCTCAGAGACATCCTGCTTACAAACAGCAAAAGACTTCATAGAGTAGGGTGCTTTTCAGTGCTTCTTGGCTTGATTGGAGAAAGGTATAGCTTATATCACCCATGGTAACTTGCTCTTGGATGTAAACTAATTAGAGTAGTAGAGATTGAACCCCTAGTACATAGCTGGTCTCATCCTTGTCTCAGGAACCTCTGCAGTTATGATTGTTCTCTTCTTTTACATCTCCATTGCTCTTGAGTAACATAGCTGAAACTTAGCCTGATGTTATGTGTACATATATAGAGGCTGTGTAATCAATTTGTCTTAAGTACACTGAAGCTGTATTAATTATGTGCATTTACTACCCAGAATTAGTCTGAGCATTTGCTTAGGTTATGAAACATTGATTTTCATGGTCCTGCGGGGGGCAGTGGGAGGGGGAGGGAATTGAGTTCTCAAAATCAGACCAAAAGGCAAAGCATTGAAAGTGGCATTGTATAAATTAAAGTACATCAGCAGCAGCGCCAGGAAGACCTGTCACTAAGCAGAATAACAGTGTATTACAAGTTAAATAACAATGCCAATAGGAAGATAGGAGGCCAGAGTCAAATAAAAGACACCTACTTATTCACAATTCAATCTTAAACTTTTGTTTCCTGACTCAGAATAAGACCACTTGCATCCATAAAATGTTAACTCCAGATTTATTGAAAACTCAAGATGGATGGGCACTTCACCTTTTTATGATTAATTATGGACAGATCTGAGCACCAGGAATCTGCTCCAATAAGCTGCTTGGGCCACGAGGAAAGAGAATATACCCAGAAATACCCAGCTGTCAGCTTCACTGGAGTAATTTCCTCCAGGGAACCAACTTTAGGCAAAGAAACATGAGGATGGAAGCAACATTAAGGAGGCTAAAAGGCTGTCTGTTTCACATCTTAATTGCTTGAGCTATTAAACAAACACATCTGGTGTTGATGTCTCTTGAATACGGTACTTTTTATGTATCACATATGCCTCTGTGTTAATGCTTTTATGAGCTGCTCACTTTGGACTTGGAGTTAGGCTGCTAGGAAAAAGCTAGCCTTTTTTTTTTTTTTAATCTTCTAATGCAAAACTTATTTATCTATTTGGTGATTTCATTTTGCTTGTTTTTACCCTCGGCCTTTTGGGTTTTGCATATTGCATTTTCTATCCATTCGCCTTCCACCACATCTCTTTTCCCAGTTTGTTCAAGAGAAATTAGCAAAATTAAATAAAGGAAAATTCCACTTCTGGCAGGCATGAATTTGTTAGAGTGAGTTAAAGGAGGCAAGTTTGCAAAATTTCATTATGGAGCCAAGTAATTGTTAAAAGAGATGCTGCTGCTTATTTGTTCAATAATGCTTTTATACATTTCGAGCTTTATGAAGGATTGATTTGATAAAAATATCCTTGGAGGATTGTGACCTTGAGTTGCCTTTTGTGGAGGAATTTGCTGGGTCTAACCTAAAAAGAAATCGAAATGGAGACTATGGAGGATTTGTATTTGAAAGGGGATAAATTTGTGCAGACATGCAGAATAAGTGTTCTTGATAAATTTCTTTCCAAGTGTTACAGGCTACAAAAGGCATTTCCACTTGGCTTCCTGAAAATTTCCTGTATTCCTTAACCTTTAAAGATGTAAAGTAAGTATAAAAATTACATGTACCATATAGGGGCTGAGACTGATAATTACTTAGAGGTCAAGGATACTGTAAAGGCACAATCCTGTGTTGTTATCCAACAATATAAAAGTGCCAAACTACGGAAGATATTTTGGCTAATAGAGTTAAATTTTCCCTATCACTTGGTGTGAAATAGCCCATAAGGAACTGTAGTTCCCTCAAGAATGGGCTAGCTGTTTATTCCATACAAATGGGAAACGTTTCTTGTTTTCCCATAAAAATACAGTGTATTATCCTGACTGTCCAAATTGCATCTGCTCCATAAGCTAAAATGAGTAGAGAGTAGCCTCTTTTCCTCTTCATACACACCAATGATGTTCTGCCAACGATACAGCCTGCAATGTTTTCTCTGACATACAGAATGTTTACCTGTATAAATGTGTCTATACATAACATATATGAATCTTTTGTTCCACTTTACAGTGATACAGATAAAATAGTTACTTAAGATTCTTGAAAATCAATTTTATAGGTTCCTGCACTCCAAATATATTTCTTGTAAATATTTTAGTGGGTTTATTTAGTTATTTTTCCTTCTGCAAAGTAGCTATAAAAGCAACATACATAAGGTTATTGTAGCTGTAAGGTTTTGTAGGTTTTTTTTCCAAAACACTATTTCTAATATGGTTAAATTATGGATTATTTATTATGGGATTAATCATTACATTCAGACTAGTAATCTAAATTTCAGGGTACTAAGCTTTCAGAGTGGAATGATCTACCTCAACTACCATTTGAGCTTTCCTGCCCTTTACTATACACTGACAATCTTTGCAACATTCAAGGTTTGATTGTATTTGTATCTATGAAAAGTAGATTTTAGCCTTGTTTAAATGGAAAACAAAGTTCAGATGACAGTGAATTTAATTTACACTGCTGGGTTCATTCTATCATATTCATTCAGTGGCATTTGGTAACATTTGCATCATTTGCAACGGGGTTATGTCAGTGCTAATGAAAAGCAAAAGCAAATATTTAGTCCTTTATTCATTTGAAAGCTAACATACAGCATACAAATCCAAATCTAAATTTCTAGAATTATTCCATAACAAGGTAATTTTTCAGTTTTCCCTGTCCCCAAGGCTCCCAAGGACAGTGCCTGAGTATGACTGTACTTCCTGTTTACAGAAAGGAGATAGCAAAAAATAAGATAAAATACTTAGCATAACAAAAATGAGTGGTTATTTTATCACTACAGTTTTTTTTACAAACACAGCAGTCTAACAGAATCTGTAATGTCAGTTACCTGTTTAAATTCTTTTCAGCATCTGGAGATATGAAAGTGCATGGGATTAGCAGCTACCTTTTTTTTTCTCTCCTATAAGCACCTGCTTTAATGAACTCAGTGTCTCTGATGCCCAGTTATGAGAATTATCTAAAAGTACACTATTTGGATTTGGATACTCATTCCTGTGTTTTTGGCATCATTTTCAGAGGACATCAGTTTGACAAGCCTTGCTATAAACTGCATTTGTCTTCTCCAAATCAGTGGCATTCTTTATGGTTTTCCTCCTAAAATCTACACAACTGATAAAAAAAGTCCTCAATTTTTACAAAATTAATGTAGCCCAACCACTTATAAAGTTCTCTGCAACAAGTATTCTGAAGGCTAACAAAAAGATATCCAATTCTTACTTTGTACTAATTTTCATTTGTTAAAAGAATTAAGAAAATATTGAATTGTTGAAGTGGAAGTAAAGAGAGAAATGAGCAATAAGAATATTTCTGGCCATTATATCTTGCCTAATTAAGGACCAATAGACAATACTCACCCAGTCAATTCCAGTGGCAGTGGGATAGCCTTTCTGAATGAAAAACTATTTAGTTCAGATTAATTATATACCATAGACAACAAAACTCATAGAAAATATTGCTGATAAACAGTATTTTGAGATAATTAGAAATGTGAGGAATCCAAAATTTATGTAATATAATGTGATGTGTGTAAATTGTAACAGTAATTGAATTGAAAGAAAAAATAGCATAGAATAGCATATTCCAAGAATATCTTGTATCAGTTCACAGCAGTACAATGAACAACAGTTCACTTGCACAAATGAAATGCAGTCACAGAAAACACAACAGGACGTCGCTCAGGAAGTGATGTAGTTCATCAACTCAGTCTGTGATAGGATCAAACCCATGCCTAGCCTGTTTTCAAGAACTACCTGTGAAAAGGATTTCTACCTTCTGCATAAAACCCAGTGCTTGGGAGATTATTTACATACAGCAACAGGCCATTGCTGTTTTTATCATCACTTTCAATATATTTGAAGCCATCTTTCTCCTCTCTGCAGAAGACATGATCTTTTCTTTTAACCATTTCTCAGAGACCACGTTTTCTAAGTCTCTGTTAATTTCTGATTATTTTTTTTTTAAGAGCTGTTGATTTACTGATATTATTCTCTTAAAATGTAGTGCCCAAAATAGTACAGAAAATAGAATAGGATGAATAAACATTAAGGGAAACGTAAAAATTACCTCCCATGTATTATATATTACACTTTGGTAAATAAATACCTGCATGAAGTTTACCTATTTTTACAACAAGGTCATAACATCAACTACCTAAGTACTTCATTACACTATATTTTTTATGCAGGGTAATTTTGTAATTTTGCAATAGAGATATGGCTCTTAACTGCACTACCTCAAACTGGTCTTCAGTTAATTTCTTTTGATATACTTTGGATGGTTCTTTTTTCATTAGGACCATCTCCAATTTAATTTCCATCCTTAAAAGTCCCTACTTTATAAAATGTTCATCCAAATGCAATTATTTGTGATCCACAAAGGAATATATTCCCTACTTTGCTGACCCAGTGGGATGCTGGACAGCATCACATTGGAATAGCCTTCTACAAATAAGATTCTCTCCTACTTCAGTAACAAAACATTAACGTAACCATCTCACTAGTTTCTCCCAGACTACATTTTCTTTCTTTCAGTATTAGAATATTTTGACCATGTGAAAAATCTTGCTAATATACTACATATGTCTCCATACCATGTTTCACAGTTGCCCTCTTCAGGAATGAATGTGGTGGGCTTTGAGTACATTTGTTCTTAGTGAAATCAGGTCTACCTTCTCTAGGCTTTCATAAAATGATTGTTTAAAAATGTGTTATCATATCTTTTAGGTGCCAAAGTTAGGCTGGCTTGTCTATAGCTCAACTTTTTTCCTTTCTGTCTTATTTTTCCTCCCATTTTTTATAAACTAGTACTGTATTTGCCCTTCTCCAGTCTTGCAGGACTCTGCTTGTCCTCCTAGAGTTCTTGAACATAATTACTAATGGTTCAAAGACAGTTCTGGCTTAGTTAATTTCATCAGAACCTGACAACTTGGCTACATCTAAGTTATTTAATATTCTTTAACCTGTCCTTTCTGTGTTCTGACTTATTCTACTACCTTTTGTTAAAATTAATTGTGTTAAATATTAACTGTTAAAATGTAATATGCAAAAATCACCTCTGTGTTCATGCAAATACTGTATGAAGGAAAGCTAGACTTTGAAAAACAAGGTTTTTAAGCTAATTTAATTCAACAAAAAGGTCATACTGACAGCTGCAGCAACCAAAAACCAATCCCAATAGGGATACAGATAATGCAAGCTTCCTCACACTTCCCTATCCACCTATTAGTTCAATATACAGTGAGAGGGTGAGGTTAAAAGGGCCATTCAGTCTTATGGGCCTGTAAGATCTTTGAGTTCTCCAGAACATTGCCAAAGTACACTAGAAGATGTATTGCTTTTTGCAACAGGGACATTCTGTCCTGAAAAAATTAGTTTAAAATCATCAATTTATTTGATATTTGCTTCCCAAAGTAGTGACAAATATTAACTGCCACAAAGGGCTGTGTTTAAAATGGTACTTTGGATTTAAAAACCATTTTAAAACAATGAGCAATTTGACAGAAATATATTAATTTTCTCTATCATCTTCTTACAGAAAGCCCCCAAAATAGATGCAGTTGTGTTGCTTCTCTGTCTCTTCCTTCTGTTGATCATGTGACATGTAGTGTCTGGCTGTATGGTATCATGCAGCTGGGGAAAGCCAACATGATTCTCCCTTTTAGTATAGTCCTTTACATAAGTTATTACTTTGTTATTAGAGCAGGACCATCACTGCTCTAATGAACCGAGCAGTACACTGCAACCTAACCCCAAACTTATGTCAGTATATATATTCAGTGGTTTTTCTGTTAAGCCCTGCCATTAAAAGTTAATCTTCACTGTTAGAGACTTAACCACCATATAACAGATATTTGTCCTTGTAGTTTACTCTGAGGAGGGACTAATCAACTGCATCAGAAGTGGATGCCACTGGACAGTACACAAAATAATCTCTTATTTTGGGGGTAAGAAAGCACCCAATGCATCCTTTGATCTAGTTCTTCTATGGGGGGAGGCTCTGGTAAAGTTAATGAGATCTGTACTTTATCTTTACAGGTCATCTTCAATTTATCACTACCAAATCAAATCTTTTGGAAGCACCACCATTAACCTCCACTAGGTTAGGTACATCCATCAAGTCCTCAATTCGTTTATCATTATTATCAGGGAAGTCATCACTCTTCAGACCACTGTGACTATTAATTTCCTACACATTAGGACATAAAACCTATATTATCCATAAAACTCAGAAGTGCTGCAACATCCACAGGTCTACATGGAGTATATAAATGAGTAGCTTGTGACTTTGCATTGTTTTGAAATATCATCTGCGGTAATATATTTAGTATGGCCAGATAAGGAATCTGCACTAGATAAATGCCAAAATTCCTTTGAAAAAAAATACTAGCTTCTCTTCTGTGTTCTTAACTCTTCCCTTTAAAGAACGTCTTAATGAAATTTCATGCATTTGAAAGACATGATGAGTAACTTTTTCAGCAAATGTGTCATCTATTCTCCACTCAGTGAATGCCAGTAACTCCTTTTAATGTCAGTGAATGTTATGTGCATGCATTTATAATAGAATGTACTCCCACAATACAGATTAAAGGATTTCATAGAAACTGCAGGTTTATATACTCATTTTCAGTAATTAATATTCCTTAAGATAGGAAAAAGAGCTTCAACAGCCTGGGTGTCAACAAATAGTGGCAACAGAATAGACTCAGCCAAAAAAAAAAGAAAAGAAAAAGAAAAATATTATCATCTTCTGACTAAATTGCTTAATCTAATTTCTTCTACATTTCAACATTCACATTAATTTATTTTCAAACAATGAACTCTTAAAGTGACTGCTATTTAAAGGTCAAAAGTTGCCATGTCATACAATCTGTTACACCACTAATTTGCTAGCTTAAACATTGCAGGGATAATGGGGTAGCAGTTTAGTATTAGATGCAAACAACGACTATAAACTATAGATGAGCACAAAGCACTCAAAAAATAAGTAAAGCAAAGTCTAGGATATTCATGATTGGAACCACATAGATCCAGTCATTTAATTAATTTATTTCCCTGTAATGGTTTGAGTCTACCTCTGTGATCCTTCCCCTTGGATGGATGGATCCTTCCCCTGGGGATGCATCATACTCTCTGCCCCGTTCCCCAGTTTGGGGATAGCCTAAGAAAGGTTCGTTCCCAGGGAGGGAAGGAGGAGAGTTCCTCTCATACAATATATCTTGGAAGGCACAAGGGGCACCAAGCTGCTGAGACCCACATCAAGAAAGCAAAGACCAGGAACGTGAGAAGCTATCCCAGGCAGGCACAGAGAAGGGCCAAAAAGGTCTGAGGTGGGCAGCACCTCAGTTTTTGGGGGGAGTGGGGAGAACAATAAATTGGGGGGCTGCTGCTCAGGAGACCAGTAAGAGCTCCTCCTGTGGAGAGGATGTTCTGATCAAACTGTGCACCTAACTAGACTACTATTGCCTCCATGACAGTGGCCAGTGTCAAGTGTGTAAGGAGAAAGAGGTATAAACTTTTTGCAGTGGAAAATGTGTTCACAACTCTTTCTATTACACTCTATTTATGTTGGGAGAGGGAAGTGGTTATGTGGAAATGGAAACTGAAAAAAAGGATTCACCATATTCATCCAGGGACTTATTCAGGGCTTCAATCAGTTAGCCCCAAGTGAATTTGAGAGAAGACAAGTGCCCAGCCTGGCTGAGAGGTACTGTCTTTTCCTGACTCGTTCACCTACTCAATTGACAGGACATAGCCAGGTGTACTTCAGCAGAGGTATTAAAGACTGAGTGAAAAGGGAGTACACTCCTTCAGATCAGCAGTAAGTGCTAAGAGAAGCCAGCTTCAGTAGACTTGATGACCCCAGGGACTTCTCTTTCCCAGACTGTTAGCTGCTCTGCCCCATTTCCAGGTTGAGCCAGTGGCAGGGCTGAGTGCATATTCCAAAGATGCAAATACACACGCACAGAATACAAATGCAGCTGGCCACACAATAACACAAGTAGGAGAGCAAGGCTGGAAACCCCATTAACACAAACAGCATTGACGCAATGGAGGACCACAGACAGCCTCATCTTGCTCCTCTTTTCCAGACAATAAAGATTAAAGTCTGTGAGAGCAACAAGCTTGATTCACAAGCTTGCTGTCATTTCTGGATGATCTATAAATATTAGCATGGACTTGACATCCATCCAGAATCCATTTCTGGCTCCTAAGATCTCACACCTTAGGTCTTTACAGAAGCTGGTCTTCTACTCTCAGACCAGTCCAGTTTGTTAAAGTTCACTAGCAAATATGCCCACACACTCACACAGCCGGTCTCCTCTATCCCTTCTCCTCTCCATTTTCCCACACTTGTTCCTCCCTGATCCACTCCAACTAATCTCGCCCTCCCCCCTTCCCCAGCATTTGGCCCTTCCCCTATAATATGTTTTGCACACCTTCACAGCCCCCTTCTAACATCCTGTAATAAATTTCACACAGTCCTTCAAGCCCTCAAATATCACAGAAGTTTGATCTTTCCAGTAAGACTCAGCATAATCTTGCTTCCCTTTTTTCTCATCTGTTACAAAGTTCTAGCTAAATATCATCAGGTTATATTGGAGTCGTTCTTTCAATGGCTTATCAGTCCGTGATCTAAAACCTTCTGTTATTGTTTCCACTATCTGCCATTGTTCAGGTTTGCATTTCTGAGTGTTTAATTTACTTCTTTTCCCGTCTCTTCTCTTTGTCTCTTAAGCTGAATAGCCATTAATCAAATATCCATAACAGAGCAGGTATTCTTGAATTCCACTTACCCTCACACTAAGGTCTTTAATCTGTCGACAGACCAGGGCATGGCATGTAACTTTAGTTTGCAGAAGGTTGCAGTAACACCTGCCCAGCAAGGTGGCTGTGGTTCTAGTTCATTAGAGCAATCCTTAGAGTAGGACTTCCATTTATTTCCATGCAAGAGACTTCATACCTGGACAGACTGAATATGATTCCAGGCTAAGACTGGAGAAGGAGATTTCTTGTGTTCTGGTAAGTTTTGCACACTTAGTGATCTACAGGTGAGGACACAGCTGTCAATATAGCCCCCTGTGTAGTTGTTATGAGTACACCATCACTCTTCGCAGCTGAGATGTTGGTACACAGCACAGCTGTAGCTGGTTTTGTAGAAAGTATTAATGAGATGTCTGATGTTGCAGTTGCTACTGCAGTAGATCTGTAAGGGTGAATAGATAACCAAGCAAAGGTAGAGGAAAAGTCTGTGGGAAAGACTTTTCTGTGTTCAATTCCATGAGAATCCCAACATTACCTCCCTAACAAAAATTTCTCTCCAGAACAGTAGGTTTTAGCCCAATGCACCTACATGACTATTTACATTTCTATATCCCTGTTTCAGCAGAAAATGTAAAACAATGCAAAGTTCAGAGATCATTTCTTTGTTTCCTTTACCTTATGCAACCATGAAGCACCTAATCCTTTTCTAACGTTCTCCTTCTCTTCTCAGCCCCATACTAGTAGTCCACTTACCAGCAATGCTACTTATTCTACAGGCCTGTGCTATTTCAAATCTCTCTCGCGCCCTTCCCTTTCTCTCACTTTTATTTATTTCTTCTTCTTTTCTCCTTGGAAAAGTTGATTTGTCTAAGATGACCCATTTTTATTTTCTTGAAATAAGTTAAAACTACATAAAAAATAAGGGAAAAAATATTTTATTTAGGAACTTTTTAAAAGAAAAAAATCCCTTCCAAATCATGTGTTTATCTTTTGTGTCATTTTCTATTGCCTTAAAATGTACAGTTCAAGAGTCATAAGCTTCAGCTGAAATATTTTTGGTTTCTTAAAAAACATTCCATAATTATTTACTTGAAATTTACTTTAATTTGAAAATCAGTTTTAACTAAAATAACTTTTTCTCTCAGGTTTCTTTTTTTTTTTTTTTTTTCAAACTGCCAGTCTCCATATACAAGAAAAATAACATTTTCACTATTATGTTTTAGGTAGGAATTTTTTTTAAAAAACCCACAGGCTTTAAGAAATTTGGATAACTCAATTCTGAAGGAAGATTTATGTCATTTCCTAATAGGAAATTCCTGAAAAACACAAATTGTAGTGTGTCTGTGACTAGCTAATATTTTCCAAGCAAACAGTTCCTACCCAAGTTTTAAAAATTTTAACCCTTTACAACAGTAGATAAGTCTATATTCTTTTCATGGTAAAGGGACTGAATTGAGGGGTTTTGATCACTGAAACCAAAACATCAAGCTGGAAAATTAAGACTACAGTACTGAATAAAATCCATTTCCATTTTTTCTGTTTTGCCATAATATATTTTTAGTTAAGAGTTACACGTGAGGACAAATAATTTACCATAAATTCTTTGTTGTCACTTACACTTCTGTTAATGGATTATGTCATGAACTTCTGTTTATAGCATATCAAGTTGCTTTAATTTTAAATGTATCATATTTCTTACACTGATGTAAGATGTAAGTAGCACTTAATCAGAGAAAGTGTCTCTACATCTTTCCATTTTAAGAAAAAATTCTTTAAGAACATTAAAAAAACTGAGGAATGTTTGCAACTACAAAATTGAAGAAGCTATTTTTTAATAGTCAGAAAACATTGAAAGGACCTTCAACCTTTGGTAAGAAACAACTGTCTTGAGAGGATGTACCTTAATTTGCTCATCTATTCAAGACTGATGAAATGTGTCTCATAATTCTGATTTTTTTTTTCCTAGAGGATGAAGAAAAGTAATAACTAATACCTGTTTTCCAGGTCACAAAATAAGTAAGTGAGCTACATATTAACTGCAAATATTTTTGTTATATTTAGGCAAAGAAATGACACCTGAAATATGCACTACCAAATAATGAGATATCTATCAAAATTCAAATTACTTGATAGTGTGGGGCACCTTTTTTTCAGACTTTCCCAGATCAGTTTCATGGTACCTTGGAAACGATCAAGACGAGAATGTTCTACTATTTCAGTGGCGTAGTAATGAAAAACAATCAGACATCCTTACATTTCCACATTTTGAGCCATCATTGGACACAGAGATAAATATGTCCCTTTCAGTCAGGTTTGTAGGGGAGCCTTCAGTTCTAGCGACTTAGTAACCATCAGTAATTGCCACCCTACTCTTCTTTCTGGCATCTGCTCTCTTTCCCTGGCCTTATCTCATTTTAATCTCTACAGCAGGCAAAGAAGCGCAGGAAGGAAGCATGGGCTTCCAGAGGGGAGGGGACTTTCTTCTAATGCAGGAACAGAAATAGATGATTGCCTGGGGATGAGATAAACCTCATCTCAGGGGAAGAGGGGGTATGAAGAAAGGAACATTTCAGCTGTTATTAACACCTCTTGCCCTCTCCTGGAACAAGCTTGTCCCCTCTCAGCTCTGTTTTTCCTTGGTCTAGAAGAAGCTGTTCTGCCACTGAAGTAAACTTAAATTTTGTCTTCCTCACTACATGGCAAAGAAGGCTTGAGACAGCTCTGACTCCTTTGGCAGACACCTAGAGAGCCTCTATTAACTTATATTACCAGTAAAATAGTTTCAAAAGGTTTGTTCTTGGAATTACTGTTTATAATCAACTCTTCTTGAATGATGGATAGTCCACCATGAAGTCCTTCATAAAGAATCAATGCTTTTTCTGCATTAACTATGGAATGGCTTATGGCAATTATTGCTGATTTCTGGTCCATAAAAAAAAAACTTTATTCATGAGCTTAACCTAATAATCATAATAAGTGTCTACAATGATCTACTGTCTTCTCATTCTGGAAAACGCTGAGCATACTCTTCTTTTAGGGAGGTATATCTAGACTTGCTGATGAGATGTTACCACCCTAATCACTAGCACAGTCATGGTCTAATCAAAGACATTATTTCACCAAGTAAAGGTACATAAATAGCATTTTTACTCAGGTCTAGGTCGTGATCCATCTGCCTGCTTATGACCTAATGGCCTAATTCTGTAGGCTGCGGGTACATGTATGCTCTGTAGTCTGCTTTTGTTCACTACAAATATATGACATAAAATAATCCCAAGACACTGAAAGACTAAGTATATAAGACTGACTGCTGTTCTTTATGGTAGACTGGAAATAAATGTAGAACCTTTAGCTCTTCCATAGTGTCTCACTCTTTTTCCTCCCCTTCTTGTATTACAGGTCAAGCCTAGATTCAAGATCATAAATACGATGAGTTTTTACTAGTAACAGAGGGATGAAAAAACATTAGAGAAAAGTATTTGTGAGGGAAAAGAAGAATCTCTATCCAGATCAGACTGTTAGAGTTATCCCCATCAAAGTGTTTTATTTTAGCCCAAACCTAAATTTAAAGAGCCCATGTCACTTCCAGTTATATTCAGAATGCTGAAAGTGAGTTGTTCTAGTGGCAGAGACTGTAGCAAAACATACCTCATTGCTGGAAAAGCCAGTTCTTAAGAGTCAGCCAATGCTTTGAACTCATTGTGTAAAAGGCACTGAAACTATAGTCAAAATACTCAGATAAAATGACATGGTAGAATATTTAAATACAAAGAAAAAATAAATCCTGCCCTTATTTCATATAACACTTGGTAGGCTACACTCAAATTAATATGTGGTGAAATGGGCATGAAGCCATAAGAATTTGAGTCATTGCCTTGGAAAGAGTATTGTGTATATATATGCATGTATATATGTATATATATTATATAATATGTGTGTGTGTGTATATTAAGACTAACTGGTTTAAATAACCCAATTGACAAGTGTAGTTAAAGAACTGGCCTTTTTCTCAAAGACTTTCTTAAAAGTGGGCAGATTGAAAGGTCAGCACTTAGACATTATAGTAATGGATACCATGGAAAAACTAAAACCAGAAAAGTTTCTGAAATGATAAGAGATGGATTGACCTGGAATGCAGGGGGAGATGTGTGAAAGGGAACAGTGAGCCAGAAGAGACTCAAACCTGTTCTTATCACACTAGTGTTGATGGAAAAACCACATGCAGTTAGTGTTTTCAATTTCCTTAGTGTCCAATGTTATGCTGTATTAAGTGACACAGGATTTTTTTACTGTTAAATAAAGATTTATTCTTTACAATTTAGACTGTGGTCCTAAGAACTTGGTAAATTCAACTCACGGGACATTGTACTGGTGTAAGTTTCCAATTATATAAATGTAATTTTCTAGTTGCAGCCAGCGTTTTTCATGACATTTTGTATTGAAACAGTTTGCCATTACCTTTCCCTCTCCCAAAATGCACAACTTTGCAGTTTATAAAAAGTGAAAGTGGAGGGAGTCCCTAATTTTTAAATTTCAATATGTAGGTATAATTTTAAAATTGCTATGCTAAACCTGGAAACATGAAAACAATAAAAACAAAAAGCCTCATCAATCTTATTTTTGACATTGTTTGCCATACAAGGAACAGATACTCTGTTGCATTGAGTTTTCCGGGTAATGTTAATCAGAAATAACTGTATTTTATTTATAGAGCTGTGTTTTCCTGAACGCCAGCCTAGTTCCAGCATCTTGATAGATATTTTTTAGACATATAGATCTGGTTATAGATTCCAAGGCCTCTAAATCCTCCAGCCAAGCCCCTATTTATCAGAACCCAAATCTGCGGTTTATGAGAAAAAATCCACTGTTGGAGAACCTCCCCAGTTAACCAAGTCCAGCTGCTTTTCATCCCTTTTGCATCCCTCATGAAAAACATTTGGAAATCTGATTTTGCATGTCAAGTTTTTGTCCGGTTACTGCTACCAATCTTGGCTTCCGTGTTAACTTGTGCCAGTGAATTCCATTAGTTGCACATTATGAAACTATATGTTTTATTTTATCACTTCTCTTGTTGTTGCTGTCCTTTCTATAGTTGGGACTAGATACACTTCCTCAGGTTGCTGGCGAGTTTTATGTTAAAACAAACCACTGTGCTATCCCTCCCCTCTTCTTTTACTGTGTACTTTTCTGTTGCGACTTTTGGTCTTTTACTTCAGGTCTTAGTTTGCTATAAGGTCTTGGCAAGTGTTTCACAGGATGTAGCTGGAGGATGGCATGTAGTGTACATGTCCTGTCAACACCTATAAATTTATTGTCCTGGTGCTTAAGGAAAATAAAAGATATTTAAAGAGTTACCTCCATTCTGTCACTACTACTTTTTCTAAGCTGAGCAACAAGAAGGGAGCTTTTAGGTCAGCTAACACAGCTAAATATCCTTCTTCCACTGAAATACAAACACATAATCCATTTGATTATTGGGAATCAGTACCAAAGACCATCAGGTATTAATAACTCTTGATCACAACTGATCCAGGGTGGATTCAGACCTATAAATCACAGTCAAAAATCTCTCCACCATAACATTGCCTTTTACCTAAGTATTCAAGCCTCCATGAACACGTTCACCATCTCATTTAACAGAAAAAAAAAAAAAAAACCAATGTTTTTGTAGCATATAAAGTCTTTCAATAAAAACTTGATATAATAATATGCAGCAGATTCCACAGTCCTTAAGCAGTCCTGTTGATGCGGTCCAATATGAGGTTTACACATGACTGCATACTCGTAATCAAAAGCCAGGCTTGCCTGGGAGGGTGGGGAGGATGACATTTTGATTGTATGAGGGCTCTAATTTTTCATAAACTTGATGGATAGGAGAAGGGAGATATGAGAAATGCAACTTAGGCTGATATGGCAACATATGGAATACAGAGACAGTCAGCAGCCTTTGGATGAGATTTCCACCTCAAATAAAAGTAAGAGGGCTGAATAAATCAAAACCACACTGTTTAGAACTAGCAGGGGCACTGTAATCTTTTCCTTCCATAGCTTACTTGTCCTTTATGGATGTGAATTAAACAACCTGAGGTGATATGAAGAAGCTGTGTGAGATAACCCCCCAAAAATCCCCATACCTTTTCAGATTCAGCAAAGTAGTTTTTGATAAGGGCTCTCCAGCTAGATATATACAAAAGAGCAGCAAATATTGCCTCCAGCACTACATAATTGATCTGACTAGCTGTACACTTACTCGTTCCTCACAATTCCAGGGCCTTCTTTTATATGTGAAATTTAATACAACAAGCATTAGTGCTGTTCAGCACTTCAGAAGTCAAGGAGCAAACTTTTCTAATCAAGGAATTATGCTTCCAAACCGAGGACAAGAGTCTATGGTAGGAATACAAATGAACAAAAGTTTACTGATGCCATGGAGAATGTGAACTGATCTTGTTGTGCTTGGGCAGGGAAGCCAGAAATCAGGGTTCAGGGTTTTTATATGAATCTCAACCACCCCCTGATCCCAGATTACAGCTGAATATAGCTGAGGTAAAATACCTCATAAGAATAGCGATCTCAAAATCATTTCACCATATCTGCCCAGTTGCCTCAGTTGTGTAACCTTTCCATGCTTTTTCCTTAAAACACTTGCATGGAGGACTGCTCTTTCAGGTATTTCCTTACAAAAATAATCGCATCCTCCCTAACCTTTTCACATTCAGTATTAGCTACATCCCACAGTAATTACAAAGAGGAGAACTGGTGCAGGATCTATTTTCTTAGATGGCTGTCTACATCATAGTCCCAAATAAGGTGTTGAGGTCTCTAAGTAGCAGAGACCAGCATACAGCCTGGAATCTAACTATGTGGACTTACCATCTCGTATCTGAAGCAGTATAGCTGCCTCTTGGCAAGGCCGACTCCCTCAAGTGCAACACCACTGTCATTTTTAGCTTCTCTGTGTTGCACCTCTGCATATTTGTGCTAGCACAATGAAAACAGTTCATATCTGTTTGCAGCTGAAATTCGTATCTAAATGTAAATGTGTCCTTAACCTAGCTGGGATCCATAGAGATTAAATGCAGAAGGAACTGTTTAGTCAGCTAGTCTGGTAAACCCTTGTATTTCATCCCGTTACTCTTTGCATATCTGAGGGATAGTAGCTAACCCATACTGTCAGGAAACACAGTGTAACTACACTGATTATATGCATATGTGCCTGCACTTATATATACTACACAGTGGAATTAGATAGGAAAAGAAGAACTAGATAGTGGTTTTGCAAATCCTTTTTTTCTGAACTCTGATATGGGTTCACCTAAAATTGTCATACGAAAATTTCATGACAATTGTCACTTCTCACACACCAAAAATGTGGTAGATCATACTTTCTTATGGTGACAATCATCATCAAAAAAGCTGGGGCTCTTTGGC